>NC_086449.1:356342038-356654538 GCF_028390025.1 Pseudophryne corroboree
TGTGTACGCTCGTCCGGGCACAGTATCCTAACTGAGGCTTGGAGGAGGGTCATGGGGGGAGGAGCCAGTGCACACCAGATAGTCCTAAAGCTTTCATTAGATGTGCCCAGTCTCCTGCGGAGCCGCTAATCCCCATGGTCCTTACGGAGTCCCCAGCATCCACTACGGACTACGAGAAATAGAATTATCGGTAAGTAAATTCTTATTTTTTTTATTGCATCTGTCGCACATTACATCATGGCGTCATGTTGCTCCAGTGAAAGAGAGAGGAGCTGTGGCAAGTGAGGAGCTGTGAGAGGAAGGCAAGTGGTGGGGCAGGCTGGGGCTGGTGAGTGACATGGGGCTGGCTGGCTGAAGAAACAAGTGGGATACAGAAGGGGGACTAATGAGACACAAGGGGAGGCTGGAGCTGGAAAAACAGAAGGGGGGGGCTGGCTTGTGAGATAAAAAGGGGGGACTGATGTAACAGAAGGGGATGCTGGTTGGAGAAACAGAAGGGGGATACAGAAGGGGACTGGCTGGTGAGACAGAATGGGCCTGGCTAGAGAGACAAGGGATGCTGGCTGTGGCTGGCGAGGCAAAAGGGGGGCTGGCTGGAGAGACAGAATTGGGTGCTGGCAAGCTGGAGAGACACTTGGGATAACTGGCACACTACTAACTATTTTGCCCCTCCTCCCCCCCCCCCCCCCCCCCCCAACTGTGCTACTGCGCATGCACTGAGGGCAGGCACCACATTATATTTCACTCTGGGAAGGGAGCCCTGCATATTTTTTCAGTCCCAGGCACCACAATTTGTGATGGCTGCCCTGGACACATCACACTTTTGGTTGGTGTTCCATTTGTGTCTACTCATGATTTTTTCACTTCAGAGTCCATGGGCCGGATGTAATGCAGTGCGAAACTGCCGGAACTCCAAGATTCCGTCTGAACTCGTACGTTTTTTTAAAGCGACAATCATTTACAAGGCAAACCAGGTTGCAAACAAGTTCGGCCGGAATCTTGAAGCTCGGCTGTCTCGCACTGCATTACATCCGACCCCATAGGCTAAATGTAATAGGGTGCGATTTCGGAAAACGTGCGATTTTTACCGCAAAATAGCACATTTTCCGAAAATCGCAAATGTAATGGCTTACGATTTTTTCACTTGCACACAAAACCTTACCAAAAATCGCCAGAATAATAGACCAGGTTTAGACTGGCGATTTTTGGTGAAGCATGCACAGATGTCTTCCCCCTCTTTAAATACAAGTGTCTCATTTACCCTTTAGCCTTAGTGCGGCTATGTTCAGTAATGTCTATGCCTGTACTTTTGAATTTTTCAGATAACCCAGCATGGGTGCATAGAATACACTACTACGTGTATATTCTGCCCCTTCCTAGTCCACGCTGATATACAGGTGACATACTTGTGATTCTAGACAAAGTACCATATTATATATCCCTTAATAGGGTCACCCAATATATGTTATGCCAGCTCCCTGCAAGCTACAGTCCTGTTAAAGAATAAAGTCACCCAAAGTGAAAAATATTCGTTTAGGGTGAAGATCAATAAATTAATAGAAAAAACAAAACTGCATTTCGGTGTCAGATCCCTGGTGGCTATCTTCTAACCACTCTGCCTGCTGGCCACTGTCTCTCTCCCTATGAACACGTGTACGTTTTTATCACACGTATAATTTTAAGGACTCCTAACTTAGAACCAAAGGAACACAATCCTCATTAAATAAAAAACTACTTATTTATGCATAATAAAACTATTATTATGATGTGAAGAACCATAAGCTATAGACAAGGTATCTTCAGTATTTTTTTTCTCATAAAATGTTCTTTATTGAAGCATAAACATAGGTCATAGTGTAGATACAGTGTTGAAGCATCACAGAGGTTACATAAACAATTAAATGTCAAGATTTGGCAAGCAGGTATATAAAGAATGGAAATAAAAAACAATTGTACATTTCTATCACGAGTACTTACTGTAAATCCACAGGAACAGAATCCTCACCAAATAATATAACTACTTCTTTATGCATAGTAAAACTATTATTATAGGGGGTAATTCAGACCTGATCACTGGGCAGTGATTTTTGTAGCCCTGCGATCGGATAGTGGCCGCCTACATGGGGAGTGTATTTTAGCTGTGCAAGTGTGCGATCGCATGTGTAGCAGAGCTGCACAAACTGATTTTCTGTTCAGTCTCTACACAGCCTAGAACTTATCCGCTGTGATCACTTCAGCCTGTCCGGGACCGGATTTGATGTCAGACACCCTCCCTTCCAACGCCAGGACACGCCTGCATTTTTCCAGACACTCCTTAAAAACAGTCAGTTGCCTCCCACAAACGCCCTCTTCCTGTCAATCTGCTTGCGATCGCCCGATGCGTTTGGAGTTTTTGCACCATCCAGTCGATGACCGTTGATACCTGTTGCTGCAGTCCATTGCACCTGCGCATTGCAGTGCATACACATGCGCAGTTCAGATCTGATCGCAGGCTGGGAGAAAACGCAGCCTAGCGATCAGGAACTGAATCAGCCCCATTATGTGAAGAACCATAAGCTATAGACAAAGTATCTTCAGTATTTTGATAAATGGCAGATTTCACTAAAGCGCAATAACAGGTGAATGTATAAATTGCTATAATTCATGTTTTTACATTGATTTAACATACATCTTCATGGGATTTTCCTCCCATATGGGCAATGTGGACAGTTTGTTGCTGGTAGTCTCCTCAAGCGGCCACCCCCAGGCCTGGAAGAATGGGGCCAGGTTCTTATTGACAGCTTGAGAGAACTTCTCTGCCCAAAGATTCATCTTATCCTTTTTGTTATTGCTGACATTTGACAATGTCTGGTAATCAGAGAAAAGGAGTTTGAAGGGATCCCAGCCAAAGGCCTCTTGTAACTAAAAAACAAATAAGATACACCATTATACTGGATATACGTACATGTTACAAATGCCGGCACACATTGATGATGTGAAACAAGTACATGGAGATATTGTATTGATGTGACAGATGTTTGATCTTGCAGATGAGAGGTAGAAGTGTTTATTCCAACATTTTACAAACTATTACAGTATAAAAGCACTGAAACATTACAGCACAGACACTTTTCTGTATGCTCAAATGCTGGAAATATTTTCATTTGATGAAAAAACACTTGCTGGCTATCATTTTCAACAATTAATAAAACGTGCAAAAATAATCTAATATTTGACACCTTTTAAAAATAAACTTTGCTTATGGCCACTAACGGCCTTTTATATGGTTCTGCTATTTCAGTTGTCACTTTTTTGGGGATCCAGGATTGTTTTCCCACTTATTGATGCACTTTTCCCAGGTTGCATTTGTAGAAAAGTCATGTAACCTTGCCATTTACTGATGTGTCCTCTTACATCCTTGATGCAATCACGCTAAACAACCTTTCAAATTGCACCATGACGTGGCGGGACTCGGTTGTGCTGAGCGTGCTTTTGTGATTTTTCTTTCTGTGAAAATGCGTCTTAGATACAATGTAATACAATAGGACACACAGGCCAGCTTCTGTTGATTAAAATGATATGCAGCATGACTATGTTGTGTGTGTGACTGCGACTGCATTTGCATATAAAATGTGCATCCTATTGCATTATATTGTGTCTAAGACGCATTGGTGTGGGGAAAAAATAGCAAAAAGAGACGCTCGGCGCTACCAAGTTATATGTAACGCGACTTATAGCGCACAGAACAAGGATGTAAGAGGACACATCTGTACCACAAATTGCCATTTCTAACTGGATCTCGCATTTCTCGTGTATGCACATTCATGCAATGTTCTGTAGGCGAGTTTCATGAACGAAACTCACTTTCTCAAACTCACACCTAATTGGATTACCACCATAAACTGAATATAAATCACCAAGTGCTACTTATTCTTTATAGACACAATATAAGAAAAAAAAAGGGGGAAAAAACAAATTGAGCTTATTCAGTAGTAGATGCTGAATTAAAAAGGAAGTTGTCGCAGTGAGTGAGAGAGGTTGGTAACATTCTGAGGATGGGATGGTTAATGAATGAAAATTGTGAAATTGGTATATGGAGAACAATGATAAATGTATGTTAATGACGCAGAATAAGGGGCTAATGATTGATAGAGGATGAGAGTTCCTTTTAAAATGATGATGAGTGTGGATTAATGAGTAATGGGGCTAAAAGGGGATAATGGAGAATGATTACGAGGATAATGAAAGAGAATTTGTGGTGAAGGATGATGGAATAAGGATTTATGGATAAATGCTCATCTTGAAAGAAAAAACGTATTCACACCTTATTGAAAGCTGCTGTGCATGCCTCTGACTTGGTTGCACAATAACTGCAACACAGTTACATTCCATAGAAGATTCTGTATGCTGTGTTAAACCATATATAATAATGATATCCAGGTGCTTGATGTGTCAGCATTACGGAATAGCTGCACAGACCAGCAGCATGCATCCATCTACTCACTGGAAATGTGCTTGGTGGAAGGGCTTGGAAGGCTGCAATAATCCAATTGACACAATGGCCAACACCCCATTTTACCAATACTATAAACTAGCTCATACTAGTCTTGGATCTTTCATAGTTTTAAATGGGTTGATGAATAGACGAACGGGCACTTGTTTGCAGAATATATTGCTTCAATTCTCATTGTGCTACAAATATGTGCCCATACAAGTGAGGGTGATACAGAATCGGTTGCATTTCAGTTGCACCTACACTTACGACAGTAGAGGCGGAATGGGTTATAACAGGGCTTTCTCATGTAGGCAAATGTCAGCGAGTGTTGTTCACACAAATGAAGACTATGGAGACCTAATCTAGCCAACCTCATTCTAGAGTAAGAGTAACACTGATAACATATCATTGGTCATGAATAGGACAGTGCGTTCTTGGGTAGGTGTTATTCTGTGGATTACTTTCTGTCATACCTGAAGATAAGTCTCAAGAGCAGTCCATACATTCCATTCTTCCAATTTAGCTCCATTCTTCAAATAATTCTTGATACAAGCATCTCTCTCTTTGGGATTTAAGGATGGGTGAGCTTTATCCCTTGGGATTCCAAACACTGTTTCATGTACATATACAGACCATAGGTTGCATGTGGCTTCTGTGGTGTTAGGAGGAAATTCCCACACATGCTGTTGTTGATTGTGTCCAAGTTCATGTACAGGCCCCCAAATTCCATCTGTCTTTATATTCTGAAGGTCTGTTATTTTGTTTGCTGACTCTAGATGACACATGATTGGATATCCAGCATGCATCCAACCTGTAGAAATAGAGATAAGCCATACATTAACAATTATATGACAGATGGTAGAAACAATGAACACTGTGTTTCTACATGTAGCATAATTAACCAGAAAGCATATTAAGACATGTAATTTACTAAGAATGCCATGATGTCTGATCTTAATGTTTTACAAATAAACTTCTGCCTCTTACCAGCTGAGATCTGCACATCTGTCACAATTCTTTCAGGGCGCAGACATTTAGGAATCATTGCAAGGTCAACTATTGCCATCATAATATTATCCCACTGAGATAACAGCTCTTCTGGATTCTCTAATGTGCGGATTACATCAGAGGGGACAGTGATGATAATGTTTTCCGTTATTAGCTCAGCCCAAGGTGCAGGAAAATTACGAATTGTTTTCACCCAGGATGAAAGGTTAGTCTGGCCTGTTGAAAAATCAGATGAACTGTATTTTATAATTTACACTGGAGGTTTGTTATCAGTGAAAATTATACTAATTGGTTGTTGAGACAGTAAAATATTGGGGCCTTGAAACCTTCATGATTATATGAAAACATAAAGCCTCAGGCAGGGCAGGGAACATAGAAGGAATAATTGTGACTGCTATAAGAAATGTTGACTGCTCTTATAATTTGACAGACCTTCACCTGTCCTCGACTTCATTTTGGCATTTAAAATGCAAATATAATTTTGTTGTCTAATATACAAAGATAAGCCCATCCTGGTGTCTAGTTTACAAAGCAGAGACCATTCTTGAGACTAGCATACAAAGCAGAGCCCATTCTGGTGTCTAGTTTACAAAGCAGGGACCATTCTTGAATCTAGTATACAAAGCATGGACCATTTTGGTATCTAGTATACAGAGCAGGGACCATACTGGGTACAAGTGTACAAAGCAGATCCCATTCAGGTGTCTAGTATACAGCGCAGGAACCATTCTGGTGTCTAGTATACAAAGCAGAGACCATACTTGTGTCTAGTATACAAAGCAAAAAAAAAAAAAGGGCACATGATGGTGTCTAGTATACAAAACAGGGACCAATCTAATGTCTAGTATGCAAAGCAAAGACCCTCCTGGTGTCTAGTATACAAAGCAGAGACCATTTTGGTGTGGTGTCTAATATAAAAAATCAGAGGTAAATCCGGTGTCTAGTATACAAAGCAGGCCATAAAATCCCAAATAATGTAAAACAGTAAAACAGTATACAAAGAAGAGGACTTTCGAGAGAGAGAGAGAGATAGAGAGATATGGGAGGAAGAGATAGATATGGAGGAAGAGACGAAGAGAGAATGAGATGGGAGGAAGAGAGAAAGAGAGACAGAAATAGGATGAAGAGGTAAATACTGTAGGCACGGGAAATAGATATGGGAAAGAGATATGGGAAAGAGATATGGGAAAGAGATATGAGAGATATGAGTAAAAGGGGGAAATTGGAGGAAGAGTGAAGTTGGGTAGAGGGATGTGATTTTGCTTCAAGTTGTGAAAAATACTGTACAAAAAGTAGTTTTGCTGATCTTTATATCCTTTAGTTCTTGGATATTCCGTGAGCAGAGTGCAAACAAAGCAGATGAATACAGTGATGAGATATATATGAGGGGTAAGGAATAAGTTACTGGATGCACACAAATGGCTAAATGTAATACAGTAGTCTCTGATATCTGGTGGTACAGGAATTTTGTGCCAGTCTGTCCGTTTTTTTTAAAGCATCATTTACAAGGCAAAAAAAAAGGTTGCTTTTGCATTGTAAATAATTGCTGCTTTAAAAAAACGGGCAGACTCGCACAAAATTTCCGCACCTCCAGAACTTGGAGGCTATTACATTTAGTTAATAGTATTATATTTACTGTACAAACAAAGTGAACATCACAAGTGTTAGCCAGGGGAGTCTATGCAAAGTTGCATGCGCTCAAACCACTTGGTGAAGCAGCTGGAGCAGTCAAAAGCAGGTATGTTTTCTACATGCTGGATGAAGGTCTCCACTGCATCTTCCGAATCCCTCGTATCTTGCACTTGATTTGTGGGAACACTAATTCAGAGGTGGCCAGGTCTGGACTGTTCGGCAGATGACCAAGCTCCCGGATGCGTTCAGGTGCCAGAAAATCCACCACTTTCCTAGACTTATGGGCAAATGAATTGTCATGATGGAGTAGGGCACCACAAGAGAGTGTTCTTGGAAGGAGACTGGAAATGACTTCCAGCACTTGCGGCAGGCATTAGTTGGTGTACCAATCCACAGTGATGGTATGCTGCTGCACAAGTGGTATGGTATCTACTTGACCAGCCTTGGCCACAAAAACAGACAGCATCCGCTTAGCCACATTGCACTCATGTTGGAACTTCTGTGGCGGTGCACCACCAACTGGGATCCACTGGGCGGACTGTCGTTTGCAGTCTTTGGCCTCGCCACTCACAAAAAATGGGAGGAGACCATTCAATACAATGAGAGGGAGCTGGGGGGAAGAAGTAGAGATGGGGAGGAGAGGTAAATACCGCCCACAAGGAGAGAACTAATCTGCCACATTATCCAACTAACATGTAACGTAAGATAAGCTACATGACGGAGGAGGAGGGGTAACTGACTTACAAAAGAAAATAAAAGTAAAATGTAAATTATTACTAGTCTTTATTTCACATTTCTGAATAGAATACTGTACAGTAGTGAGCTGGGGAAGAAAACGATGGACTGAAAGAATGTAGGCGAGTCAGTGGGGTTGCTGTGTATTGAAGAGAATTATGGGGGGGTGTTGGAGAGAAACTTAATTGGAAAGACCACATGCACTGTAGGGATATTATTATTATTTATATGGTATCTCCAATTACGCAGCACTGTACAAAGAATATTTGTCAGATCAGCTCCTACCTCATTGGAGCTTACACTATAAATTCCCCATCACACACCTGTATTCAGATGATAGGTTCACATGCAGTTGGAGATAAACATGATTGGAAAGACCATTATTGTGGTCAACATGGTCAAAAGGTCAACAGGTTCAAATGGTCGACATGACAATGGTCAACTCAGCCTATAACAAACATGAGTTTGTTTGTTTGTTTTTTACTTTCATTTTTTTTTACTTTTTCATACTTACCATCCACGTGGACTATGATTGGGAATAGTAACCTGTGCCGAGTGCAGTGGTAGCAGAGTGAGGCATCTTGCCCGAAGCATGTGCAAGTGAAGCGAGCCATGCAAGGGACCGCGATACACTAAATGGGGTTCCATGTGCTCCAAGGTAAAATGTGACACCAAAAACATGAAAAACTCAAGTCGACCTTTTCATGTGTCAACCATTTTCATGTTTACCTTTTGACCCTGTCTTCCATGTCGACCTTGTGCATGTCAACCATTTGGTGTCGACCGACTTTTTGACTGTTGACCTATTATACCATAACCACACACACTAGGGTACATTTTATTCAGCAGCCAGTTAACTACCAGGATGTTTAGGACTGGAGGACAAACTTGGAAAAACCTGAAAGAAAGCAACACAAATACTGTGAAAACATACAAAGTCCACATAAATAATGCTATGGTCAGGAGTCAAACTCATGACCCCAATGCTGTGAGGCCTTTTACTGTGATACATTTTGCACTGTACTTGCTGTTCTGTAATTGACCTTCATATGTGACTGATCCAGAAAGTGACCATAAGTTAAGGTAGCAAAGGCCCTCATTCCGAGTTGTTCGCTCGCTAGCTGCTTTTAGCAGCATTGCACACGCTAGGCCGCCGCCCTCTGGGAGTGTATCTTAGCATAGCAGAATAGCGAACGAAAGATTAGCAGAATTGCTACAAAATATTTTCTTGCAGTTTCTGAGTAGCTCCAGACCTACTCCTAGATAGCCATCAGCTCGGTCCGTTTAATTCCTGGTTTGATGTCACAAACATGCCCTGCGTTCAGCCAGCCACTCCCCCGTTTCCCCAGCCACTCCTGCGTTTTCGTCTGGCACGCCTGCGTTTTTTTAGCACACTCCCGGAAAACGCTCAGTTACCACCCAGAAACGCCCCTATCCTGTCAATCACTCACCAATCAGCAGTGCGACTGAAAAGTGCTGCAGAATCAACAGCAAAACTGCTAAGTTTTTAGTTAGATAACTAAGCACATGCGGGCTGCGTACCATGGCCCTCATTCCGAGTTGATCGGTCGCAATGCGAATGTAGCAGAGTTACACACGCTAAGCCGCCGCCTACTGGGAGTGTATCTTAGCATCTTAAAAGTGCGACCGAAGTAATCGCAATATTGCGATCACAAACCTCGTAGCAGTTTTAGAGTAGCTTCAGACTTACTCTGCCTGTGCGATCAGTTCAGTGCTTGTCGTTCCTGGTTGACGTCATAAACACACCCAGCGTTCGCCCAGACACTCCCCCGTTTCTCCGGCCACTCCTGCGTTTTTTCCGGAAACGGTAGCGTTTTCAGCCACACGCCCCTAAAACGCCGTGTTTCCGCCCAGTAACACCCATTTCCTGTCAATCACATTACGATCGCCGGAGCGATGAAAAAGCCGTGAGTAAAAATACTATCTTCATAGCAATGTTACTTGGCGCAGTCACAGTGCGAAAATTGCGCATGCGCACTAAGCGGAATTTCACTGCGATGCGATGAAAAATACCGAGCGAACAACTCGGAATGAGGGCCCATGTGCATGCGTATTTAGCAACAAATCGCAGCATAGCGAAAATCGTCAACGAGCGAACAACACGGAATGAACACCAATATTACATAGCATAGGTTAATAAAGGGTAACTTTCCTCCTTACCTGCAAACTTTAGCTTGAGCTAACAACTCACCTTTTATAAAGGTTGGAGCCAGCTCTCCTCCATAGACTTCAACTGGAACAATACCTAGTTGGCTTTTCCCTTTGACAATAACATACAGAAGTCCTCCCCAGATACTGGATATCACAACCTTCTCACAAAGAACATTCTTTCTACGAACAACCACTGGGGCACGGGACAAAGTCTCAGCTGCACTCAGATCATCTGACTGACAGCCAACCTGGACCTGTAATAACACCAAGCAGATGACAATTTAATTACCTACAGCAGTTAGCTAAATTATAATCAATGCTCATCAATTTACAGTAAGTGAATATTTGCTAATAAAGTGCATATGTGCAATTTGTTAGGAAACTGACCAAGCAGATACTTGCTTTTATTGACACATGACATCCTGATGTCACATCAGCTGGCGCGGTCACCAGCACAGGGAAGTACAGCACCGCCCAGAGCTTCCTCAGCCTGTCAGTAACTATTGGGTAAATGTCTGATGTGGCGATATGGGGGCGAAGTGGTATAAGCGCACGTTATATGCGCTACACTGCTTCTCCCCCATGTATGATGGCTGCGGTGCGGCCACAGTGACAGGGGCACCCCTGTCCATATCAGCTATCTAAAAGAGCTAATCTTTCACTCCCCCGGTTCGGCAGACAAGATGATCTTACATCTAGCTGATGCCCCTTTCTGCTCCGCCTCGGTAGTGTGCGCTGTACCTGTATATCACTTATGAGTGCCTGATGGTTGTTACCTGAACCAGCACTAGATGGCCCTCTTTGTTGTAACTAATTGTGGATTCAGAGCTGTGGCTGATAGTACTATGGGGGTAATTCCAAGTTGATCGCAGCAGGAATTTTTTTAGCCGTTGGACAAAACCATGTGCACTGCAGGGGAGGCAGATATAACATGTGCAGAGAGAGTTAGATTTGGGTGGGTTATATTGTTTCTGTGCAGGGTAAATACTGGCTGCTTTATTTTTACACTGCAAGTTAGATTTCAGTTTGAACACACCACACCCAAATCTAACTCTCTCTGCACATGTTATATCTGCCTCCCCTGCAGTGCACATGGTTTTGCCCAACTGCTAAAAAATTTCCTGCTGCGATCAACTTGGAATTACCCCCTAAGGTTTTGCATAAAGTGAAACATTAATGTTCTTGTTTGCAAACTGTTTCATTTTGCATTGACTACATTACCAATAACAGTATTACTGATTGAGCACTGATATCAGTGATAGCGTAGACTGTGTTTTACTAAAATTCGCCATTGGACTATTACTTTCAGGGTCTGATGCAGAGGAGCACGCTATTGCAACTGTGACTTTTTTATGCAGCACGACAGCATCTGTATGCTAATGCTGCAGTTGATGGTCTTCCTACTGAGATGCCCAGCGACTGCTGTGCTAATCTGCCATGGTGTGCACAAAGTTACACTATCAGTCACCGTACTGAACATTGTACCAGCCATATGGAGGCGCAGAATGCCCGGCTGATCATGGACTCTTGTGCCAGTGCAACTTTGGCCAAAAATGCAGTCGTTGACCTCGACATGCATGCATCTGGCTAGCAACTCCCCTGTTACCTCCCACCAGGGCCGGCTCCAGGCATGTCCAATAGAGCGGCTGAACAGGGAGCCACACTTTTTGGGTGTCGCTAGCTCTGGCTGCCATATTGAAGCCTGGAGCCGTCCTTACAGCAGCAGCACTGCAGTGTCCGTCTCCTAGCAGAGACGTGCACTGCATGCACAGCCCGGCCCCTGTGTAAACCCCCCTCCCCGCTAACCGGCGGTGGCCCGTGAGCCAATCAGAGCTCGCAGTTTGGCAGCTGAGGCTCCTGATTGGCTGATGGACCACGAGCTTTGATTGGCTTGCGGACCGGCGCCTAGTTGAAGCTACACACCGCCGCGGCTGCTGGAGACTGAGGGCTAGGAGAGGCGCAGCACATACAGGAGCAGCACCAGCAGCAGCCTCAACCTACCCACCCTTCACAACTACAGACGCACGGTGAGCAGCACGGGGGGGGGGATATCAGGCACTGTGTAATGATATGTGTATCTGGCACTGGGGACATGTCTGGCACTGGGGACATGTCTGGCACTGGGAGCATATCTGGCACTATGGGGACATGTGTATATGGCATTGGGGGCATATCTTGCACTGTGGGGACATGTGTATCTGGCACAGGGTTCATATTTGGCACTATGGGGACATGTGTATCTGGCACTGGGGGCATATCTGGCACTATGGGGACATATGGATCTGGCTCTGGGGGACATGTTGGGGGGCATATCATGTTTATCTGGAACTGCAGGGGGCATATCATGTGTATCTGGCACTACTGGGGGGCATGGCATGTGTATCTGACACTGCTGCGTGGCATATCATGTGTATCTGGCACTGCTGCGGGGCATATCATGTGTATCTGGCACTGCTGCGGCGCATATCATGTGTATCTGGCAGTGCTGTGGGGCATGTCTTGTCTGTCTGGCAGTGCTGGGGGGCATGTCGTGTCTATCTGGCAGTGCTGGGGGGCATGCTGTGTCTATTTGGCAGTGCTGGGGGCATGTTGTGTCTATCTGGTAGTGCTGGGGGGCATATCATGTGTATCTGGCACTGCACTACTGGGGTCATTATGTGAATCTGGTACTATACTGGAGACATGGGCCCTCATTCCGAGTTGATCGGTCGCAAGGCGAATTTAGCAGAGTTACACACGCTAAGCCGCCGCCTACTGGGAGTGAATCTTAGCTTCTTAAAATTGCGACCGATGTATTCGCAATATTGCGATTACTAACTACTTAGCAGTTTCAGAGTAGCTCCAGACTTACTCTGCCTGTGCGATCAGTTCAGTGCTTGTCGTTCCTGGTTGACGTCACAAACACACCCAGCGTTCGCCCAGGCACTCCCACCGTTTCACCGGCCACTCCTGCGTTTTTTCCGGAAACGGTAGCGTTTTCAGCCACACGCCCCTGAAACGCCGTGTTTCCGCCCAGTAACACCCATTTCCTGTCAATCACATTACGATCGCCGGAGCGAAGAAAAAGCCGTGAGTAAAAATACTTTCTTCATAGTAAAGTTACTTGGCGCAGTCGCAGTGCGAACATTGCGCATGCGTACTAAGCGGATTTTCACTGCGATGCGATGAAAAATACCGAGCGAACAACTCGGAATGAGGGCCATTATGTGGCTGTTATGTGTAAGGCTGCTAATTGTGAGTGTAGAGGGAATGTAAAAAGATATTTATTTATAGTTTGATAATATGAAGTTGCGAGGCCACACCCACTTTTCCAGGAGTGTGCGTGCTTCGAAATCTTCTCGCTCAGGGTGCTAGTAGGCCTGGAGCCAGCCCTGCTTCCTTAAACACCCACTGACATTGCCTCTCTCTGTGTGCAATTCATTCTGCGTCTCCTGGTGGTAACCATCAGAACACATGCGCAGTGCAACTTAGATACATGCACAGACTTAAACCATTGGCAACTTGTGTGCAACATCGACACTGCATCCACCTCTGAAACAGGATTGTAATGTACTAAAATTGCACATAGGATCGCAGGGGTATTAATTAGCTGTTGCAATACTGATATCTGTAGTATAACTGATCTGATATATCCAGTATTATTATCATTGACAGCCAGAGCCGGCCCTAGGCATAGGCAAACCAAGCAAATGCCTAAGACATTTGCTATGCCTAGTGGCACCAGCAGCATCTGCTGATTAATATGATATGTGGCATGCCTATGGCCCTCATTCCATGTTGATCGCTCGCTGCCATTTTTCACAGCGCAGCGATCAAGTGAAAAAGCAGCAATTGTGCGCATGCACATGGTACGCAGCGCGCCTGCGTTAAGTACTTTCACACAAAACTTTGTTCTTTTACCCAAGCTCGAGCAATGTTTTTCAGTCGCTCGAGTGTTCGTAGTATGATTGACAGACAGTGGGTGTTTCTGGGAGGCAACTCGCCGTTTTCAGGGAGTGTGCTAAAAAACGCAGGCGTGCCAGGCAAAATGTAGGAGTGGCTGGAAAAACGGGGGAGTGGCTGACCGAACGCAGGGCGTGTTTGTGACGTCAAACCAGGAACTAGACAGACTGCATTCATCGCAAGATAGGAGTAGGTCTGGAGCTACTCAGAAACGTCATGAAATTTTTCACGCACAGTTCTGCTAATCTTTCGTTCGCACTTCTGCTAAGCTAAGATACACTCCCAGAGGGCGGCGGCCTAGCGTTTGCACTGCTGCTAAAAGCAGCTAGCGAACGATCAACTCGGAATGAGGGCCTATATTCTGTGTGTAGCATTTCATATGCAGACACAGCCTCAGTTGCACACAGAATATAGGCATGCCGCATATCATTTTAAACTGCTTGTGTATCCTAGGCACATAGCAATGCAAATAAGATGCATTTTCATCAAAAAAAGGCGCTCAACGTTAGCAGAGCTGCCAGCTGACCCACGCCAGGCATCTCCTGCTGTATGGTGAATTGAGGCAAGATTTATGAGGATACATCTGTATCCACACAGAGGCAGAGGTCACAGTGTAAACGGCCGTGTGAGTGCTGTGTGTAAGTGGGTTGGTTGTGCAATAGTATTCGGCATATGTGTAAGGGGCATTATGCGTGTCATGTGTATTAATGCATTAATAATGTACGGCATATGTTTAAGGGGTACTATGTCTGTCATGTGTATAAGGGCATTAATAATGTGCGGCATATGTGTAAGGAGCACTATGTGTGTCATTATGTGTATAAGCACATTAATGATGTACAGTATATGTGTAAGGGACATTATGTGCACTAATAATTGCAGCATATATGTAAGGTACATTATGTGTATAAGGGCATTAATAAAGGTTGGCATAATGTGTAAGGTGCATTTTGTTTATAAGGACATTAATAATTTGTGTTATATGTGTAAGGGGCATTACTGTGTGGTGTTATATGTATAAAGGTATTCTGATGTGTGGCATTATGTGTATAAGGTGCTCTACTGTGTGGTGTTACTGTACGTATAGAAAGGGCACTACTGTGCGGTCTAATGTGAATAAAGAGCAATATGGTGTGGTGTAATGTAAATAAGGAGCAATTCAGTGTAATAATAAAGTTGCAGTACTGTGTAGCGTAATTTCAATTGGGGGTACTATTACGTGGCCATGCCCCTTGCCAGCAAAAACACACCCCTTTTTGGGTGCACTGTTCCTATTTAAAATATAGGTAGTAGGAACACCAAAAAAAGGACTTCTATGGGTGAGGGGTGATGGTGCATGGGAAAGGGTTGCAGGGTCATAGGCTGAACTAGCGGTGGTGCTAGGGGGCACCAGCCAAAATCTTGCCTAGGGCATCATATTGGTTAGGGCCAGCTCTGTTGACAGCGATGGAACTCAGTTGTTGACTGTTGTGGACTAAGATGGACAGCACAAGTTTACCTAGAACAGAATTCTACTGTAACAAAGAGACTGTTCAATATTATTACATCTTTCTATGCACAGATTTTCATAAGTACAGTATATACTCATCTAATATGGATACCTTCCTATACATAAGTTATTGCATGCACTACAAAAAATTATAATGGGCAAAAATACATGTAAAGACAAAATACACGTCCAGCTGTAGTATAAGGACTAATATTAGTCCCACTTTAGTTCGTGGACGGAAGGTGCACCTGTCGTTGGGGCCCTTTATTTGTAATCCTCTATCACCGTATGTGGGTAGATTTCAATTGACTTCTGTATTCATTCACCTATAATACCCAGTAACTGAAGGGAAGGGGATATCTCGGTGAGGCTAGACCCCGGATTGCAGTTTTATACTTTCATGGAAATCACTTGCCTAGGCATATAGATGCCAACTCCAACGAACCTTAAGCACTTTGTACTCCTGGTTCTGCTACTAGCGTCAGCAAGTTCTATCCCCTACCCAAGTGAGGTCAACAGTAGTTCGTTATGCTCCGTGAAGCAACCACTCCTCTACAAGGATAACTCTATGTTTTGAGTGGAGAAATCATATATTAATGAAGCAGCGTGCCTATACAGTTGGGTCGCACCCACGAGACAACATAGACAGGACTGTGGGCAGGAACCTTTCATATAGTTTTATTCCTCTAGGAATGTAGATGGGGAGTGGTTTTGGGTATAAATGTGGTCTGCTCCTCTTCCGTTACCTCAGCAGACTACTTACTGTAATCCATATTGACCCTCCTCCTACTACTAGGTCCTCTTCGATTTTTGTCAGGAGATGGCCGCTACGATACAGTAGCAATATCAACAACTCTAGAGGATATACAGTCTACCCTTGGCATGGATATATTTCCTCAGTGTTCCTTAGATCCTATAGGCCCTCTGACAAATAGATGGGAAATATTCACCTCGGACTAACTAGGGACACTAGCCCCTTTGTGGGTATTACAATCTTATAAATTTGTGTCAAATCTTTCCACCATGAGTGTGTTATAATGCTAGTCAGTAAGGGGGCCGGTAGGCACTAAGGGGTACATGTACTAAGCTGCTCTGTATATGTTTATAGTATGCAAATTATAAATGTTACGTCAATGCTGATTGGTTGCCATGGGCAACTTCTCCACTGGCTCACTTCTCCACTTTTATCACTGCTTAGTACATGTCCCCCTAAATCACTTCCTCTACTCCCAGTGTAGAAGGGTAAATTGAGTGCTCGGGGGTTAAATCCGTTTTATATTCAATCCTTTATCCAGAGCAACTAAGAGTTTATAGTTTCCCTCAAACTTAGAGTATGTGACTGTCTAACTATATTACCTGGCACCAGACTTTTCTTCAGGTACCATATATGGGTTATATAGAGGTAGCCCTGGACATAGCATTGACCACTGCCCAAACTGTCTTAGATAAAATACAGCACATAACTAGTCAACAGTTCAAAGAGCACGGCATGGGGTACCAGCTGAAGGCATACCAGGGCATATGGTACCTGTAATCTTGTCCACCACCCCTTTCAGCGCTGTACAGGGGTGGTACTCCAATGGAGAGCACTCTACCACTCCCCCGATCCCTGTTACCACCTTCCAACTGGGGATTAGTGATGGGAAATCTAGTTCACTTTGGTGATTAGTTCATTATGATCTAGTTCACTCAAAAGATTAGCTCAGAAGATTAATTCACTGACTCAGACTCACAGAAGTGAATGGAATTAGAACTAATCTAGACTATTACACATAGAGTATGTATTTCTAATACTAGCTCATTGTAGGAGATATAATCTTGTTCAAATGATCAGATGTTTAATATGTCAGCTTTTTTATATTTAAGAAAAGCAATAACTTATATAGCAACCTTATAGTGACATATTTATCTCTGCAATATGAATCCCATTGTTGATACTAATTTTTACTTCATAATATGCAAGTGAAAGACCCAAATTCAGAGTAATGTAATAATAAGTCACTTTTTTTCTGATTTTAAAATACAGTAATTAAAAGAAAAAAAAATGTCCCTTTGCCCCAATGTAACAGACCTTAGAGAGAGATAACGTGGAAATGTTGCAAAGTAACCAATCAGCTTTTGTCATTATTCTTCAATAGTATATAAAGTGACAGAAGCTGATTGGTTGCTAGGGGCAACTGCTCTACTTTATGTCACTTGAAGGTTCATAGTACATATCCCCCTATGTCTTGTGTGGAGTAATCAGACGCTAAAGGATAGCATTCAGCACTCAACACTGTGTCTTTGGCTGATTGGGAGTGACTGTGTACCTTGTGACCTCATATGCTAGGTGAATTAGTCATGGCTATATGCAGTACAGGATCAGCTCCATAGCATATGCCTGAGCACAGCAGTGCCACACATGGTAGCTTAGAGGCACTGAACTACTTGCAAGGAGAATGACTCATGAGTCGTCGGGACAACGCAGCTCAGCATCAGCTCCATACAATCAATGCATATGCCTGAGCACAGCAGTGCCACACATGGTAGCTTAGTAGTAATGTACTGACTCATATGGCTGTATGAGTTATTGAGTCAGTGAGCTGATCAGTGATCTGTAAGAATCAGTGAACTGCTGAGTAACTTGCAAGGAGAATGACTCATGAGTTGTCAGAACAATGTAGCTCATGACCAGCTCCACAGAGTGAGTCCACTCCATGTCTGAGCGCAGCAGTGCCACTTGTGGCAGCAGATATGTACTGGCTCATGAGTATTGCTGAGTGAGAGCTGAATAACAACAGTGCTGCTACTGCAACACCTACACAACACCCAGCAGAAGATTTAGCACAGCAGTAGTACCAGAAGCAGTAGCACGTGTTTAGACATCTGAACTAATAGGACAGTGATTGTATCACAGAAAGGTGAGCAACATGCTCACTCACAGACTTTGGCTAGGCAGTGCAGAGGCAATTTTTTTTTAATTTAGATCTGTATTGCTGGGCTGTGTTGTACTTTTAACTTTCATTTTACAGCATCAGATTCAGGAAGTGAAAATCCATTGAGTGAGATAGTGAGTAGCCTAATGCAGCTGCTGGCTCTATTCTGTCTGTGTCTAACTCCTCCTTCCTGTGTCTTTGGCTGATTGGGAGTGACTGTGTACCTTGTGACCTCATATGCTAGGTGAATTAGTCATGGCTATATGCAGTACAGGATCAGCTCCATAGCATATGCCTGAGCACAGCAGTGCCACACATGGTAGCTTAGAGGCACTGAACTACTTGCAAGGAGAATGACTCATGAGTCATCGGGACAACGCAGCTCAGCATCAGCTCCATACAATCAATGCATATGCCTGAGCACAGCAGTGCCACACATGGTAGCTTAGTAGTAATGTACTGACTCATATGGCTGTATGAGTTATTGAGTCAGTGAGCTGATCAGTGATCTGTAAGAATCAGTGAACTGCTGAGTAACTTGCAAGGAGAATGACTCATGAGTTGTCAGGACAATGTAGCTCATGACCAGCTCCACAGAGTGAGTCCACTCCATGTCTGAGCGCAGCAGTGCCACTTGTGGCAGCAGATATGTACTGGCTCATGAGTATTGCTGAGTGAGAGCTGAATTACAACAGTGCTGCTACTGCAGCACCTACACAACACCCAGCAGAAGATTTAGCACAGCAGTAGTACCAGAAGCAGTAGCACGTGTTTAGACATCTGAACTAATAGGACAGTGATTGTATCACAGAAAGGTGAGCAACATGCTCACTCACAGACTTTGGCTAGGCAGTGCAGAGGCAATTTTTTTTTAATTTAGATCTGTATTGCTGGGCTGTGTTGTACTTTTAACTTTCATTTTACAGCATCAGATTCAGGAAGTGAAAATCCATTGAGTGAGATAGTGAGTAGCCTAATGCAGCTGCTGGCTCTATTCTGTCTGTGTCTAACTCCTCCTTCCTGTGTCTTTGGCTGATTGGGAGTGACTGTGTACCTTGTGACCTCATATGCTAGGTGAATTAGTCATGGCTATATGCAGTACAGGATCAGCTCCATAGCATATGCCTGAGCACAGCAGTGCCACACATGGTAGCTTAGAGGCACTGAACTACTTGCAAGGAGAATGACTCATGAGTCGTCGGGACAATGCAGCTCAGCATCAGCTCCATACAATCAATGCATATGCCTGAGCACAGCAGTGCCACACATGGTAGCTTAGTAGTACTGTACTGACTCATATGGCTGTATGAGTTATTGAGTCAGTGAGCTGATCAGTGATCTGTAAGAATCAGTGAACTGCTGAGTAACTTGCAAGGAGAATGACTCATGAGTTGTCAGGACAATGTAGCTCATGATCAGTTCCACAGAGTGAGTCCACTCCATGTCTGAGCGCAGCAGTGCCACTTGTGGCAGCAGATATGTACTGGCTCATGAGTATTGCTGAGTGAGAGCTGAATAACAACAGTGCTGCTGCAGCACCTGCACAACACCCAGCAGAAGATTTAGCACAGCAGTAGTACCAGAAGCAGTAGCAAGTGTTTGGACATCTGAACTAATAGGACAGTGATTGTATCACAGAAAGGTGAGCAACATGCTCACTCACAGACTTTGGCTAGGCAGTGCAGAGGCAATTTTTTTTTTATTAGATCTGTATTACTGGGCTGTGTTGTACTTTTAACTTTCATTTTACAGCATCGGATGCAGGAAGTGAAAATCCATTGAGTGAGACAGTGAGTAGCCTAATGCAGCTGCTGGCTCTATTCTGTCTGTGTCTAACTCCTCCTTCCTGATGAACTAATCTTTGGCAGAGCTGTGAACTGAACGAACTAGTTCACTTTGAAGATTAGTTAATTTTGAACTAATCATTCATGAACTACCCATCACTACTGGGGATACACCCAAGCTCCGGCGGCAGTCTGTAGCTGGCACCTACTCTCCCCCCTGTGTATCAGCTGAGGAATTCTCACGTCTCCATCTGTAAACCGCAGCTCTCCCCTAGCCTGTGAGATACTAGCCGATGCTGCTCTCACCCTCTCCACCTTTTACAGCGCTGACTCGGATACGGCTCACCGGAGCCACACAGCTCTCGGGCAGCTGGCTAACAAGCTCTGGACAGGCTCAGCGATTCCCAACCTCTTCTCGCTGCGATGCTTCTCTGCCCGGCTCTCTCTACCACCGTTACCCGCTCGAGCTCCTCCCGCCGGTAAAGCACTCACTGGCCATTCTTCCTACCTGCACACGAAACTGCTGCTGGCTCAGCGCAAGGGGCCTCTGGAAGATACTCTCCAGTCCCCTCGTGCCAGGGGGTCCTGGGAGGTTTCCGTCTCTTTACCCCCAGCCCAGCCGGTTACCGCTGCTGTTTACAATATTTACATAAATACCATAGCATTTAATATACAATAAAATATCCAGTTTATATACTTACAGAAAGATACAGAGGTTATACTTCATATACATTTATTTAAGTATAGCTATATTCCACATACACCACTTTATTAACCCCTTTATGGTAGTTGTCCCCACTATCCATTAGGTGCTCTCAATCCCCCAGGGGCGTCTGATCTAAAGAGCACTACACTTCTATCACAAAGGACAGCTCTTATCGGAAGAACTGTCCTCTGAGCTTTTCTGGGTACATGCCATTGTTATTAACGCCGGCATGTACCCGACCAGAGGCAGGATGTACCACATCACTGATGTGATGCTTAGTACATCTTGCTATTATTGAGAGCAACCACTAAATCATCATAAGATACAGAAACATAGCCTTCATTGCATGCAACACACCTTAAGAGAAAATACAAAAGAACAGCGGAGTGCTTCTGAAGATTACCTGGAGACCTTTCCCCACAGCTGAACCTGGAAACACAAGTGTTGCTGATGTCCTGGGAGGGAGGTAGAGTCCAGTACTTCTCCATGCATCACCACCTGGGCAGAGGACCAATGTCACCACATATATTTCACAATAATCAACATAATTAAAAATGACTATCAATGTAGCTTTCTCTGCATTAGAACAGAATTCTATGTGCAGCAATCGTTAATACATGTATTTGTAAGAGTACTTGTGATCTGTGGTATTAGATGACCCAAAGTCATCTAACTGAGTCGTACACAAGAAATATGGTTTTATGCTGTTATTTATAGATTATATACATTATTCTTCATATATTTGAAAAAGATACTATACCAAGATTTGTTGCATCAATCTGCACTGTGACAACCGGTTTCTGCAAATCAACACTGTGATCCAGACTATCCAAGCAGCTGACTTCTTGGGCCAGGCACATCATGAAAGCCTCTTTTGAGCTATTTTTCACTTGACACTTATCATTAACGTTTGGCAAACTGTATCCCTGTACAAGGTGAACCAGCTCTTGCTGTAGCAATGATAGAAGAGGGCTGCATGGGAGCTTCATAATATCCGAGACATTTTGTCTGAGCTTTAATAACCAAGAGCTTAGAGGGGACTTCAGTTCTGTTCCACTCCTCAGGTCACTCAGCAGTTGGCAGACTGCTCTGGGGAAATGGTAAGTTTTAGTAGCATCCTGAGGGTCCAAAGCCTCATAAATTCCTGCTCCAACTCTTCTTGGCAGAATGCTAATCCCAAACTTGTTGAGAATTTTATTTCCTGGGTATTGAGACAATACTTCTGGATTAGAATAGGACCAGTACCAGGACTGGCCTGCAATGAGCAGGCCTCCTCCCTCTGCCACAAACTGCTGGATTTGTTCTGCCTCCTTATCACTGTATGACGTACAGCAATATACACTAAGTCCAGGAACCAAGTTTGATTCAACAGAAGATAATCCTTCATTCTGCAAAATATGTAAGAGACCTTCCAGTTCCTTATTCACACCAATCGTGCCCTTTCTACCCATGTCTAGCCATGAAATAGCATTCATAGAAAAGGTCTTAAGCTCAGGTTTAAGTGGATAGTCTTCATGAGACTCCACAACAACACGCCCTCTGCCATAGTAGGCAGCTCCAAAAAAACATTTATAGTCATCAGTCATCCCAACTGGAAATGTCAAAGGTCCATGCAGCAGAAGTTCTGAGGGAACACTCCGACCACTGATGTCCAGATTGGTAATGCCTTGCAGAAGAAGCTTTAAGTCTACAGAGAAATCCACACTGTAGAAAAGAACATAGTCACAAACATGAGCACTGCAAAAAATCACCAATATATAGTCGTTAGAACATTCAGGAGAGATACATGTATACTGACAAAATAACCTTTGATTCAATATTAGTAAAGAATGTCAACTCTCCAGAATTTTTTTTTTAAAGTTAAACAGTTTTTAAAGATTTAACCCAAAGCTGGATTATACACAAAGCGATACAGGTGGCCGCCTATAGCCCAGTAGGACCTTGGAACCTGACTGCCATCAAGTAGAGGGGAAGTCCAGCCAATATTTGGAAAAGGGGGTCTGGACGCGAGTGAGTCCGGCCACAAGTGGGGGAGTGAGGTCTGGCTCTTAGTAGGGTGGTGGTGACCATGAGCAGAGAAGGTGACATAGGTATGAGCAGTGGCATAGTAACAGGAAAGAGCAGGTGGTCTGCATTGGGTACCACTTCCAAGGGGGTGCCAGCAGGAGTAGAGTCTGGCTGTGTTTCACTCTTAGTCATAGACTCAGAATCTGTGCCTTTTTGGGACTTTGTGAGTGACACAGACAGTTTCTCAGTCCGGGCTCTGGGGGCATGGACGTAGTGAGAGGTGTTGCACTACTGGGTAAATCCCATAAGACGCTGAAGAGGGGTCAGAGGAGCCTCTGCTGACCTCTGATTGGAGGAGCTCATTAAATGCTCCTCTAACCTTTGGAGATAGCAGAACAGCAACAGGTAAGTGGAGCTGGGGGGATGGGATGGGATGGGATGGGTAGAAGGGGGGTAATTTATATAGTTTATAATTAAAGAAAGTTGTGCATGGGTTTTTTTATGAGGGTCACTGGTGAGTTAAGATGAAGTGGTTAATGCTTTTTGTGATGTTAATTAACATGAAAGGTTTTTTATTAGAAAGAAGGAGATATAGTAATGACTGTGAATGGAATTACTATTGTGGATAAGGGGATGGGGCTGCTATAATCATCCTGAAGTAGATAATGATTTTTAGGAGGATTTTTTTCTAGGATGAGGGGATAATATTGAGGGTCATTTGGGTGCAGTTCTGTACTTTGTGCATGTACAGGACCCGTTCTGCGCATATGCGAATGAGTCCTGTAGCGAAAGATGCAAGCTGGCTTCAGACTGTCATTGATTGACAGTCTGATGACATTTTGGGGGCGTTGATTACTTCCATTTTTTAAATTGGAGGCGTGTCTCTGCAATTTTGAGGGTGGGAAGAGGCCAGGGATCTCTGTTGTAGGAAATAGATTTCCAGGCCTCAACAACAGGAAAAATGGCCCGGCGCACACCCCTTCTTCTCACACTATACTGTGCTATCATTAACACAGCTATATGCAGGTGGCATTATTGGCACATACTGTAGGGCCTGAGTCATGTTTGTAAGCAGAGTAAAAAAGCAAGCAAATTGGCAAAACCATGTCCACTGCAGGAGGGGCAGATGTAACGTGCATTGGCCCTCATTCCGAGTCGTTCGCTCGGTATTTTTCATCGCATCGCAGTGAAAATCCGCTTAGTACGCATGCGCAATATTCGCACTGCGACTGCGCCAAGTAATTTTACAATGAAGATAGTATTTTTACTCACGGCTTTTTCATCGCTCCGGCGATCGTAGTGTGATTGACAGGAAATGGGTGTTACTGGGCGGAAACACTGCGTTTTAGGGGCGTGTGGATGAAAACGCTACCGTTTCCGGAAAAAACGCAGGAGTGGCCGGAGAAACGGAGGAGTGTCTGGGCGAACGCTGGGTGTGTTTGTGACGTCAAACCAGGAACGACAAGCACTGAACTGATCGCAAATGCTGAGTAAGTGTGGAGCTACTCTGAAACTGCTAAGTAGTTTGTTATCGCAATATTGCGAATACATCGGTCGCAATTTTAAGAAGCTAAGATTCACTCCCAGTAGGCGGCGGCTTAGCGTGTGTAACTCTGCTAAAATCGCCTTGCGACCGATCAACTCGTAATGAGGGCCATAGATTTAGATTTGGGTGGGGTGTGTTCAAACTGACATCTAAATTGAAGTGTAAAAATAAAGCTAGCATTTGCAGGCTACATGTAAAAGCAGACAGTATTCACCCTGCACAGAAAAAAATACAATGAATTTGCTCCACTTTTATCAGGTATGTCCAAACTGCGGCTCTCCAGCTGTTGTGAAACTACATATCCCAGCATGCCCTGACACAGTTTTGCTGCCAGAGAATGCTAAAGCTGTGTCTGGGCATGCTGGGATGTGTAGTTTCTCAACAGCTGGAGGGCTGTAGTTTGGACATGCCTGACATGTTTCAGACACCAGATACCTGATTTTTTTTCTTTACTTACAAACATGAATCAGGCCCATAGTCTCTCACTTTGCCTAAATAAGTAAATCTCCATCTATATATTTAATTTTTTCAACTCAAATACAGTATTACCATCTTTTCATCATTCCAGTACGTGATATGCAAGTTTTACAGTTCATAGTTTTCTGAACTACATAAAGGATTGGAATAGTAAATACATTTTTATTTAGTATGATAATACATAGAAAGCTGTATTTGCATTGTACATAACTACATATAGGCCTTCATTCTGAGTTGATCGCTCGCTAGCTGCTTTTAGCAGCAGTGCAAACACTAAGCCGCCGCCCTCTGGGAGTGTATCTTAGCTTAGCAGAAGTGCGAACGAAAGGTTAGCAGAACTGCTCCAAAATCTTTTCATGCAGTTTCTGAGCAGCTCCAAACCTACTCCTATCTTGCGATCACAGCAGACAGTTTAGTTCCTGCTTTGACATCACAAACACGCCCTGCGTTCGGCCAGCCACTCCCCCGTTTCCCCAGGCACGCCTGCGTTTTCTTCTGACACGCCTGCGTTTTTTAGCACACTCCCGGAAAACGGTCAATTACCTCCCAGAAACGCCCCTTTCCTGTCAATCACTCACTGATCGACTGAATAGAGTCACTCGGCCTTGTGTAAAATAGCATAGTTTTGTGTAAAAGTACTTGGCGCGTGCGCACTGCGGCCCATACGCATGCGCAGAAATGCAGATTTTTAGCCTGATCGCCACGCTGCGACCGAAAGCAGCTAGCGATCAACTCAGAATGAGGGCCATAATCTGTTCTACTTACTCATTGCAGAATGGGCTCCATGGCATGTTATCACTAACGTTAAAGTTTCCTTTTTCTCCATAATTGCTGGTAAAATACACCCCAGCAACAGACGTCATTTTGTTGCCAGGAAAATGGTACAAAACGTTGTCTTGTTTGTGCTGGTAAGACCAGTGCCAAGCTTGGGCTCCAATAAGCAGACCTCCACCCGCCTTCAAAAACGAGACAATCTCCTCTGCCTGACTGTCATTATAACCATCTGTACAGAGAACTCCTATATGTTTTTTCAGACCAGTGATCTTCTCCACCTTGTGACCAGAGGTAGACAGGGTCTGTGCAAGGAGACTCAGGCCACTATGAACACCAATCACTGCTTCTGAGGATGGTTTCAGCCAGGATATTGCATTCTTCAGAAAAGCCATAAATTGTGGTTCGTTCAGATATGATTCATGGGACATAACCACTATCCGGCCCTTCCCGTACTTAGAGGCAGCAATGAGGACATGCTGTCCAGGACTCACAAGCACTGGGAATGCAGTATCACCAGTCAGGAGCAGTTTGCAGGGCACACTGCTCCCAGAAAAATCCAGACTAGGGAGACCATGGACAAGAGAACGGTAATCTTCATTTGCTGTCATATTTTCTGTAAAGAACAAAAATAGAAGAGTGAGTGGGTAAAAGGAAATGATTACACAGATGAATGAAATCATACGTACAAGTGTGACTACCAAGCTATTATACAATTCTAATTATATAAAGTACTGTGCAAATGTTTAGGCAGGTGCGGAAAAAAATGCTGCAAAGTAAGAATGCTTTCAAAAATAGATGTGCTAATAGTTTATCTTTATCAATTAATAAAATGCAAAGTGAATGAACATAAGCGATATCTAAATCAAATCAATATTTGAAGTGACTAACCTTTGCCTTCAATACAGCATCAATTCTTGTAGGTACACTTGCACACAGTTTTTGAAGGAACTCAGCAGGGAGGTTGTTCCAAACATCTTGGAAAACTAACCACAGATGTTCTATGGATGTAAGCTTGCTCAGATCCTCCTATGTTGCTGTTTCTGTTTCAGTTAATGACTGATTTTTAACCTACATACTGTATGACAATGATTATTATCACCTGACTATGGGTCTAATTCAGACCTGATCGGTGCTGTGTGTTTTCGCACAGCAGCCGATCAGGTCTGAACTGCGCATACGCCGGTGCTGCTGTGCGCCGGCGCATGCCAGACAGCCAACGGCCGTCTCAGCCCTATGATCGGCTCTGCCTGATTGACAGGCAGAGGTGTTTGCTGTGTGGGAGGGGGCGGGCCGGTGGCTTTTGGCCGCCATTTTAGGGGCGCGGTCCGGGCAACGCAGGAGCTGCGCTGGTAGGGAGCTACTCCTAAAGTACCAATGTTTTGCAAGGGGGCAGGGCTTCGGACGGGCATGGGGCCTCGGAGCTATCTCCGAGGCGCCGCCCCATGCCCATCTGAAGCCCGCCCCCTTCCAAAACAAGGTCCCGACCCCTTAATAAAAAGCATAAATGCTTTTTCTGCAGCATACCATTCCTGCTGCAGCTTCCCAACAATAACATGCCTCATGAAAGAGGGGAAGGGTCTTGACAGGAGGCTGCTGTCTCGGAGCTATCTCTGAGGCTCCACCCCTGTGCCCATCCGAAGCCCCACCCCCTACGAAGGTAGTTTCATCATTCTGTGGTGTGGTGCCGGAGGTCAGGTCACAGGCTAACCAGTTTGGGGTGGGGGTGAATGAGCAGCCGTAGGTGAGTGAGCTGCTGTATGTGCTGACAGGAAATGTCTTTTTTCCTGTCAGCACTGGCTACTACTTGCACTGCAGGAAGCTCTGTGGGCCTATTTTCAATGGGGGGCTTTGAGCTGCAGCTCCATTTGCCCCATTGTTAATCCGGCCATGCCCGCACGTCTGTGTGACTGATCGTAGATATGCTAAATTTCGCACATTTACAATCAGGTCTGAATTAGGCCATATAATCCTACAAAATCCCTGACTTTGTGCAAGTGTACCTAGAAGAATGTATGCAGTTTTGAAGGCAAAGGGTGGTCACACCAAATTTTGATTTGATTGAGATTTTTTTTTCCATTCACTTTGCATTTTGTGAATAGATAATAACACTTCTATTTTTGAAAGCATTTTCACTTTGCAGCATTTTGTCCACACCTGCCTAAACATGTGTGTGTGTGTGTATATATATATATATATATATATATATATATATATATATATACACACACATGAGATGCTAGAACCGGCACTCACCCTAAAAATGTTATGCTCTGGTGCCCACTGGAATCATAGGTATAGAGCCAGGTGGAGACAAACAGCGGCACTCAGGAGACTCATTCAAGGTAGATGAAGTGCAAAAATGTTTAATCCATAATGGAATCGGGTGACCAACGTTTCGGGGCCGTGGCGCCCCTTTGTCAAGGTGATACAAATGTAAGTGTAAAACAACATACCTTATATGCAAGAGAAGACCCGCGAACAGGACACAAGCCGGGGGAGGGGGGTGGGAACCAACTCCGTCCTACACACCTCCGGCCGTGGTGACACCAGCGCGTCTAGACGTCGTCTGCCGTCACTTCCTGGAAACCAGAGCTTACTCGGCAACCGTGGCAACCGGCGCTTCCTAGCAACCAGGCGTCGGATAGACGTCAGCGCTGCTGGGGAGATAATCAAGTGCAATACTGTGCAAAGAACAAATACAGTGCATACAGTGAGAAAAAATATACATGTAAAACACGTCATTTGGAAAAGAGAACATGCTGGAACACTGTTAGCTAAAAAAGCGGCTATAAGACTAAGGGCAGGAACAGGGGCGGGAACATAGTTACCGAGGCAGGCATAGGAAGCGCTCTGGCTGGTGTAGTAAAGCAGACCTGCGTATAAACATTAGTCTGTGCACGATAAACATATAGAAATATTGCGCTCAATACATCGTTGTGGCCACTGTAGCATACTTAAATGGACTCATAGTGGCTTCTATGTTCCCGTCCCTGTTCCCGACCTTAGTCTTATAGCCACTTTTTTAGCTAATAGTGTTCCAGCATGTTCCCTTTTCCAAATGACGTGTTTTACATGTATATTTGTTCTCACTGTATGCACTGTATTTGTTCTTTGCACAATATTGCACTTTATTATCTCCCCAGCAGCGCTGACGTCTATCCGACGCCTGGTTGCTAGGAAGTGCCGGTTGCCACGGTTGCCGAGTAAGCTCCAGTTTCCATGAAGTGACAGGAGACGACGTCTAGACTAGAGATGTGCACCGGAAATTTTTCGGGTTTTGTGTTTTGGTTTTGGGTTCGGTTCCGTGGCCATGTTTTGGGTTCGAACGCGTTTTGGCAAAACCTCACCGAATTTTTTTTGTCGGATTCGGGTGTGTTTTGGATTCGGGTGTTTTTTTCAAAAAACCCTAAAAAACAGCTTAAATCATAGAATTTGGGGATCATTTTGATCCCAAAGTATTATTAACCTCAATAACCATAATTTCCACTCATTTTCAGTCTATTCTGAACACCTCACACCTCACAATATTATTTTTAGTCCTAAAATTTGCACCGAGGTCGCTGGATGACTAAGCTCAGCGACCCAAGTGGCCGACACAAACACCTGGCCCATCTAGGAGTGGCACTGCAGTGTCACGCAGGATGGCCCTTCCAAAAAACACTCCCCAAACAGCACATGATGCAAAGAAAAAAAGAGGCGCAATGAGGTAGCTGTGTGACTAAGCTCAGCGACCCTAGTGGCCGACACAAACACCTGGCCCATCTAGGAGTGGCACTGTAGTGTCACGCAGGATGGCCCTTCCAAAAAACACTCCCCAAACAGCACATGACGCAAAGAAAAAAAGAGGCGCAATGAGGTAGCTGTGTGAGTAAGCTAAGCGACCCTAGTGGCCGACACAAACACCTGGCCCATCTAGGAGTGGCACTGCAGTGTCAGGCCGGATGGCCCTTCCAAAAAATACTCCCCAAACAGCATATGACGCAAAGAAGAAAAAAAAGAGGCGCAATGAGGTAGCTGTGTGACTAAGATAAGTGACCCTAGTGGCCGACACAAACACCTGGCCCATCTAGGAGTGGCACTGCAGTGTCACGCAGGATGGCCCTTCCAAAAAATACTCCCCAAACAGCACATGACGCAAAGAAGAAAAAAAAGAGGCGCAATGAGGTAGCTGTGTGACTAAGATAAGCGACCCTAGTGGCCGACACAAACACCTGGCCCATCTAGGAGTGGCACTGCAGTGTCACGCAGGATGGCCCTTCCAAAAAACACTCCCCAAACAGCACATGACGCAAAGAAAAATGAAAGAAAAAAGAGGTGCAAGATGGAATTGTCCTTGGGCCCTCCCACCCACCCTTATGTTGTATAAACAGGACATGCACACTTTAACCAACCCATCATTTCAGTGACAGGGTCTGCCACACGACTGTGACTGAAATGATGGGTTGGTTTGGACCCCCACCAAAAAAGAAGCAATTAATCTCTCCTTGCACAAACTGGCTCTACAGAGGCAAGATGTCCACCTCATCATCATCCTCCGATTCATCACCGTGTACATCCCCCTCCTCACAGATTATCAATTCGTCCCCACTGGAATCCACCATCACAGCTCCCTGTGTACTTTGTGGAGGCAATTGCTGCTGGTGAATGTCTCCATGGAGGAATTGATTATAATTCATTTTAATGAACATCATCTTCTCCACATTTTCTGGAAGTAACCTCGTACGCCGATTGCTGACAAGGTGAGCGGCGACACTAAACACTCTTTCGGAGTACACACTTGTGGGAGGGCAACTTAGGTAGAATAAAGCCAGTTTGTGCAAGGGCCTCCAAATTGCCTCTTTTTCCTGCCAGTATACGTACGGACTGTCTGACGTGCCTACTTGGATGCGGTCACTCATATAATCCTCCACCATTCTTTCAATGGAGAGAGAATCATATGCAGTGCCAGTAGACGACATGTCCGTAATCGTTGTCAGGTCCTTCAGTCCGGACCAGATGTCAGCATCAGCAGTCGCTCCAGACTGCCCTGCATCACCGCCAGCGGGTGGGCTCGGAATTCTGAGCCTTTTCCTCGCACCCCCAGTTGCGGGAGAATGTGAAGGAGGAGATGTTGACAGGTCGCGTTCCGCTTGACTTGACAATTTTCTCACCAGCAGTTCTTTGAACCCCTGCAGACTTGTGTCTGCCGGAAAGAGAGATACAACGTAGGTTTTAAATCTAGGATCGAGCACGGTGGCCAAAATGTAGTGCTCTGATTTCAACAGATTGACCACCCGTGAATCCTTGTTAAGCGAATTAAGGGCTCCATCCACAAGTCCCACATGCCTAGCGGAATCGCTCAGTGTTAGCTCCTCCTTCAATGTCTCCAGCTTCAACTGCAAAAGCCTGATGAGGGGAATGACCTGACTCAGGCTGGCAGTGTCTGAACTGACTTCACGTGTGGCAAGTTCAAAAGGTTGCAGAACCTTGCACAACGTTGAAATCATTCTCCACTGCGCTTGAGACAGGTGCATTCCACCTCCTATATCGTGGTCAGTTGTATAGGCTTGAATGGCCTTTTGCTGCTCCTCCAACCTCTGAAGCATATAGAGGATTGAATTCCACCTCGTTACCACTTCTTGCTTCAGATGATGGCAGGGCAGGTTCAGGCGTTTTTGGTGTTGCTCCAGGCTTCTGTACGTGGTGCCTGTACGCCGAAAGTGTCCCGCAATTCTTCTGGCCACCGACAGCATCTCTTGCACGCCCCTCTCGTTTTTTAAATAATTCTGCACCACCAAATTCAAGGTATGTGCAAAACATGGGACGTGCTGGAATTTGCCCATATTTAATGCACACACAATATTGCTGGCGTTGTCCGATGCCACAAATCCACAGGAGAGTCCAATTGGGGTAAGCCATTCTGCGATGATCTTCCTCAGTTGCCGTAAGAGGTTTTTAGCTGTGTGCGTATTCTGGAAAGCGGTGATACAAAGCGTAGCCTGCCTAGGAAAGAGTTGGCGTTTGCGAGATGCTGCTACTGGTGCCGCCGCTGCTGTTCTTGCGGCGGGAGTCAATACATCTACCCAGTGGGCTGTCACAGTCATATAGTCCTGAGTCTGCCCTGCTCCACTTGTCCACATGTCCGTGGTTAAGTGGACATTGGGTACAACTGCATTTTTTAGGACACTGGTGAGTCTTTTTCTGAGGTCTGTGTACATTTTCGGTATCGCCTGCCTAGAGAAATGGAACCTAGATGGTATTTGGTACCGGGGACACAGTACCTCAATCAAGTCTATAGTTGGCTCTGCAGTAATGATGGATACCGGAACCACGTTTCTCACCGCCCAGGATGCCAAGGCCTCAGTTACCCGCTTTGCAGCAGGATGACTGCTGTGATATTTCATCTTCCTCGCAAAGGACTGTTGGACAGTCAATTGCTTGGTGGAAGTAGTAAAAGTGGTCTTACGACTTCCCCTCTGGGATGACCATCGACTCCCAGCAGCAACAACAGCAGTGCCAGCAGCAGTAGGCGTTACACGCAAGGATGCATCGGAGGAATCCCAGGCAGGAGAGGACTCGTCAGAATTGCCAGTGACATGGCCTGCAGGACTATTGGCATTCCTGGGGAAGGAGGAAATTGACACTGAGGGAGTTGGTGGGGTGGTTTGCGTGAGCTTGGTTACAAGAGGAAGGGATTTACTGGTCAGTGGACTGCTTCCGCTGTCGCCCAAAGTTTTTGAACTTGTCACTGACATGATGAATGCGCTGCAGGTGACGTATAAGGGAGGATGTTCCGAGGTGGTTAACGTCCTTACCCCTACTTATTACAGCTTGACAAAGGCAACACACGGCTTGACACCTGTTGTCCGCATTTCTGTTGAAATACTTCCACACCGAAGAGCTGATTTTTTTGGTATTTTCACCAGGCATGTCAATGGACATATTCCTCCCACGGACAACAGGTGTCTCCCCGGGTGCCTGACTTAAACAAACCACCTCACCATCAGAATCCTCCTTGTCAATTTCCTCCCCAGCGCCAGCAACACCCATATCCTCCTCATCCTGGTGTACTTCAACACTGACATCTTCAATCTGACTATCAGGAACTGGACTGCGGGTGCTCCTTCCAGCACTTGCAGGGGGCGTGCAAATGGTGGAAGGCGCATGCTGTTCACGTCCAGTGTTGGGAAGGTCAGGCATCGCAACCGACACAATTGGACTCTCCTTGTGGATTTGTGATTTCGAAGAACGCACAGTTCTTTGCTGTGCTTTTGCCAGCTTAAGTCTTTTTATTTTTCTAGCAAGAGGCTGAGTGCTTCCATCCTCATGTGAAGCTGAACCACTAGCCATGAACATAGGCCAGGGCCTCAGCCGTTCCTTGCCACTCCGTGTGGTAAATGGCATATTGGCAAGTTTACGCTTCTCCTCCGACGATTTTATTTTAGATTTTTGAGTCCTTTTTTTACTGATATTTTGTGTTTTGGATTTTACATGCTCTGTACTATGACATTGGGCATCGGCCTTGGCAGACGACGTTGATGGAATTTCATCATCTCGGCCATGACTAGTGGCAGCAGCTTCAGCACGAGGTGGAAGTGGATCTTGATCTTTCCCTATTTTTGGAACCTCAACATTTTTGTTCTCCATATTTTAATAGGCACAACTAAAAGGCACCTCAGGTAAACAATGGAGATGGATGGATACTAGTATACTTATGGATGACGAGTGACTGACGACACAGAGGTAGCTACAGCCGTGGACTACCGTACTGCGTCTGCTAGTATAGAGATGATAATGATATAAAAAATATATATATATATCACTACTGCAGGTATATATAATATAATGACGGACCTGCTGGACACTGTCAGCAGACTCCTAAACTACTAGTATGAAGAAGATAGAAAAAAAAACCCCACCACAGGTAGGTATACAATTAAGGACGAGCACTGACGACACAGAGGTAGCCACAGCCGTGGACTACCGTACTGCGTCTGCTAGTATAGAGATGATAATGATATAAAAAATATATATATATCACTACTGCAGGTATATATAATATAATGACGGACCTGCTGGACACTGTCAGCAGACTCCTAAACTACTAGTATGAAGAAGATAGAAAAAAAAAAACCACCACAGGTAGGTATACAATTATGGACGAGCACTGACGACACAGAGGTAGCCACAGCCGTGGACTACCGTACTGCGTCTGCTAGTATAGAGATGATAATGATATAAAAAATATATATATATCACTACTGCAGGTATATATAATATAATGACGGACCTGCTGGACACTGTCAGCAGACTCCTAAACTACTAGTATGAAGAAGATAGAAAAAAAAAACCCACCACAGGTAGGTATACAATTATGGACGAGCACTGACGACACAGAGGTAGCCACAGCCGTGGACTACCGTACTGTGTCTGCTAGTATAGAGATGATAAATGATATAAAATATATATATATATCACTACTGCAGGTATATATAATATAATGACGGACCTGCTGGACACTGTCAGCAGACTCCTAAACTACTAGTATGAAGAAGATAGAAAAAAAAAACCACCACAGGTAGGTATACAATTATGGATGAGCACTGACGACACAGAGGTAGCCACAGCCGTGGACTACCGTACTGCGTCTGCTAGTATAGAGATGATAATGATATAAAAAATATATATATATATCACTACTGCAGGTATATATAATATAATGACGGACCTGCTGGACACTGTCAGCAGACTCCTAAACTACTAGTATGAAGAAGATAGAAAAAAAAACCCCACCACAGGTAGGTATACAATTATGGACGAGCACTGACGACACAGAGGTAGCCACAGCCGTGGACTACCGTACTGCGTCTGCTAATATAGAGATGATAAAGATGATAGAGATGAACAAAAAAAATATAACACTACTGCAGGTAAATATTTATATAATATAATGAATGACGGACCTGCTGGACACTGTCAGCAGAATGCGTTTATAGAATAAAATAAAAAAACACCACAGGAGTGTTTAACTTTTTCAGGCAGACAATATACTGGTGGTCACTGGTCAGTCACACTGGCAGCAAAAGTGTGCACTGTACTCCTGCTATAACTGCACCCCAGTCTCCCCCACAATTCAGCTGTGTGAGCAGTGAGCACTCAGCACAGTCAGATATACATAGATGATATTATCATGCAGCACACTGAGGCTGAGCACAGATATGGTATGTGACTGTGTATCGTTTTTTTTCAGGCAGAGAACGGATTATATTAAATAATAAAGTGGTCAGTCACTAGTAACTAACTATCAGCAAAACTCTGCACTCTGAGTACTCCTAATGCTCCCCAAAATTACTAAGTAATCAACTCAAGTGTCTCTATCTACTAACGGAGAGGACGCCAGCCACGTCCTCTCCCTATCAATCTCAATGCACGTGTGAAAATGGCGGCGACGCGCGGCTCCTTATATAGAATCCGAGTCTCGCGATAGAATACGAGCCTCGCGAGAATCCGACAGCGGGATGATGACGTTCGGGCGCGCTCGGGTTAGCCGAGCAAGGCGGGAAGATCCGAGTCTGCCTCGGACCCGTGTAAAAAGGCTGAAGTTCGGGGGGGGGTTCGGATTCCGAGGAACCGAACCCGCTCATCTCTAGTCTAGACGCGCTGGTGTCACCACGGCCGAAGGTGTGTAGGACGGAGTTGGTTCCCACCCCCCTCCCCCGGCTTGTGTCCTGTTCGCGGGTCTTCTCTTGCATATAAGGTATGTTGTTTTACACTTACATTTGTATCACCTTGACAAAGGGGCGCCACGGCCCCGAAACGTTGGTCACCCGATTCCATTATGGATTAAACATTTTTGCACTTCATCTACCTTGAATGAGTCTCCTGAGTGCCGCTGTTTGTCTCCTCCTGGCTCTCTCTCTCTCTCTCTCTTTATATATATATATATATATATATATATATATTTATTTTTTATTTATTTTTCTGTGTCTGGCACTCAAAATATCACAGTCTCTTACCCCGGTGTCCAATTCAAAAGTGGTGCACCCACTGCTATACCAAACGAAAGGGACGGCACTCAGAGGATTTTTAGTGAAAATGCTTGTTTTCAATAAGTCATCATAATTACATCATCATCGACGTTTCGGTGTTCATCTCACCGTCTTCAGGATGTATATGCAATATAATCACCACCAATGACAGACAGACATACAGTGCTAACTTACCCTACTTATAACCACATTAACAAACAAACAAACTGCACGTGCAGCGGCGCGACCCGGCCAGCGGCTCCGTGGCGCGCAGTGGTGACGTGTCCCTCACTTCCGGAAACCTCCGGACACCTAGCGATCACGCCCCACACAGCGTTGCCATGATGCCATGGAGACTCTAGACGCAGCCATCTCGGTAGGTGGTGACGCTTTAGCATAGCCATGACTACCCAGAAAGCCGATATCAGAACTCCGGCGGTCCACGCACACTATGATTGATCACGCACTATTAAAAACCATACTGAACCAACTAAGTCAAATATGTTATTAAAAACAAATGCACATGGGAAACATAGTGTACTAAACATGATAAGAAAATATCATAGAAGATAATATCAGAGCCAACAACACTCTGATGTGACCCACAGTCACAGTGCTGCAGTCAAACGTCAGGTACAGTGTATCATAACATAACTAACCAATACTGCCTAATACATGTGTACTCAAAAGTTGTTTTAACCACAGGTAACTAAACAAAATGATCACAATAATGTATTCCAACAAATTTTTTCATTCAGTCCCTTAGGTGATACCGTATCTAAGTGTATTGTGGTCTTCCAAACGTCATTACATGGTAATGCAATTCAAAACTTTTCCATAGAGGACCACCTTAGATTGCAACTTTATTGGAGGTTCTGCATCTCAGTCCTCTGGGAGCCATATTAATAAAACTTCCTGTCAAAGTCGAAAAATATTACAGAACACGCAGCACATATAAAATACACACACATGCCCACTGCGCGTGCACTTGTTCCGCCGTGCGTGCACATATCCGCAATTTGTGTATGGTCGCTCCCGCGGTCCTGCGCGTGGTATGGGTATTTACGGCGGAGTTTGTGAACGCATGGAGGGCTATCAAAACATTCATATTTAATCCAAATAGTGCACATTGTACACATAGTCCCCCTGCACCACATCAGCAAGTATCAACAGTTTAAATGATTCCAGAAGAAAGGGATTCGCCTTTGCATGATAGGAGGGGACAGACTAAGGTTATAAGGTGGTGTCTGGTATCCAGCTGTAGGGTAATTTAAGGGTAACATTCCGGTGTTGGTTTGTGGAAGATCGCATGTTCCTGTGGATAGTTATGTGCAGAAGCAGAATATAGATATAAACTGTATTTACTGTATATTATGTATGCGGCGGGAATCCAGAGGAGACCACCCACAAGAGCAGTTGAGGAAGACATCGCCCACCTTTTCAAATCAACCTATGACCTCTCCTGTACTGTAAAGGTGCATCCCTGTGTCCAATGGACAAAGGGATTACAGTATCCATTGTATTGCTTTTGGAAGACTTGTATAAATAAAGCCTGCTGCAGCCCGGCCACACACAAGACTCTTAACGTTATCTACCTGATAGCGGAGGACCGGACCGGGAGGCGCATGCGAATATTCTCACCTATGTACATTGACTGCAGCCATTTACTCTGTTGTATTGTAGTGCATAATTTGTATTGTTAACCCCCTTTCAGAAATATTACTCTGTGGTGTCGGAACCCAGTGATTAACTACAAATCGGTGTTGTGTCCTCTTTTCCCTGCTAGGGTTTAAAGTGTATTACATTGCCTAACTGTATAAGGTTTAAAAGTGTATTGAGTGTGTACGCGCTGCGTGTACTTTGTACCCCCAGCGCGGCGTTTGTACGCAGAGTCCATACATGGTACGGGACTCATTACTCAAATAGCGTAAAAGGTACGTAGAGTGCATATTAAGTTTAGCGGCCGCAGCGGCTCCATGGTAAAAGTGTTTTTAAAGGTATAGCTTTATGTTTTAAGATAATATTGACATTATCAATTGGGGGCTTCATCCGGTTTTTCCACATACCCGCAGCCTAGCAGGTTAAAGCAGACTTTATCTATCAGCAAAGGGCGGACAGGTATCCTACGTAAACCTTTTTCTGGCCGCAGGATACACTGGAAACCCTATTTTATTGCTGATTAGATGGCGTCTGCTCTGCATGGTTTGTAGGGATGCTGGTGGGATCCGTAGAGTAAATACGCAAAGCTATTTAAAAAGTCTGTGAATTTCTGTTTGGCGCCAAATGCGCACACAACACAAGCGTACACCTGTACTCTGTATACCTGCTCTCATTGTTGCCATAAGTACTGATTACTAGATTCATTTAGACCTGTGCGGAGAAATTTGTTGCTATTTAGTTAAAATATAGAATAAATATTAAGGAAGTAAACGTAAAACACAAACACAGTCTGGCCTAGTTAAAAAGGTTTATACAGAAAGAAACTGTGTTGTGTTAAGTGAGCGATTATAGGTAATATCGTTTACATTTATAGAAGTGTGGGATTTGTACTATTGCGGACGTACGGTTTCTGTACACGTGTCTCGGACAAAGGACGGGACTGCGTACGCAACGTAAAGACATACACACGGTCGCGTGTTTACGCAACGTGCGTAAAGGTACGACCGCTAAGTACAAATTACACAATAGCATTGTTTAGTTTAGGGGCGGGACAGTAGCCACGCTGCATTAGTACAAATTGCTCGGTTTCCAAGATTTAGTTTAAATAAAACCTTTTTTACTGTATTGCCTCTAGTACTAAAGCTGTTTATCTGAATGAAAGATAATTTTCTGTTCAGAAAAACCAAAGTGTATTTGAATGAGTGAACGTGAGTGAGAAAACATAACAGAGAGCGTAGTGGACCCAGGGAATTCGGGATCCCGTCGAGTGGTACATCAAGTGAGTGGAGACTTGGTGGCGTGAGGCAGCTGACTCACGTTAATATAGATTTAAGTACAAAGGAGCAAGGTAGCCAATTGTGTTAGAGTACCGCGGCCCAGGGGGTTAGCAAAGGTTTACCCATTTAGTTTTTTTTTATACGCTCCGGCTGAGGTTTCGCAGCCTGAAAATCGATTCAAGTGGTCGTATGGCGGATAAGTAACAAGTACCTATACGCTGTGCGATTGGACCGCGCGTTCATGGGTGCAATATTTAGCGCAACGTGATAACCTTTTTACGAGCTTTGCGTAAAATCGCGGTATCATTAGCGCTGTATATAGCATACGCAAGCGTGATTTGTGTATAATAAAGGTTTAGGGAGTTTTCGCTGGTCTCTCTCAGGAAATCTCCAACAGTTTATATTTACTGGAAAGGGTAAAATATTCCCAGAAACTTCTAGTAAATAGAGGTTACATAGGGCCCTAAGTTGGGTACATTGCCTTCGCTATCGACAGTGTATGGTAGCACTGGCCAACGTGGGTGGTGAGCGGGTGAAGAGCGCTCAGAGAACTTTCACCGTTGCCTTATATTGAGTATTTTGTTTTTTTGTGGGATTAGCCGAAAGGACAATACCTGCAAAATATGGGGGCCAGTTGCTCAAGTAAGGGACGTTCAACCAGGGTTCAGGTTGACATACCGCGGCCCAGGGGGTCAGCGAGGTTCATAATGTGTGAGAAGTATGGACCACACACAGAAGTTTTGTGCAATGAATGGGAACGTATGACTGCGGGAGATAGGGAACCATTCCCTATGGTAGGCAGTTTTGAACCAGAGGTATTGCAGAATTTAAGGATTAGGATATGTCTGATAAAATCCCGAAAACAAAGGGTCAGACACACAAATTGTTTAAACTTATGGCAGCAAGAGGGCGATATGCAAAGAGAATTAGCTCACGCAGCAGGTTCCAAACCTAGCAGGAAAACGATGGCAACCGCACCACCACCACCGTATATTGTGGGGGAGAAAATGGCTACAGACAATGGCATATTGGTATCCGATAAGAGTATAGATGATAAATGTACTAACGCTAACCCTTGCAAGTTCTATCCCATTTTAAACTTTCCTCAGGACTGTGAGCAAGAAGATGAGCCCAGCACGATATCGGCACTCTCTCTAGCAGCCACCATACAGAATACTCAGGTGGGCACGGCCCAACCAGTAAGAGCAGTAGTAAGGTCCCCTAGCGGAGGGATAAGTGAGGTCGTGTCCACAGGTAAGTACGGTACCATACATTACGCAGAGACAATAGCACCTCAGATTGTGGAGTCAACTCAGAATGATGTAATTGAATTAAGTCCTGTCAGGGTGATCGCAGTCCCCAATGGGAGGACTGACGCTCAGGGAGTCACTCCCATCAGGAACACTGCTATGCATTGTCCCTGGTCCCGGACAGAATTGAGGGCAATTATGTCAGAATTTCCCAATCCCAGAAAGGATCTAGTCGCATGCCAGAGGTTCATTAAAGAGTTAGGTAACGCCACCGAACCCACAAACAAAGATTGGCGAACTGTGCTACGAGTAGGTTTACCTTCCAATATTGACCCCGCGAAATTTATTACTGATTGTAAATTAGACGCAGAAGTACCTCTCACTGATGAGTACACACAGGAGAATGTACGACAAATAAATCTGCAATTAGGAGTATATTTCCCTACTGTTGTCAAATGGAATAAAATCTTTTCCATAAGACAAAAAGAAGGTGAAATGGCATCTGAATATTTCCATCGAGCACTGCAGGAAATGGCTAGATACACTGGGATCGAGGACATTAAGGACAATGTACATCACAGGGAGGTAGCTGTGTCAGTATTAATGGACGGGTTAAAAGAGACATTAAGAACAAGGGTACAAACCACTCTACCTAACTGGAGAGGTATCTCGGTGGCTGCATTAAGAGAGTCCGCTATCGAGCATGATCGGAACGTCATTAAGCACAGGGAGTCTCAGGGGGGGATAAGCTGATGACAGTAAGTATAAATGCTCTTACAACAAAATCGCATCAGCCAAAACCCCAGATCCCTGATGGTAAGTCACGTGTAGTAGTATGCTATAACTGTCAGAAGGAAGGACATTTTGCACGGAATTGTAGGTATACAAACACACATAAGGTATACCGACCCCATAGACCAGGATATGAACCACACTATAATACACATAATTGGGATCAGGGATCGCATAGGAGAAGTTATGAGCCACATACAGGGGAAACAATGAGGTACCCACCTAGGAGGGACTGGCAGACCTCCGAAAATTCTCAGTTACCCCCCTCACATATTGTAGCTGCCAGTGCGCTGCGGGAGGGTCACAATATACAATAGGGGTTGGGCCACACCTGTAGTCTGCAGCCAGTGAAATTGATTGCTAGCCTTGGTAGTGAACCTGAGGTCACAGTTGATGTAGCTGGTAGATCATTACCTTTTCTTGTAGATACAGGGGCGGCCAGGTCAGTGTTAAATTTGACGGTAGGTATGAAAACCACGGGGAAAACAATTTTGGCAATGGGAGTAACAGGAATAGTGCAACACTACCCTTTGAGTAGACCTGCGGAGATTACGATAGGGCCTTTGCAGACCAAGCATTCCTTTTTGCTAGCTGCATCGGCTCCGACTAATCTACTTGGGAGAGATTTATTGTGTAAAATGAGGTGTGTTATATATTGTACTCCTGAGGGTGTCTTCTTGGATATACCCGAGAATCACGTTCAGGAAGTGCAGGATATGTTAGACACCCCACAAAGGCTAATGTCACACTCTGCTGTTATAGACAGGTGTCCATCAAAGGTAGAGGAAATGATCTCACGAATACCGGGATCCCTCTGGACCAAAGATGGACAAGACACTGGATTGATGGCGAATGTAGCTCCAGTAGTAGTGCAAATAAAAGATGGTAGGATAGCTCCAAAAATCCCTCAGTATCCTCTGAAGCCAGAGGTGGAATTAGGAGTGTACCCCGTCATAGAGCGGTTGCTACAACAGGGCATCCTAGTCAGGACGTCCAGCACTGCCAATAGTCCCATCTTCCCTGTGAAAAAGAGTTGGGGGAGGGGTTACAGGCTAGTGCAGGATCTAAGGGGGATAAACAAGATAGTTGAGAGCCAATTCCCCGTAGTGCCAAATTCAGCTGTCATCCTCATGCAAATTCCCCCTACTGCAAAATTTTTCACTGTCATTGACCTCTGTTCTGCCTTCTTTTCGGTCCCTCTGCACCCTGACAGCCAATACCTGTTTGCATTTACATACAGGGGAGTACAGTACACCTGGACTCGCCTACCCCATGGTTTCATTGACAGCCCAAGTATTTTCTCCCAGGCTTTGCATGACTGTTTACAATCCTTTCAACCTGAGAGCGGATCAGTATTAATACAGTATGTAGATGACTTACTGCTGTGTTCTGATTCACTCGAATCGTCCTTGAAAGACACGAAACAGCTTCTGTTTCACCTTTCTAATATGGGACACAAGGTTTCAAAGGATAAGATGCAGCTGTGCCAGACCAGGGTAAAATATTTGGGACATTGCTTGACGCAAGGACTTAGACACCTCACCGCTGATAGAATACAGGCGATTCACGACATGACTCTGCCACAAACCCAGCAACAGATCCGCACTTTTCTTGGAATGTGTGGGTACTGCCGAAACTGGATCCCAGGGTTCTCCATACTGGCTTTACCTTTGCAAGAAATGGTCTCTTCGAACAAACCAGATCGGATCTCGCACACAGATGAGTCCGAACTGGCATTTGAGAGACTCAAACAGTGCCTATCACAGGCACCTGCATTAGGCATGCCAGATTATGTGAAACCCTTTGAACTGTACGGTACGGAAAGTGCTGGGTGTGCGGCAGGTGTCCTAACCCAGAGACATGGTGATGCCAGCAGGCCGGTAGCTTACTACAGTGCACAGTTGGACACCGTAGCGCGGTCTCTCCCCACATGCTTGCGAAGTGTTGCAGCGATAGCTTTGCTAGTAAGTAAAAGCGAAGACGTAGTGTTAGGACACAACCTGACAATCCATACACCTCATGCAGTATCAGCCTTACTGAACTCCACCCAAACCAGACATGTCTCATCTGCACGGTTTACAAAGTGGGAATTAGCACTAATGGCCCCTGTAAACATCACCATAAATAGATGCAGCGCACTAAATCCTGCAACTTATCTGCCGGGTGTGCCTGGACAGGCACAAAGGGTGGAGGATGAGAATGATAGTGAAGGAGGATTTAGTGCAGACACTGACAGCATGATTGTATGGAATACATGAACCAGACTTTCACTGCAAGACCTGACATTAGTGACAACCCACTGGAAGGCGTAGATTTTACTTTTTACAGTGAAGGTAGTTGCCACAGACAGACGGACTCGGGAGACCTGTATACTGGATACGCAGTCGTAGATGACAGAGGTATCATAGAAGCTGAACCCCTGGGCCCACCGCACTCAGCACAAGTTGCTGAGCTGGTCGCCTTAACCAGAGCGTGTGAATTGGCCAAGGGTAAGTCAGCCAATATATACACAGATTCTAGGTATGCCTTTGGAGTAGTGCATGATTTCGGGGCCCTATGGCGCCTCAGAAACTTCATGATGGCAGCTGGCACACCTGTAGCGCATGCATCCCACATAAAAAGGCTTCTAACAGTGATACAAGAACCAAACAGAGTGGCTGTTATCAAGTGCAAAGCACACACTTACAACCAAGATCCAATCTCACTTGGTAACAGCCGAGCAGACGAAGCTGCTAAATCAGCAGCCAGCACCCCCATACAAACAGATATCACATCACTGATGACATTCAACACAATCAACACACAAACATTAATTAAAATGCAAAATTTGTGTTCTCCACAGGAAAGGGCAGTCTGGAGGTCAAAGGGGTATGGCCAGGAGTCCTCAGGACTCTGGACAGGTGGACCGGGTAAGCCAGTGGCCCCCAGAGCATATCTTCCAAGCTTAGCTGAGGCGGCACACGGTCTGACTCATCTGGGTAAAGAGGGTATGTGTAAGCTGGTGAGAGCCTACTGGTGTGCGCCAGGATTCTCTTCTCATGCGGGTAAGAGAGCAATGACATGTCTTACTTGCTTGAGGAAGAATATTGGAAAGTCAATACCAACAGAACCATCCCATATCCCTCCGACAGATGGCCCTTTTCAGGTAATACAAATTGATTTCATACAGTTACCACCCTGTAGGAATTTAAAATATGTGTTAGTCTGTATTGATGTGTTTTCCAATTGGGTAGAAGCGTTCCCTGCTGCCACAAATACTGCTACGTTCACTGCAAAGAAAATTGTGCAGGTATTTGTGTGTAGATATGGTATCCCTAGAATAATTGAAAGCAATAGGGGTACCCATTTTACAAGTGAAGTCTTTCAGGTTATGTGCAAACTGATGGGAATTAATAGCAAGCTGCATACTCCGTACCGACCACAGGCAAGTGCGAAGGTGGAGAGAGTGAACAGCACTATTAAGAACAAGCTGAGCAAAGTGATGGCTGAGACTGGATTGTTGTGGCCAGAAGCTTTGCCACTAGTATTGTACAGCATCAGAACCACTCCCAGGTCCCCCCTTAACCTGTCACCCTTTGAGATTCTTTTTGGTCGACAACCCCATGTAATGATAGACCCCCAGGATGATTTGAAATGCAATAACGAAGTGACTGTAAAATATTTGGTTAAGATGAGCCAGCAGCTGAGGAATCAAAACAGAAATCTAAAGCTGGTGATTCCTGACCTACCGAACAGTAATTGTCATGACATTGAACCTGGGGATTATGTAATGATTCAAAATTTTCTACGCTCAGGTTGCCTTATTGACAGGTGGGAAGGACCGTACCAAGTCTTACTAACCAGCACGACAGCATTAAAGGTTGCCAAAAGAGAGACTTGGGTCCACTCGTCCCACTGTAAGAAGGTCGCTGACCCAGAGAGAACCCGTGACAAAGAGAAGAGTGTAGAGAACATCGTATCACTGGAGTGTCTGTTCCGGGAAGGTTGAGAGGCAGGACTGTTGTCACGGCACCTGAGCGCGGAGAACAACAAGACCAGAGGCGGTTGTCGCACCAGTTTTTTTATTATTTTCTCCATTTCCCACTACCCTCCTTCTCTCCTTCCCTTTCTCCCCCTTCTTGTTTCATTCTCTTCCCTTAACAAGATGGACTTACCCCAAGAGACTGCGTTCCGGGTTTTCCTGTTAATCCTGTTGTTGACCAGGACAGTCTGTTTCGGTGAAGGTCCCAGAGAGGTCGAGAAAGGATCTGGAATGGGTTCTGATGGCGAGGATTGATTTGTAGAATCTCAAGAGCAACACATCACTCGAGCAAAGGCGAGTATCAGAAAGCGATCTGGTAGTCAGGGAGCTCGGAGGCACTGTGAAGGGTTATTGGCTGAGGAAAATTGCATTTGTAGGAATTGTGAGAACATAGTCGAGGATGGGTGCATCCAGAGATGTCAGTCCAGCCTTAATATCAACATGGACCGTCATCCATTGAGTGATTACCACTCACTAGTGGGTAAGGTCTTAAACCAGACAGAATGCTGGGTGTGCTCACAAGTACCTCAAGGTCAGAGCAAGTCAGGATTAGTACCATACCCTTTAGCAATAGATGAGGTACTCGAATTACGGGGTGGGAGACCGGTGGACAAGAAATTTAATATTTCTAGGCCCCCTAGTTTGAAGCTCCACCAGTATCATGTAGATAGATCCTTAGTGTGTTTCAACATTTCCAATTACCGAAAACCGGGAAATTGGGAAGCGACCTGGAATAACCAGACCATGGCTTTTTCGCACAGAGCTGATAGGATACCCACAGACTCTGAACTTGTACGCCAAATAGCCAACAGTGGAAGGTATTTTCGGTATAGGTATACTCGAGGAAGCAAGACCATGTGGGTTGGAGAAGTATCACCAGGGTATTGTGCTCATATTGTCACGTCTGGCAGGGTTTGAGGATCCGGCAGCTGAGATTTGCCCGAGGAGGTAGCAGGCTGTGAATAAAACCAGATGAGGGGGCTGGATATAGTTCCTTCGCATGGGACACGGAGCAATGAAGAACGTAGGCGGGGTTTGAGAGTCAATGGAAAGTATTTATTATGTACAGGGCTGAGGTAGGGAACGGAGGCTGAAGCACAATGGTTAAAGACGTGGCTGGAGGTGAAGAACTGCGGACTGTGATTTGAAAGACGAGACTGTAGATGATGAACTGTGGAACTGTGGATGGTAGTTGAAAACGTGGCTGGAGACAAGGACTGTGGACTGTGGTTTGGAAAACAAGGCTTGAAGATAATAATCTGCAGGCTGTGGTCAGTTGTACAAAGGCGTTGCTGGTGAAGGAGATCTGTGGAGTGTGGCTTGAAAGACGAGGCAGAAGACCCGGGGCCGACTGTGCCCAAAGAGTCTTACTGGACCGGGTTTTCCAGGAGCGCTTCCACAGGCAGTAGCAGGCAAGAAACGGCAGGGCTGCAGCAGCAACAGAGAACCGACCAAGCAGGATCAGGAGGAACCAAGATACAGCAGGAATCCTGGGAGCACAGGCTAAAGCACCTACAACAGGGTTGTAACTTGAAGCACTGGCATCCCTGTCCTAAACCAGCCCCCTTTTATAGAGAGAGCTTCCCCTGGATTGGCTGGAAGAAACAGGAACTATGCTTAAAACTTGGTCTCCAACATGGCGGCGCCCAGTAATGCAGACCTTTTTGCAAAGCCACATTGCTCACTGCCCCTGGTCTCCAAGCAACGGTTCAGCAAGAGCGACCCACTGTAGCGGCGTCCCGCCGCCACGAGCGGACCCCCTCACCTCCGCTACTGCTGCCCACGGATCCGGCGCAGCAGCCCACCTCCGACGCTGCACGCACAACGCCAAGGAAGCCAGCCCTGCGGCCCCAGCGTACCGGTAAGACTCCGGACGCTGACAGTACCCCCCCTTTTGCGGGTGGAATCCGGACACCTATGTGGTTTAGTTGGAAACTTGGCATGAAATGTCCGAAGAAGTCTTGGAGCATGGACATCCTCTGCATCTACCCAAGATCTCTCCTCTGGCCCATACCCTTTCCAATCAACAAGGTACTGGATGCGACCATAAAGTCTGTGAGAATCGAGGATCTTGTGAATCTCAAATTCATCTCCATGTGCTGATTGGATCTTGGGTGATTTAGGCAGAGTGGTTCTGAACCGATTAAGTACCAGTGGTTTTAAGAGAGAAATATGAAATGCATTAGGAATTCTTAACTGCGGAGGTAATTTCACTTTATAAGCCACAGGATTCAACGCTCTTTCGATTGGGTAAGGCCCAATAAATCTGGGAGCAAACTTTTTTGTAGGAACCTTTAATCTTAGGTTACGTGTGGAAACCCAAACCCGATCTCCTACCTTAAGGCTTGGTACAGCTTTTCGTTTCAGATCTGCATAGGTCTTATATCTCTTGGATGTCTTGAGCAAAGTCTTGTGAACTTGTTTCCAGGCTTAGGTAAATTGATGAAGTGTTGACTCTGCGGCCGGAACCTCGAGCGTAGGCAGAAGTTGGAAGTCAGGAACTCTTGGATGGTAACCATAATTAATGAAGAATGGAGAAGATTTTGTGGCAGAGTGATAAAGATTGTTATGGGCAAATTCTGCGAACGTGAGGAAGTCCAGCCAGTCGTCCTGTGAGGAGGACATGAATAAACGCAGAAAAGTCTCCAGATCCTGGTTCACTCTCTCTGTTTGACCATCCGTTTGAGGATGATATCCTGAGGAGAAGTGTAATTTTGCGCCAAGAGCAGAACATAGGGATCTCCAAAACCTGGCCACAAATTGAGGACCTCTATCAGACACGATCTCCTGGGGTAGACCATGGAGTCGAAAGATCTCTGCTATAAACAATTTTGCCAACTGGGATGCAGGTGGAAGATTAGCCAGAGGAACAAAGTGTGCCATTTTAGAGAATCGGTCAACTATGACCCATACGGTGTTCCGCCCACCAGACATAGGTAAATCTATAATAAAGTCCATAGAAATATGCGTCCATGGTCTTAGTGGTACCGGCAAAGGATGGAGTAACCCGGCTGGTGGACCTTTGGGACTTTTATGCTGGGCACATTTTGGACAGGCAGCTACGAATTCCTGAACGTCAGTCCTGAGATGAGGCCACCAGTAGGAGCGTTGAATGAATTTAAGTGTCTTATGACCGCCCGCATGGCCCATGAAGGAGGAGGTGTGAGCCCATGTAAGAAGTTTTTTGCGAAGATTTGGTGCAACGAAGATCTTCCCTGGAGGAGGAAGTGGAGAGGTATTAGTTGCAGAAAAAGAGGTGGATTCCAGGATAAATTGCTCTTTTGAACGGTCAGAGGGTTCTTCTGAACTTAGGGAGCGAGATAATGCATCTGCCTTTTTGTTGAGGGAACCTGGTCTGTAACTGAGTTTAAAATTAAAACAGGTAAAGAAGAGTGCCCATCTTGCTTGGCGTGGGTTCAGACATCGGGCTGACTGTAGATACAGGAGGTTCTTGTGATCCGTGGTCACCGAAATTGGATGCTGAGCTCCCTCCAACAAATACCTCCACTCCTCAAAGGCCAACTTAATTGCCAGTAATTCCTGTTCCCCAATAGCGTAATTCTGTTCAGCGGGGGAGAATCTTCGCGAGAAGAATGCACAAGGATGGACCTTCTTGTCCTCGAAAAGCTGGGATAATACTGCTCCTACTCCTACAGTAGAGGCATCAACCTCCACCAAGAACGGACGGCTGAGATCGGGTTGTCGAAGAACTGGAGCAGTCGTGAAGGCCTCCTTTAAAGATGAAAAAGCTTCCAAAGCCTCCGGAGACCACTTGGCAGGATCAGCTCCCTTCCTAGTTAATGCGGTTATAGGAGCTATGACAGAAGAATAATTTTGAATGAATCTTCGGTAGAAGTTAGCAAACCCCAGGAAACGTTGAATTCCTTTAAGGGTAGCTCGAAGTGCCCAATCCTGAATCGCCTGGACTTTAGCGGGGTCCATCTGTAACCTCTGCCCTGAAAGAATGTAACCGAGGAATGGAATCGTGGGTACTTCAAAGGTGCACTTCTCTAACTTACAGAATAACTGATTCCTTCGTAAACGAGTTAACACTTCTTTGACTTGTTCCCGGTGGGTCTTCAGATCCCTAGAAAAAATGAGGATGTCATCCAGATACACTACCAAGCAGTCATAGAGGAGATCGCTGAAGATTTCGTTAACGAACTCTTGAAAGACGGCTGGGGCGTTGCATAGGCCAAAAGGCATTACCAGGTATTCGTAATGGCCGTCGCGGGTATTAAATGCCGTCTTCCATTCGTCCCCTGGGCGAATACGTATAAGATTGTAGGCCCCCCGTAAGTCCAACTTAGTAAATACAGTAGCTCCTTTAACACGGTCGAACAGTTCTGGAATCAGAGGTAACGGATATCTGTTCTTAATTGTTATGTCATTGAGACCTCTATAGTCAATACAGGGCCGCAACCCCCCATCCTTCTTTTTGACGAAGAAAAACCCTGCTCCGGCCGGAGATGTAGAAGACCTGATGAACCCTTTCTCCAAGTTCTCCCGTATATACTCCGACATGGCCTGTGTCTCGGGAAGTGAGAGAGGGTAAATTCGACCTCGGGGAGGAGTCTTACCGGGTACTAGCTCAATGGGACAATCCCAAGTACGATGCGGGGGCAAGGTGTCCGCCCCATGCTTACTGAAAACATCTTGAAAAGATTGGTACTCCACAGGAAGGCTGGAAGGGTTGGAAGAACAGAGAGGTCTAACTGAAGGTAAACAGTTCTGAAAGCAGTCTTGTCCCCAAGAGAGAACATCCATAGTTTGCCAATCTATGTGGGGATTGTGTCTGATTAACCATGGAAACCCTAGGATTAGTTCATGAGAGGCTTTAGGAATTACAAGGAAAGAGATTTTTTCTGAATGGAGAACTCCGACCTTCAGTTTGAGAGGAATAGTACGAAAGGATATAATACCCTCTGGGATATAACTTCCATCCACTGCGGTAACAGAAATGGTACGATCCAAAGGAACCATTTGTATTCCAGATCGTTTGACCAGAGCTGACGTAATGAAGCTTTCGGCGGCTCCGGAGTCGAGTAGTGCAGGGATGAGAAGAGAAGAAGAAGGGAGCTCCAATTGGGTTAACAGGACAGACTCTTTCTTGGTATGTAATTCTGAGAATTCTCCTAGCTTGACCTCTCCAGCACAAACTAGGAGCAGGCGTTTCCCGGACGTAGACTGCAAGTTTTAACAAAGTGATCAGATGCACCACAATACAGGCAGAGGTTCCCTTGTCGCCGTCTCTGACGTTCTTCATTGGAGAGGTGGGAGCGATTAATCTGCATGGGTTCTTCCACAGTTGGTGATGATGGTGTTGGTGGAAGAACAACTCTAGGCTTAGGGCGATCTGACCGCAACCTCTCCATACAGCGTTCTCTGTACCTCAGATCTAACTTATTGCATAAAGAAATTAGTTTATCCAACTTATCAGGTACATCCTGAGTTCCAAGGTCATCTTTGATCTTTTCGGAGAGACCGCTCCAGAAAGCTGCAATGAGAGCCTCCTCGTTCCAGTTCAGTTCTGAGGAAAGGGTGCGAAACTGGATCACGTACTGACTGACCTACGCGTGCCCTGACGCAGGCGCAGGATCTCCAATGAGGCGACAGAAGTCCTGCCCGGTTCGTCGAAGATTCTTCGAAAGGTGGCCATGAATTCTGGATAGATAGTTAGATAAGATGGGATCCATCCTCTCCCACAAAGGTGAAGCCCATTCCAACACTTGCCCGGTAAGTAAAGAAATTATATAGGCTACTTTGGTTCGTGCTGATGGGAAGTTGGCCGACTGTAGTTCGAACTGGATTTCGCACTGGTTAAGAAACCCGCGGCATTGTTTTGGATTCCCATCAAATTTACTGGGAGGTGCAAACGTGGAAGTGGTACTGGTACAGGAGGAAGCAGGACCGGAGGTGCCATTGTGGGAGCAGCTGTAGATACTTGAGGTGCCGTCATGGCAACACAGAGAGAATCGAGACGTTCGGACATACTCTGCATGAACTGCACGATTTGAGATTGTGTGGCCTCCTGCTTACTTAAGCAAGACCAGATATCTGCAGTTGAATCCCCTCCTGAGGCCTGATCACCTGTCGAATCCATTGGGCCATTGCTTACTGTCACGTCTGGCAGGGTTTGAGGATCCGGCAGCTGAGATTTGCCCGAGGAGGTAGCAGGCTGTGAATGAACCAGATGAGGGGGCTGGATATAGTTCCTTCGCATGGGACACGGAGCAATGAAGAACGTAGGCGGGCTTTGAGAGTCAATGGAAAGTATTTATTATGTACAGGGCTGAGGTAGGGAACTGAGGCTGAAGCACAATGGTTAAAGACGTGGCTGGAGGTGAAGAACTGCGGACTGCGACTTGAAAGACGAGACTGTAGATGATGAACTGTGGAACTGTGGATGGTAGTTTAAAACGTGGCTGGAGACAAGGACTGTGGACTGTGGTTTGGAAAACGAGGCTTGAAGATAATAATCTGCAGGCTGTGGTCAGTGGTACAAAGGCGTGGCTGGTGAAGGAGATCTGTGGAGTGTGGCTTGAAAGACGAGGCAGAAGACCCGGGGCCGACTGTGCCCAAAGAGTCTTACTGGACCGGGTTTTCCAGGAGCGCTTCCACAGGCAGTAGCAGGCAAGAAACGGCAGGGCTGCAGCAGCAACAGAGAACCGACCAAGCAGGATCAGGAGGAACCAAGAAACAGCAGGAATCCTGGGAGCACAGGCTAAAGCACTGTTAGGTTCCTGGTGCTCAGAACAAGGGAGATGTTATGAAGCGAGTCCAGAGCACCAGGACGTAATGCTGGGAAAGGGGAATGGAAAGGGAATAGCCTCTGGCGCCCTATCTCCGTTGTCTCGCCCGTGCTGTCAGTACACTCTTGCGAGACTATGGTTGCTTAAGCCCATGGCAGCCGCGTTTGAAGGGCGGATTACGTCTGCCCAACTTCGATGCCCCCTCAGGTCTTAATGAGAGACAAAGAGTGAACCGAGACAGGGTGATAACAAGGGGCCCTCTGACTAAACAACAAGGCCAGGGGCTACTAACAAACCTAAAACCAAAGTATGTGCGGCTTGCCGCCAAAGGAAAAGAACAACAAAGGAAATGCTGACCACACGCCGACACAATACTTTTGTGTACCGGCGGTGACAGCATAAGCAGAACCCTCTGCAAAACACCAGTGACAAATAATAAGGGAATACAGCGGCCTAGGTCGACGGACGCGGCAGTGCCGCTACTCACGGAACCGGTACGAATACTGGCAAATGGACAGGAACTCCCAATGCTGCTGACACAGACTCTCAGAACTGGAGGACAGGCAGAATCCCAAACGACAGACCGGTGGACACCAAGAAGCCAGAAACTTGACCAGGCACAGGCAAAGGTACTGGACCTCAGGACAGGAACGCCTCACGGCAGGACATGGGATCAGACATAGGAATCGACACAGGGACTGACACAGGAATCGACACAGGAAGCTCAGGAACTAGCAGGAACCAAGCTCAGAACTCAAGCAGACTGGAAACCCAGAAATATAACCAGCGTCTGTGAATAGCACTGAGCCAGCATATAACAGAGAGGCCTAATTAATAATCTCATGCAGCTGCCCTGTTGCATGACTCCAAACTGACAAGATGCAACTAGCAGCCAGGTGAGGCTGAACATATGGGAACAAGCTGCAATTACACAGACTCACCAGCGGCAGCAACCAAGAGTACTCTTAAACAGAGCAACGGGAAATCCTGGCCTGCGAAACAATTAATAAACATAAAATACCTAACTGACATGCAAAACAGGAATGAGCCACAGCCGTGGCTCATAACAGTACCCCCCCCCCCCTTGAGGAGGGGTCAAAGGACCCCAAAATACAGACTATCCAAAACAAGGGATACAAAAAAAAACCTGACACACTGGTCTAACAGACACGAAAACAGAAACAAGCTGCAACCACAGCTTGTAACAGTACTCTCCCCCTGACGGTGGCCACTGGACACAAGATAAGGGGAAAAAAAGTCTTTTTTTTTTTTTTAATCAAGGCAAGAGTCAAAAATTATTTCTTTTTCTTCTTTTTACAAAGCTCTTTAGGTCTGACCAAGGTAATTCCCCAAACATTGTCTGAACTGATGGTACCACCCAGCAAGGCTGCGTTCAAATCAGAGACAGGTTTCTTATCCTTGGGAGCTGAACTTTCTGGCAAAGTACTATTATTAGAAGAAGAAGAAGTCAGAAAAGCACATCCTGCAGTCAAAACAACGGGCTGGGACTCTTGTGCCGAGTTTACAGTATTTAGTGGACTCTCAGCAGACAAGACGGGTGACTTAGAGGAACCTGAACCAATTTCTTTGGAACCATATCTTTTAATAATTGCATCACTGAATGCTGGGGGATCCTGAAGAATGGGATCTTCAGCTTTCATTAGGCTGGTCGCCCACTCAAAAGGCTCTCCTCTAAAAGAAAAAATCAGATAAAGCACAATGTTCTCTGAAGTGATGCCCAGAAATGGTCTAGACAACATAATGTAATAGTGTTTGTAAAGCGCCAGAAATTGGGCTAAGTCCCCATCAAAGATTATGGATGTTGAGACATCAGAGTCAGGATCTGTTTCCTTCCCATCTGACTGACTGGAGTGCTTTGCTAGGACCTGGTCACTATTGACCTTACTCGAGGCTGATACTCTCTGAACCCCACCCGGGGCAGTGACTTTCTGAACCCCACCCGGGGCAGTGACTTTCTTAACCCCACCCGGGGCAGTGGCCTTCGGGAACCCCGCTGGGGCAGTGGCCTCCGGGAACCCCGCTGGGGCAGTGGCCTCCGGGAACCCCGCTGGGGCAGTGGCCTCCGGGAACCCCGCTGGGGTCAGCACCTCGGATTCTTTTACTGGGACTGAGCCGTCGGCCTCCCCCACTGGGACCGAGCCATCGGCTTCCCTCTCTGAGTCGATAATTATCGAAACTTCTCCCGGTACTATGACTTCCGGGACTTTTGCTGAAGCTATAACCTTCAGCACCTCCACTAATGCTATGCCTCTTAAGTTCTTTCCTGGGGAAGCGACCTCTAGACCCTTCTTAGAGGCTGCGTCTCTCGAGACCCCACTTGGGGATATTACTTCAAAGATCCCTTCTGGGGTTTTGCTTCTCGAGTTCCCTTCTAGAACTATGGTTTCAGATACCCTTTCTAGAGTTGCGCTCTTCAAGTCCCTACCTGGGGTAACAGCTTCTAAGACCCCTTCTGGTATGGAAACCTGAGCTATAATATTTGATGTCCCTCTATAAGCTTGGGCATCGGGTACCGCTCCAGCACTCTGGGCATCGGGTACCGCTCCAGCACTCTGGGCATCGGGTACCGCTCCAGCACTCTGGGCATCGGGTACCGCTCCAGCACTCTGGGCATCGGGTACCGCTCCAGCACTCTGGGCATCGGGCACCGAACCAAGATCCTGAGCATCGGGCACCTCTCCAGGACCCTGGGCAACGGGCACCACTCCAGGACCCTGGGCAACGGGCACCACTCCAGGACCCTGGGCAACGGGCACCACTCCAGGACCCTGCAACTCTGCTTCAACAGGAACCTCAAGAGAGGAGAGAAACATTCTCTTTTGATTCCTGAATCTATAATGGGGCTCCCTTGCCCAAGGACCCCAATTATAGGACAGAGAGCTTTTTAGTGTGGGTTGTGTGACAAGTACCTCTGCCACAGTAAAGACAGGAGTAGGTCTTGTATCCTGACTCAACTTGGCCAGAGGGCAAGACTCGTCATCACACTTTGGCTTGCGCAACTCACAGGTCTGCCGATAGTGGCCTAAACCCCCACAATATAGGCATAAGTTTAAGTTTCTGCGACGCAGACGCTCCTCTTCTGAGAGCCTGGGCCGCAGAAAACTTTTAAACCTTTTTTTCTTCAATTAAACCAGAGGATTCTCTTGTCACCATACTGTGAACAAGAGTCTCTTTAGAGATAGATGTACTTTCAACGACTTCTGGCAAGATGAGCAAGATGTTAGTCAGAAGGTTTTGCAGTTGCTTAAATGATTGCTGCAAAACTTCTAGTCGCTCTGGTCTCAAAGCACTGAAAGCAGAGTTCAGGGCCGAGAGAGATGCCTGTAGGGCTTGCATAGTAGACATAGGAGGATTTAAAACTAGACAAGACAAGACAAGGCAAGACTAGACAAGGCAAGACTAAATTTTTGCTAAACAAAACAAGACTGTTTTTTTTGTTGTTTTTTTTTAAACACCGGACTGGATTCTAAACACCGGACTGGATTCTAAACACCGAATTCTAGACAGGACTGGATTCTAGACTAGACTCAGGACTGGGCCAAAAAAGAAAAAAAGTTTTATTTCTTTTTTGTGGTTGGGCTGGTTATAATGTTAGGTTCCTGGTGCTCAGAACAAGGGAGATGTTATGAAGCGAGTCCAGAGCACCAGGACGTAATGCTGGGAAAGGGGAATGGAAAGGGAATAGCCCCTGGCGCCCTATCTCCGTTGTCTCGCCCGTGCTGTCAGTACACTCTTGCGAGACTATGGTTGCTTGAGCCCATGGCAGCCGCGTTTGAAGGGCGGATTACGTCTGCCCAACTTCGATGCCCCCTCAGGTCTAAATGAGAGACAAAGAGTGAACCGAGACAGGGTGATAACAAGGGGCCCTCTGACTAAACAACAAGGCCAGGGGCTACTAACAAACCTAAAACCAAAGTATGTGCGGCTTGCCGCCAAAGGAAAAGAACAACAAAGGAAATGCTGACCACACGCCGACACAATACTTTTGTGTACCGGCGGTGACAGCATAAGCAGAACCCTCTGCAAAACACCAGTGACAGAAATAATAAGGGAATACAGCGGCCTAGGCCGACGGACGCGGCAGTGCCGCTACTCACGGAACCGGTACAAATACTGGCAAACGGACAGGAACTCCCAATGCTGCTGACACAGACTCTCAGAACTGGATGACAGGCAGAATCCCAAACGACAGACCGGTGGACACCAAGAAGCCAGAAACTTGACCAGGCACAGGCAAAGGTACTGGACCTCAGGACAGGAACGCCTCACGGCAGGACACGGGATCAGACATAGGAATCGACACAGGGACTGACACAGGAATCGACACAGGAAGCTCAGGAACTAGCAGGAACCAAGCTCAGAACTCAAACAGACTGGAAACCCAGAAATATAACCAGCGTCTGTGAATAGCACTGAGCCAGCATATAACAGAGAGGCTTAATTAATAATCTCATGCAGCTGCCCTGTTGCATGACTCCAAACTGAGAAGATGCAACTAGCAGCCAGGTGAGGCTGAACACATGGGAACAAGCTGCAATTACACAGACTCACCAGCGGCAGCAACCAAGAGTACTCTTAAACAGAGCAACGGGAAATCCTGGCCTGCGAAACAACTAATAAACATAAAATACCTAACTGACATGCAAAATAGGAATGAGCCACAGCCGTGGCTCATAACAAGCACCTACAACAGGGTTGTAACTTGAAGCACTGGCATCCCTGTCCTAAACCAGCCCCCTTTTATAGAGAGAGCTTCCCCTGGATTGGCTGGAAGAAACAGGAAACAGGAACTATGCTTAAAACTTGGTCTCCAACATGGCGGCACCCAGTAATGCAGACCTTTTTGCAAAGCCACATTGCTCACTGCCCCTAGTCTCCAAGCAACAGTTCAGCAAGAGCGACCCGCTGTAGCGGCGTCCCGCCGCCACGAGCGGACCCCCTCACCTCCGCTACTGCTGCCCACGGATCCGGCGCAGCAGCCCACCTCCGCCGCTGCCCGCACAACGCCAAGGAAGCCAGCCCCGCGGCCCCAGCGTTTTGGTAAGACTCCGGATGCTGACACATATCATCCAGCCTGATACTTGTACTGAACAGATGGGAGAACTAGGGATGGGGTTTTTCACTTGGAAAGTTTGTAATATGGTAATGTCATATTCTGTCCCATATGTTCTCCCCGATGATGCCTATTTCATATGTGAGAGGAAGGCGTATAAGTGGCTTGCCCCGAACTCAGAGGGATTGTGTTATGTTAGAAGAGTGTTGCCAGAGGTCATGACCATAACCCATGATAAGATGAAAGATGTTCACCGCAGTGCTCAGGCTCCTTATACTCATACTCACTATGAACACATCGTCAAGAGACACCTCATAGAGAGGACAGAGCACGTAGCCTCTGATTTGATTCACGAATCCACCGGGATTCAATTCCTTCTCGCATTAGACATCACCCGTACTGCCAGAGGAATTATAAATTATAGGTATATCCATGCGCTAGCGAACTTGATAGATAATATCACTGAGATGTATGACGACACCTTCGGGTAGGGAGTTACAAGCTTACAAGACAGAACTGATCCAGCACAGGATGGTCCTCAATTATATCACAGCCGTGACGGGTGGGTACTGTGTCACTTTGGCAACTCAATATGGTGTGAAGTGCTGCACGTATATTACAAACAGCACTGACGACCCCACAGAGATTATCCATCAAAAGATGGATGATATATTGCAGTTGAAGTGGGAGTTCCGGAGGAGACACAACCTTACCCTGACCGCTGTGGGTAATGAGCTGACCGGCTGGGTCTCATGGTTGAATCCACGAAATTGGTTCTCAGTATTAGGAGAGTGGGCTCAAAATGTTATTATGAGTGTAGGAAAGTTTCTCATTTGTATCCTGGGAGTCGTCATAATTATTGGCTTGATATTTAGGTGTGTTCGAATTGTAACGCGGCGCAAACACGGCACAAATTTGATGAGTTTAAGGAGGGGGGGCATTGTTACAGTAGCAGATTTAATTTACGACCCATCCATAGAGACAGTGTTATGATAAGACATGATTGCAAATGAATTCCATGGCCTGTTTCTTTTACCCGTTTTTCCTTTGTCTCCCCCTCTGCCCAGATACACCCATCCGGAAAAGACATCGATCCTACCCAAGAATGCTTATGAAAATGTTATGTGAATGTATTTTAGATATGGGTCTTATCTTCATCTCTACAACCTCCAGTTAGTGACACACATAGTCGACAGGTGATATCCACATATACTAGCACTCACATATGTTCCCCCTCCATGTATCATCAACTAAATGTGCACCCCATTTGTTGGAACAAGAAGCCGAAAAGAGCTCGGTAGTGTTTGTTGGCCCACTTACAGACCCTTAATACGGGATAAGAAGGATTTAATGTATATTTCGCAATACCTCGAATCTTATCTAGAACATATACGGCACAATGATACATGCCCCTCAGACATGGATTCATACATACATGCTTTTTACTATCCCACTAGGTCATACATTTCCCTCCTACAACTCTCCTCCTACCATCCAATCGTCTGTAGATATTGTATTGATATTTTTCTGTTTAGTGTTTAGATAGTGGCAGTTATTGTTGACTGCCAAAGGGTGGACTGTCAAAGTCGAAAAATATTACAGAACACGCAGCACGTATAAAATACACACACATGCCCACTGAGCGTGCACTTGTTCCGTCGTGCGTGCACATATCCGCAATTTGCGTATGGTCGCTCCCGCGGTCCTGCGCGTGGTATGGGTATTTACGGCGGAGTTTGTGAACGCATGGAGGGCTATCAAAACATTACATATTTAATCCAAATAGTGCACATTGTACACATAGTCCCCCTGCACCACATCAGCAAGTATCAACAGTTTAAATGATTCCAGAACAAAGGGATTCGCCTTTGCATGATAGGAGGGGACAGACTAAGGTTATAAGGTGGTGTCTGGTATCCAGCTGTAGGGTAATTTAAGGGTAACATTCCTGTGTTGGTTTGCGGAAGATCGCATGTTCCTGTGGATAGTTATGTGCAGAAGCAGAATATAGATATAAACTGTATTTACTGTATAATATGTATGCGGCGGGAAACAAGAGGAGACCACCCACAAGAACAGTTGAGAAAGACATCGCCCACCTTTTCAAATCAACCTATGACCTCTCCTGTACTGTAAAGGTGCATCCCTGTGTCCAATGGACAAAGGGATTACAGTATCCATTGTATTGCTTTTGGAAGACTTATATAAATAAAGCCTGCTGCAGCCCGGCCACACACAAGACTGTTAACGTTATCTACCTGATAGCGGAGGACCGGACCGGGAGGCGCATGCGAATATTCTCACGTATGTACATTGGGGGTCATTCCGAGTTGTTCGCTCGTTAATTTTTTGTCGCAACGGAGCGATTAGTCGCTAATGCGCATGCGCAATGTCCGCAGTGCGACTGCGCCAAGTAAATTTGCTAAGCAGTTAGGTATTTTACTCACGGCATTACGAGGTTTTTTCTTCGTTCTGGTGATCGGAGTGTGATTGACAGGAAGTGGGTGTTTCTGGGCGGAAACTGGCCGTTTTATGGGTGTGTGTGAAAAAACGCTACCGTTTCTGGGAAAAACGCGGGAGTGTCTGGGCGAACGCTGGGTGTGTTTGTGACGTCAAACCAGGAACGAAACTGACTGAACTGATCGCAGATGCCGAGTAAGTCTGGAGCGATCATTTCAGTGCTTGTCGTTCCTGGTTTGACGTCACAAACACACCCAGCGTTCGCCCAGACACTCCTGCGTTTTTTCCGGAAACGGTAGCGTTTTTTCCCACACGCCCATAAAACGGCCTGTTTCCGCCCAGTAACACCCATTTCCTGTCAATCACATTACGATCGCCAGAACGATGAAAAAGCCGTGAGTAAAAATCCTAACTGCATAGCAAATTTACTTGGCGCAGTCGCAGTGCGGACATTGCGCATGCGCATTAAGCGGAAAATCGCTGCGATGCGAAGATTTTTACCGAGCGAACAACTCGGAATGAGGGCCCATGTGCACTGCAGGGGGGCAGATATAATATGTGCAGAGAGAATTAGATTTGGGTGTGGCGTGTTCAAAAAGAAATCTAGATTGCAGTATACAAATAAAGCAGCCAGTATTTACCCTGCACAGAAACAAAATAACCCACCCAAATCTAACTCTCTCTGCACATGTTATATCTGCCCCCCCATCACCCCCCCCCCCCGCAGTGCACACTGGGTGTAATTCCAAGTTGATCGCAGCAGGAATTTTGTTAGCAGTTGGGCAAAACCATGGGGGTCATTCCGAGTTGTTCGCTCGTTGCCGACTTTCGCCATACTGCGATTGGTTGCTTACTGCGCATGCGCAAGGTTCGCAGAGCGCATGCGCTTAGTTATTTTACACAAAAGTTAGGTATTTTACTCACGGCATAACGAGAATTTTTCATCGTTCTGGTGATCGTAGTGTGATTGACAGGAAGTGGGTGTTTCTGGGCGGAAACTGGCCGTTTTATGGGCGTGTGTGAAAAAACGCTGGCGTTTCTGGGAAAAACGCGGGAGTGTCTAAAGAAACGCGGGAGTGTCTGGGCGAACGCTGGGTGTGTTTGTGACGTCAAACCAGGAACGAAACTGACTGAACTGATCGCAATGTAGGAGTAAGTCTGGAGCTACTCAGAAACTGCTAAGAAATTTCTATTCGCAATTCTGCTAATCTTTCGTTCGCAATTCTACTAAGCTAAGATACACTCCCAGAGGGCGGCGGCTTAGCGTGTGCAATGCTGCTAAAAGCAGCTAGCGAGCGAACAACTCGGAATGAGGGCCCATGTGCACTGCAGGGGAGGCAGATATAACATGTGCAGAAAGAGTTAGATTTGGGTGGGTTATTTTGTTTCTGTGCAGGGTAAATACTGGCTGCTTAATTTTGACACTGCAAATTAGATTGCAGATTGAACACACCACACCCAAATCTAACTCTCTCTGCACATGTTAAATCTGCCTCCCCTGCAGTGCACATGGGCCCTCATTCCGAGTTGTTCGCTCGGTAATTTTCTTCGCATCGCAGCGATTTTCCGCTAATTGCGCATGCGCAATGTTCGCACTGCGACTGCGCCAAGTAAATTTGCTAAGAAGTTTGGTATTTTACTCACGGCATTACGAGGTTTTTTTCTTCGTTCTGGTGATCGGAGTGTGATTGACAGGAAGTGGGTGTTTCTGGGCGGAAACTGGACGTTTTATGGGAGTGTGTGAAAAAACGCTACCGTTTCTGGGAAAAACGCAGGAGTGGCTGGAGAAACGGGGGAGTGTAGGGTGAATGCTGGGTGTGTTTGTGACGTCAAACCAGGAACGACAAGCACTGAACTGATCGCACTGGAAGAGTAAGTCTCGAGCTACTCAGAAACTGCACAGATAAATAATTTCGCAATATTGCGAATCTTTCGTTTGCAATTTTGCTAAGCTAAGATTCACTCCCAGTAGGCGGCGGCTTAGCGTGTGCAATGCTGCTAAAAGCAGCTTGCGAGCGAACAACTCGGAATGAGGGCCATGGTTTTGCCCAACTGCTAACAAAATTCCTGCTGCGATCAACTTGGAATTAGGCCCATTGTTTTGCCCATTAGCTAACAAATTTGCTGCTGCGATAAGATCTGAATTAGGCCCTATGTTTGGAATCAATCATTCACTTGCACCAATAAAAATCACCACTAGATATTGTGTTTAGTGCTCAATAGTTTTACAGATTGACATTCAGAACAAAGTTATGTAGCCTGACAAAAGATAACCCAAAAAACTATTTGAAAATGAACAAATTACAAATATAAAAAATAATTCGACATGAGAATGACAACATCAATATTATTAGATTATTACATTTTATTTATAAGGCGCCACAAGTGTTTCACAGTGCCGTACACAGTACAGGGAGACAAAACTTAGGATTACAGTAAATAAATAACAAAAATAGAGTACAGGTATACAATATACAATATAAACTTCTTTAAAAAAAATACAACATATTGTGAATAAACTCTGTAACTCTCACCACACCAAATGGTACGGCAGGTCGTACACTGTGACAAATGCTACAATCTTTCTCCCATTGTAAGCAATGAAGGAACAACAATATAGTACAACATTTCTTTTTAAAATATGTTTATTGGGGGGGGGGGGGGGGGAGGTGTAACACACAAATTTTTCACGAAAATTGCACAGCAATAACAATATCAAAGACAATATCAGAGCTAAGGTTGTGTAGGAATGTACATCATCACATTTGTTCAATAGCAATCACATATGATAATAAAAGGATGATAATAAAAGGATATAGAGGGTAGCACAAAACACATAGTAGAAAACGGTAACCTCTCGGTGACAGTAACAGTGTAAGTAAGCCAAAAAAGGTGATCACGAAAACAAAAAAGTTAAGGTTAAAAGGGCGGTGATCCCCTCGTAAGCATCTCGGTATTGTACCATGTAGTATGCCTAACTACTTTACGTATGTTATCACGAATTGGTTGTGGCAGGGTTACAACATAGGGCAGCCATATTGCAAAGAATTTTGAAGAGTTGGATTCTGCTCTAAGAGAGCATTCTATCCAGTCCATTTGGTAAAGATATGTCAGTCTAGGGAGTAGAAGAGTTATGGGTATAGGGGTTCTGTGTATCCACTGAGACAGTATGGTCTTTTTTTAAGCTGCCGCAATCCGTGCTAATAATAGTTTATTACCTAGAGATACTGAACAACAATCAGGATCATACTGATTCCAGAAAGCCCAGATTAAAGTAGGTGTGAGAGGAATATTTAAAGTCGTTGTAACGTAGTCACAGACATCTTTCCAAAACAACTGTATTATAGGGCATGACCAGAGGCAATGGATAATGTCGGCAGCAGGTGAGGAACATTTGAAGCAGTGAGAGTTATCAGAGATGCCCGTGAGATACCTGAGACGAGGAGTATAATATGCCCTGTGTAAATTTTTTAAATGCATTTCTGCATAGGAAGAAGAAACCAAATATTTATTGAGTAATAAGTGCCAATGTATTATGGTTTGCAGAGGAATGCCCTGCAAGGTGGTCGACCACTTAGCTAGGCCAGTGGTTTGACAAACTAAATCAATCTTACGTCTGGTGTGTGCATAAATAAAGGATGTAGGATAGGGAGAATGAGGAGTTAAGCGCAGTTGGACGTCTAGGGTAGAGTTAAAGTCCGTTGGCCGTAGGCGTGTTATCAATCGCGTTGCAAAACTGCGGACTTGAAAATATGCGAATAGTGGTATATGGAGGTTCGGAAATTTAAGTTTTAATTGGGACAGGGTGAGCACTTCGGTACAGGTGACATTCAAGAGTTGATACACTAAACGTAAGCCGTGAGAATACCAAGTCTTGATAAGCACATCGGCGTCCCCACCTTGAAAGTCTGGGTTATGCAGGAGTGGTTGAAATAAGGAGCAGGTTGTTGTCAGCCCCATGCGTTTTCGAAGGTGTTTCCATGCTTTGCACAGAGAGCAATAATGGGTTCGAACGGAGGGACGTCAGTGTGGGGGGGTCCGGAAAATGTAATATGGTAGACAGGTTACTGTGGGGTAGCATAGACTGTTCTAGAGACACATTAGCGTAACTAGAAGAGCCCCTAACCCAGTCAATGGCATATCTATAATTAGCGGCCAAAGAGTAGTCTTCCGGACATGGTAAATTCACGCCACCCAGCATAGTCGGTTGTTTCAATTTAAAAAGGGCTATGCGTGGGCGCTTGTTTGTCCAAATGAAAGTACTAAGGGCTTTATTAATTGTTTGAACATCTCGTTTAGTCAGAAGAAACGGGAGCATTTGGATCGGATATAGCAAGCGGGGGAAGGAGATCATTTTGTACAAGTGGCATCTACCCAAATATGAGATTGGTAAGCTTTGCCAGCGCGTAAAATCATCTATCATTTTATTAATAGCGCATGAAAAATTCAGTGTATATAGTTCGACTAAGTAGGTGAAAAACGTAAGCCCAAGTAGGTTATAAAGCCAGCTGCCCATTTAAAGGGAAACCCGGAGCCCCAATTTCGTGTAGCTTTGGGGCCCAGTGCTTCCATTTTATCAAAATTGATTAAAAAGCCCGAGATCAAGTGGAAATCATTGAGCATGGCCAGTAAAGAAGGGAACACTTTTATGGGATCATTAAAATAAAGTAATAGGTCATCAGCAAAAGCCGACACCTTCACTGGCTGTGAGCCAATTGTTATCCCGTCCCAAGTAACATCTTGCACGCAGGTGCGTATCAGTGGGTCAAGAGCTAAGTTAAAAAGCGGGGAAGATAGGGGGCATCCCTGGCGCGTACCTCTATGTAAAGAGAAGGCGGATGTGTTCAATCCATTAATAGTTAGGTGTGCTTGTGGATTAGAATAAAGCATACGGAAGACTTTAATGAACTCCCCTCCAAATTGTTGAGTATGAAAAATTCTAAGTAAGTGTGCCCATGATACACGGTCAAACGCTTTGTCAGCGTCACAACTAACCACAAGTGCTTTAGATGTCATGGAGTCCTTGACACTATGTATTGCTGCTATCAGGGTACGTACATTATGTACTGATGTTCTAGTTTTCACAAACCCCGTTTGGGCAGGATGTAGAATGCGTTGTAGTATCGGTTGGAGGCGAGTGGCCAATAATTTGGTGAATAGTTTCAGGTCCTGATTGAGAAGGGATATGGGTCGATAAGACTGGACATATGAAGGGTCTTTACCCGGTTTAGGGAATACTACTATTCTAGCTTCGGTGAATCTCGGAGGGGGAGGGGATCCGTTCAACAGTGAATTAAACAACGTTAACAAATAAGGCATTATGTGGGGAGCTAGCATTTTATAGTATACTGCCCCGAACCCATCCGGGCCCGGCGATTTCCCATTATGGAGTGATTTAATCAAAAACAGCAGCTCTGTGTCTGTTACGGGGCTCGTTAATGACTCCCGTTCCTCCTCTGTCAATGTGGGTAAGTTAGCTCTATCCAGAAACATCATACCCTCAGTGAGGCTATCTAAAGGTGCCGCGTATAAATTTGTATAATATTGTAGGAAGGTTTCTGACATAGTTTGTGTGTCCATGGTTGAGGAAGTTGGGTCAGTGTGTAAGCTAGTTATGCGAGAAGGGACTGTAGATGATCTGACTAAGTTGGCCAGCAATTTACCCGACTTATTACCACCTCGGAAGAATTTATTCCGTTGAACATCATAGGAGAAACTAGCTCGTTCAGTGTAAAGCGCGTCATAAAGATGTTTTGCGTCAGTGTAAGTCCGTCTGTTGTCTGGGGAATCATTTAATATCATTGCGTTATACGCTGCCGTTAAACCCTTGCTCAGATCACACAACTGGGTGTTCAAGTGTTTGCGTTTTCTGGAAACATATTCTAGTATTTGTCCACGGACAACCGGTTTAGAAGCCGACCAAAACAAATTGATGTCATTCTCATGAATCTTATTATCATCAATATAGTTAAGGAAGGCTTGAGTAAGAAATTGACTGAAGTCCGAGGAAGTTTCCAAATAAGCAGGGAAACGCCAATTATAGGATCTAGGCAAGGGGGTATCTAAAGTGACCGATATCCAAATTGGGGCGTGGTCCGAGAGTGAGATTGGCTCAATTTTAGCATCCACTATATGATGCAGAAAAGAATCAGTGATTAACCAATAATCTAATCTAGAGGAGGAGTGGTGAGGGTGGGAGTAGAAGGTATATTCGCGAGCGTCTGGATTACGAATTCTCCATGGGTCAGACAGTCGTAAAGAAGAGGTGAGCAGTGTGAGTGAAGGTGGAGTGGCAATTGCGGGCGTACCGGACGTGTATGTCTTGTCAAGACCAGCTGACTGTACACAATTAAAGTCTCCTCCCATGATAATTTCTCCCTCTGCCCAACCCTGCAAGTTTGAGTAGATATCAGAGAAAAAAGATGCGTTAGGGCCATTAGGGGCATAAATATTGGCTACCGTATAGATCGTATTTAATATTTTTAGTTTCAGGAAAAGGAATCTACCCTCTTGGTCGACCAAACTATCTGAAATAGTGGCAGGAAGTGATCTATTGAGAATAGTTAGGACGCCTCTGCGTTTGGACGTGAAAGAGGCTGCTCTATACTCTCCCACCCACGTATCCCGGAGTACATTAGGATCCGAGATCCTCCAATGAGTTTCCTGCAATAACACTATATCGGGTTCCAGCCGTTTCAAATAGGTGAGGACCTTTTTCCGTTTAATAGGGGTATTAAGTCCCTCTACATTCCATGATACTAACCGAAATCATGACTGTACTATTGTGGGAGAACCATGGGTCGACGGCATTCAGCCGATACCAACCCTAGGCCAACATCGGGATACAATATACCATAACCGTCGATCCCAGCCCATCCCAGCGAGCGGGCCGTAATGGATCAGTGATGAAAAATAATAAAGATAAAACATCAAGTACATTCCTATCACAATACGTGAATTATGTGTGTGTACAATATCAAAATTATGAACCAAGTTACAAAACAATTTTAACATTTTAAGAACCCATGTGAGCGCCCTATTAAAAGACGTCAACCTCCAAATGGAGAACAGTAAAACATATAAGGAGGGTATCCTCAAACATAGTAACCAAGGACACCATAATCCTAAACAGTATGACAAAAGATGAGAGAAGGGGGAGAGGGAAAGGTAAAGTATCCATAGAAAGAGTAGAAGAGGCAATGGCAGGGGGGAAAAGAAGCATAGAGAAAAGAATAGAAGAATATAACCAATATAGTACTGTCGCACTGCAGTCCGCATCAAGCTCCAGCAGTGACAGCAAACCATCGTCACAGTGCAAAAATAGAATCGAATCAACTTATCAAACAGAAAAGTATCTTTTGACTTAATCATGAATGGACCAACCAAAGGTGGCAATCAACCAACTGGAAAAAAAAAAATATATATATATATATATATATATATAGAGAGAGTCAATCAGCATCATCTGTGCCAGAAAGGAGAGCTGTATCCAAAGAGTTCACAAAATTTCTGGCCTCTTGTGCAGTTTCAAAGAAGTGGGTTTTTCCAACATAGGTGATTCTCAGCTTGGCCGGATACAACAACGCAAACCTGTGGCCTAGCTCAAATAGATGTTTACAAACAGGTGAGAACTCCCGTCTTCTCGCAGCAACCAGATAAGAAAAGTCTTGAAATAGTAGAATCTTTGAGTCCTGGTATCGAAGATCCGTGTATTTCCGATAGGCCTCCAGCAAACGGACCCTATCGGCGTAGTTGAGAATTCTCATAATGACCGGTCTGGGTCTATCTCTGCCGGACTGACGATCAGGACCAATCCGATGGACACATTCAACCAGAATGGAACCCGTGGCCGAGACGCATCCCAGCTCTCTAGGCAACCACTGGGAGACCAAGGTCATTAGTTTGGAAGATTTCCCCGATTCTGGCAAACCTATAAGACGTATATTATTTCTTCTATTCCGATTTTCCAAATCTTCTAATTTGTCTTGCAGAGACACCACCAGCTTGTCGTGCTCCATCTGGGTTGATTTAGCTGCAGATAAATCATCCTCTAGATCAGAAATTGTTTGCTCAGCCTCGGAAATACGTTGATCATGGGCTGTGAGTTGCGCGAGTGCCGAATCTAAAGAATCCTTTAGGGGTGCCAGTTTTTGATCCAGCAGAGATGACAGTATATTCGTGATTTCACTCGTGGTGAAGGATTTAGATGATTCCATAGTTGGTGCAGGTTGGGATTGCCCCCTAGGACTAGAACCTTGACTATACGTCGGGGAAACAGGAGCACTGTTAGCGGGATTTTCACGATTTTTGCCTTTACCCGGCTGAGCACCCCGTGGATTACGTAATGATTTAGACATGAATTTGTCCATAGTAATAATAGACCCAGGGAGATCTAGAAAGTGGACTACAGAACTGTGATGAATGGCCCCGTAGGGAGAGTGTCCTGGTCTGGACCCGCCACAACCAGAGTACTGACAGGCGAGATGTGCAAGGGTGGAAATGTAGAAACGATTTACTAAAGGGGATCTTCAGGAAGCTTGAGTGTGTAAATAAAGCACACGGGCGGAGACGTAGAGAAGGTTCCGACGAAGCGTCACACAAAACCCAGTGCTGGGGGCCGATGAGAGGAACAACTGAGTTGAGTCATGGGGGTCGGCATCCACAGAGTGTTCCCCGAGCCCTCTCTCCAATCTGCACGTCTGGCCAGCAGATTGTGGAGGTTGTTAGGCTCGTGCTCTTTTTTTTATATTATTATTTTTTTTATGAGAGTGTGAGGATGTATAAGAGCAGGGGGGGTCAGGTGGGGGGGAGACAAATTTTTCTGCTGGTGCTCCAATGAACCCCCACTTTAATTACATGCCCCCTAACAGGTGCTCCATCATCTGACTGACAAACAAGGCCCCAGGGAGAAAGGCCTTCCAGCAGGTGAATTGCGGGCCCAGGCTGAAGCTCCGGCGGCTGTCTCCCCGCATCCCGTTGGTTGCCTAGCAACCGCCGTCCGGCTCCTGCGCTCTCTGCAGCGCCTCTCCGTGTAATGCGGGCTCCCGGCAGGTGAGCAGGGTCTTCGGGCACTTGGCAGGTGCGGGGGGTGCAGCCGTGCACACTTCCCCACGGGTGAGCGCGAGATACCGCCGGCCGCGGCCCACGCTCCACCTCGAGGTCCCGGCTCCAGCGGCAGAAGCAGGTCTCGGTCCGCGATCGCGCCCGCCCACCACTAGCGTGCCGGGTCTCCGGGAGCAGATCGCTATCAGCAGGTGTGGGGAGAGTATAGCGCCGGGATCAGACGCACTTCCGGTCAGGCTCTGTCGGAAATCGAGGTCCCGGCTTCTTGCTGATGTTAGGCCGCCGGTCCCACGATCCTGCCCCACACTGAAAGCAGGTCTGATAACGGCTCCGTTGGCCAGAAATAGAAGCCCAAGGCAGGAGTTCTCATGAAGCACGTCTGCCCAGGTCAGTCTCTAAGCCACGCCCCCATAGTACAACATTTTGATAAAATACTTAACCCCTCCGCCTTCGGGATCTTCAATGTCGGGATGCCGTGTCAGTCATGTGACCGCTGGCATCCCGATGACCAGGATTTCATACCGAACCCTATGTCACAGCTTAACATTCTAAATGGGAAGCATATTGTATGTCATGTCAGTGGTTGCAATGTCGAGATATAGACTATATGGAAACGGGGCCTGGACTGCACACCCTAGCTTATTATAATGGGATGTGCTACCTTGCTGGGACTAAGTACTGTAATACTACAACATAGGAACAAAGGGTGCAGGTGCACCATACACCATTAAAATTATTATAACCATAATATAATATTTGAGGTTCTTGGCATATATTGGCCAGTATATGAGCCTGCCCACCTGCTTCACGGTGACCTCATCGGACAGGTCCCTAACACTATAGGGGTTCACCTCCGGGACGCAGAGCACCCCCAGGCCACCCCAGCCAAACCACCCCAGGGCATCACACAGAAAAAAGGATAGGAGTGAAAGATCAGTGTTAAGCAAATGAAAGAGGCTGCTGAATGTAAAAGAAGAGAACAGCAGTAAAGTGTTAGAATGTGAAGTTTAGCTGAGCAGTGTTAGAAGTGTAAAAAATATGTGAAAAAAGCTACATAAATCTAAAACAAACACAATGTGATATAAGTGTTAAAAGTAAATGTAAGGTGGTGATGCCCCAAGGTGGCCCAGCCAGAGCAATATAGGGAGCTCCACGCCCCAAAAGCTCACCCCCAAACTGACTTTGTATATAATTAAAAGGATCATACCTATGTCTTTTGTGCAGTCAGAATGTGCTGGTTCCCTGTTTAAAAGCCTTAGAGGCAGTAGGTGGGGTGCTAATCCAGAGATGAGGGCTGTCCCAATCCCTCAGGTGTGTATACACACACATAATATAGACTATATGGAAACGGGGCCTGGACTGCACACCCTAGCTTATTATAATGGGATGTGCTACCTTGCTGGGACTAAGTACTGTAATACTACAACATTGGAACAAAGGGTGCAGGTGCACCATACACCATTAAAATTATTATAACCATAATATAATATTTGAGGTTCTTGGCATATATTGGCCAGTATATGAGCCAATAATTTTAATGGTGTATGGTGCACCTGCACCCTTTGTTCCTATGTTGTAGTATTACAGTACTTAGTCCCAGCAAGGTAGCACATCCCATTATAATAAGCTAGGGTGTGCAGTCCAGGCCCCGTTTCCATATAGTCTATATTATGTGTGTGTATACACACCTGAGGGATTGGGACAGCCCTCATCTCTGGATTAGCACCCCACCCACTGCCTCTAAGGCTTTTAAACAGGGAACCAGCACATTCTGACTGCACAAAAGACATAGGTATGATCCTTTTAATTATATACAAAGTCAGTTTGGGGGTGAGCTTTTGGGGCGTGGAGCTCCCTATATTGCTCTTGCTGGGCCACCTTGGGGCATCACCACCTTACATTTACTTTTAACACTTATATCACATTGTGTTTGTTTTATATTTATGTAGCTTTTTTCACATATTTTTTACACTTCTAACACTGCTCAGCTAAACTTCACATTCTAACACTTTACTGCTGTTCTCTTCTTTTACATTCAGCAGCCTCTTTCATTTGCTTAACACTGATCTTTCACTCCTATCCTTTTTTCTGTGTGATGCCCTGGGGTGGTTTGGCTGGGGTGGCCTGGGGGTGCTCTGCGTCCCGGAGGTGAACCCCTATAGTGTTAGGGACCTGTCCGATGAGGTCACCGTGAAGCAGGTGGGCAGGCTCATATACTGGCCAATATATGCCAAGAACCTCAAATATTATATTATGGTTATAATAATTTTAATGGTGTATGGTGCACCTGCACCCTTTGTTCCTATGTTGTAGTATTACAGTACTTAGTCCCAGCAAGGTAGCACATCCCATTATAATAAGCTAGGGTGTGCAGTCCAGGCCCCGTTTCCATATAGTCTATATTATGTGTGTGTATACACACCTGAGGGATTGGGACAGCCCTCATCTCTGGATTAGCACCCCACCCACTGCCTCTAAGGCTTTTAAACAGGGAACCAGCACATTCTGACTGCACAAAAGACATAGGTATGATCCTTTTAATTATATACAAAGTCAGTTTGGGGGTGAGCTTTTGGGGCGTGGAGCTCCCTATATTGCTCTGGCTGGGCCACCTTGGGGCATCACCACCTTACATTTACTTTTAACACTTATATCACATTGTGTTTGTTTTAGATTTATGTAGCTTTTTTCACATATTTTTTACACTTCTAACACTGCTCAGCTAAACTTCACATTCTAACACTTTACTGCTGTTCTCTTCTTTTACATTCAGCAGCCTCTTTCATTTGCTTAACACTGATCTTTCATTCCTATCCTTTTTTCTGTGTGATGCCCTGGGGTGGTTTGGCTGGGGTGGCCTGGGGGTGCTCTGCGTCCCGGAGGTGAACCCCTATAGTGTTAGGGACCTGTCCGATGAGGTCACCGTGAAGCAGAAGCAGGTGGGCAGGCTCATATACTGGCCAATATATGCCAAGAACCTCAAATATTATATTATGGTTATAATAATTTTAATGGTGTATGGTGCACCTGCACCCTTTGTTCCAATGTCGAGATATAGTAAGTCGCCTACATAATATCGACATGTACTATATGTCAATAGGGAACATGTCTAGATGTTCATTATTTCAGCATCTCACCCTACTCCAAGCCCCTAATCCTAACGCTAATGTGGACATTTTCACTATGCGCATTGCTGCATTTTTTAGTATGGTGGTGATTTACTAAGTGGGTACCACCGTAGATATTAGGGCAGTCCCCATAGGGACTGCAGGAAGAAAAGAAAAAAAGTCCCATTTATCAAAGTTTGTAAAACTTAGCTTTTCAAAAGTTTGACCTAATTAGATAACATCATATGTACTTTGCTTTAGCCCATTGTAGTCTATGGTCTACATTCATGCAAATGCTACTTATACTGGTCCGAACCTGGAGGTAAAGTTATCACATAAGCAATTTTAATTCGTTTTTTAGCCTTTGCTGGAATGGGGTCTTTTTGTAGCCTCTGTACAGACATCTCACTAATGATGGTCCGGAAAGTAAATGCCAAATAGCAACATCTGGCAATTTGGAATGTTCATTTTCAGGGTAACTTGTGTGAAGCAGACCTCTGAAGCTGAATGAAGTGTGTTTATTGCAACCATGTGATTGGGCAATCCCTGAATTCTACACTTAGAAAACACTGCAAATATTTTCCTGTTCTCTGCAATCCCTTCTATATTGATATATACTACCTGGTTCAGAAAGAACAGATCAGATTGTCACAGAAATGCAATTGTTATTTTGGATCCTTCACCCTCTTAAAAAAAAGTTGATATGTGTCAGGTGGGCTTTCTACCATGCATATAGAGTTGGAAAACAATGGCCCTCATTCCGAGTTGATCGGTCGCAAGGCGAATTTAGCAGAGTTACACACACTAAGCCGCCGCCTACTGGGAGTGAATCTTAGCTTCTTAAAATTGCGACCGATGTATTCGCAATAATGCGATTACTAACTACTTAGCAGTTTCAGAGTAGCTCCAGACTTACTCTGCCTGTGCGATCATTTCAGTGCTTGTCGTTCCTGGTTGACGTCACAAACACACCCAGCGTTCGCCCAGGCACTCCCACCGTTTCTCCGGCCACTCCTGCGTTTTTTCCGGAAACGGTAGCGTTTTCAGCCACACGCCCCTGAAACGCCGTGTTTCCGCCCAGTAACACCCATTTCCTGTCAATCACATTACGATCGCCGGAGCGAAGAAAAAGCCGTGAGTAAAAATACTTTCTTCATAGTAAAGTTACTTGGCGCAGTCGCAGTGCGAACATTGCGCATGCGTACTAAGCGGATTTTCACTGCGATGCGATGAAAAATACCGAGCGAACAACTCGGAATGAGGGCCAATGGCCCTCATTCCGAGTTGATCGGTCGCAAGGCGAATTTAGCAGAGTTACACACGCTAAGCCGCCGCCTACTGGGAGTGAATCTTAGCTTCTTAAAATTGCGACCGATGTATTCGCAATAATGCGATTACTAACTACTTAGCAGTTTCAGAGTAGCTCCAGACTTACTCTGCCTGTGCGATCATTTCAGTGCTTGTCGTTCCTGGTTGACGTCACAAACACACCCAGCGTTCGCCCAGGCACTCCCACCGTTTCTCCGGCCACTCCTGCGTTTTTTCCGGAAACGGTAGCGTTTTCAGCCACACGCCCCTGAAACGCCGTGTTTCCGCCCAGTAACACCCATTTCCTGTCAATCACATTACGATCGCCGGAGCGAAGAAAAAGCCGTGAGTAAAAATACTTTCTTCATAGTAAAGTTACTTGGCGCAGTCGCAGTGCGAACATTGCGCATGCGTACTAAGCGGATTTTCACTGCGATGCGATGAAAAATACCGAGCGAACAACTCGGAATGAGGGCCAATATACGGTAACTGGTCATGAAACAGAATTGTGAACAAAGAATGAGGAAACTGGTAGTGTCAATGCTTATTAACTAGTGGAAACAAGTATTTCTGGTTTAATGTGTCCTTTTAAATGACATCATAATAGGATGTTTGTAATAAGGCTGAAATTTGCTCATATGAGTTATTTTCCATGAAAAACAGATCTGGAAATATCCTTTCATGTAGTTATTATGGGGCCTGATTCATTATAGATTGCTATTAAGGCTGAGATAGCGATGTTCACAAATCTGCTCACATTTGAAGAGCTGATCATAAAGGATAAAAGACACCCACCGATGCATTCACAAATTGCGTAGGCATTAGCAGATTCGCAATACATATGCAAAAAAAGGACACCATTGACATTTGTGGCTGACCACAGCATACTCAAATCAAATGAGAATGCAGTCACACCGGGCGCCATGTTTTTGAACGCAGAGTACGCAGATGATGTCATAAACACGCCCTGAGAACGGCTATGACACGACTGTATTTTTCCAACCAGTCCCCACAAACACCATTTTACCACCCACAAACTGTCACTTCCTGTCAATCAAAATGTGTACACTTTACAATTAGGCTGCATACGCATGGCAATCACATTTTCCCCTTCGCGCATGTGCAATGCATTCGCATTTCGCAGCACGTGCGCAGTTTGCCAATAATTGCTCACTGTGTGCAAGCTCACATTTGCAATTGGTAATGAATCAGGCCCATAGTTCTATTGTATGATATCATAGAGGGTATCTAACTGCAGCCAATGATTACAAGATACTTGCCTACTCTCCAGGACTTTAGGGGAGTCCTCATGGACTCCCTGGGGGGTAGGTTACCCTCTGGAATCCTGCCTAATGACGAGTTCCACCTGCATCTTCACTTCCGACAGCCTCCAAAGGGAAAATTGGCAAGTATGGCCTACAGCAGGGGTAGCCAATGTTTATTTCTTTGGGTGCCAGATAATCAACATTACAAGTTCAAAACGATTTCAGGAGTGCCACCACCATTACAAAATATACACACATTTACAGTGCAGCACACAGTGAGTGGGGTGAGTAGCAGCCAGTACCTGTATATAAAGGACAGCAGCGGCCAGTCTTGAGACTATTTTAGTGTACAGATATGCATCTCCAGCCACTGACCTCACCGCACATCACTAGCCCCCACAATGATGGAATCGGGGGAAGTGCCACAAGGTCACGCCCCCTTCCCAGCGAGATTCCATTCCTTTTTGAGTTCATGGCAGAGGCGTGCATGGAGACCCGATTCTTGGCACATCAGTGTTCAGAGGTATGTTGTGTCAAAGTCGAAAAATATCATGATTCATATGCCTTGTATTAACCCCTAATGTGTGCGCATGCTGCTCGTCGCCTGGTCCCCCGTGCGTACACATCCCCGCAGGTTTTGTAAGGGACGCTCCAGCGTCTCGTGCGCATGGGATGTGTAAATACGGCGGAGTTTGTGAGCTTGTAGCGTGCGACTCGATATATTATAGTTAATATTCCCCTTAACAATGTCAGCAAGTATGGTAAGTTTAAAACTTCTTGGACAGAGAGATTCCTCTTTGCATGCTGGGAGGGCTCAGACAAAGGTTGGAGGGTAGTGTTTGGTGTCCAGCTGTGGGGTATTGAAGGGGTGTTGTGCCTATGATAGTTGGGAGGGATTCGTATGTTCCTGGATGTGGTTATGCGCAAAGGTAGAGAATAAGATTAATTGTATTCCGAATAAATTACACATAAGTGCAGGGTAGGTGAATGGAATTCAGTCATTTCTTTCCCACAGACTGAATACAATAGCATTATTTACACTAAGCTTTGAGATTCTATGAAGAGGGCTTACACCTTTGTTTATGAATAGGACCAGGTTTCTCTCCAGAATAATGAGGGCTGAGTTGTCAATTGTCTCAACTGAAGGAGGGGACAATGGGGTGAACAAAGCCCAGAGACAGAGTTTGTTTGGAAGATCCAAAACAATAGCTTTCCTCAATATAACCAGACAAAGAGGAATTTAGAATACTAACAAGTCCTAGCCATCGCCCACTTCTTGAACTAACCAATGATCCCCGGTGCAGTACATGTCCCACCCCCTAACCAATGGAAAGAGAGCACACAGTATCTATTGTAGTATGTCTTGAGTTAGTAAATAAATATAGCTTGCAATAGGCTTGGTCACACAAGACTCTGCAAGGTTTTCCCACTGAAGGCTGGGTCCCTGGCCACAGAGAACTTACACACGTGGGGATGAATCGCAAGCGCAGTGCTTGCGATTCATCCCCACGTGTGTAAGTTCTCTGTGGCCATTTCGTTACTCTGTATGTATGCAATTGTTCTCTTTTTAGCTAACCTTTAAGTGTTTGCCATTTTATTCTCTTTGTGTTTATTCTATGTATCTGTGTTTACGATCGTTCGCTATAGTGTATATTTCTGTTTAGTTATTCTGCTTAGGTATTAATGTTAGGTTTGTAGTGTATGAACTGTATCTGTTTTCCCCTTTTCACATAAGAAATATCGTCTATAAAGGTGTTGGAACCTTAGCAAGGAGTGTGTGTTTCACTAGTTAGTATAAAGGGTTTCTGAGCGTCTTAATCGCTCAAACAGCTTTCATATTATCAGGGTTAATCAGCGTTACATTGTGGTAGTATTACAGCACTAAGGTTTACAGCATAAGCATATTCTGTGGTTAAGGTTTAAAAGGTTATTGACTGTGTGTGCGCTCGCTGAGTGTATTCCGTACACCCAGCGCAGTGTGTGTACGTAACTTGCGTACCATGTGCGAGGTCTTTGTACGCAAATAGCGTACAAAGTGCGTAGCACGTGCACGTGGTTTAGCGGCCATTACGGCTCCACGGTATTAGTATATAGCTTAGGTTCAAGGTAAATATTTAGCTTTATCAATTGGGGATCTCGTCCAGTCCACCTCATATCCGCAGTCAAGCGAAACCAGGCAGACTTTATCCGTCAGCAAAGGGCGGAAAAGATAGTATCCCCTGTATCCGTGTTTGTGGTTGGGGATACGGTAGTGCTGATCAGATAAGCGTCTGCGTCTGCTTCGCTTGGGTTGAAGGGATGCTGGTGGAATCCGGAACCGGAAGGTAAGAACAGTACGCTATTGTCTTTTAAAATTGTTTATTTCTGTTTAATACAAATTGCATACTTTTCATTTGTGTATTGTTCACATATCTCAATTTCCTGTTTGCCATTTATCATTGATAACGTGCTGAGAAAGATTTGTTGCTATTGGTAGTTAAAAATAAAATTAAATACTTAAAGGGAGTAATTGTAAGGCACACACATAGCCTGGCCTAATTAAAGGTTGCTACAGTGGAATACTGTGTGATGTGCAGTAAGCGATTTATAGTTAAATATCGTTTACATTTATAGAAGCGTGTTACTTGTGTTACTGCGGACGTATCTAGGCTGTGTACACGTGTCTCTCACCGAGTGCGAGTCAAGCGTACGCGACGCAAAGGCCTACGCAAGTAGCGTGTATTACGCAACAAGCGTACGGATGCGCCCGCTAAACACAAATCATACGATAACATTGTTTTAGTAAGGCGATACGGGAGCAACGCGATAATAGCACAAATTGATTTCAGTCTCCTAAAACTAGTTTAAAAAGATCCTTCTCTTGTTGCAACTCCTCTGGGATTAGCCTGTGTTACCTGAGTGAAAGAAAAATTTTCTGTACAGAAAAGTCAAAGAGTATATGAGGTGAAAGATCGTGTGTATGCAAAAGTTTTTTTCTCTTTGAACCTTAGAAATCGAGTCTCGTAGGTGTGTACATCCGTGGAGTGATATCGCGTGGTGGCGTGGGAGGCATCTCGCGTTAAAATAAATATTCCGCGCCCAAGAAAGGGTTAGCGACGCAAAAGAGAGCAAATAGTGTTATAGCCGACCAGGGGGTCCGCTAAGGTAAAAGGTAAGACCCATATAGGCCCGTGTTAATAAAGCTCCGGCTGAAGGTTTCGCAGCCCAAACAACCGATTCCGTTGGTCGTAAGGCGTATAAATAATAGTTATTTATACACAGTGCGACTGTACCGCACGTAAGTGTGTGCATTAGTTTGTTACCTTGATACCCACTAAGATTTACTGTGGGATCATAAACGCTACTTGTACATTCTAACGTGATTTGTGTAGGTTTTTTTTATTTTAAGGGAGGTTCGCTGATCACTCAGGAATTCTCCAGCAACTGATATTTACTGGGAAGGGTAAGTGCTCTGCGGATCACACCCACACGTCCCAGTAAATAGAGGTTCAGGTTGCAGGGGCCCTGGGTTGAGTACGCCAGCACTAGGGCAGCGTGTGGGCATATTGGTCGACGTGGGCGAGAGTGTGTGAAGGTACTCGGTAAACTTTCACCGTCGCCTTACCTCTGGGAACTTGTTTTTTTGTAAGGGTTCGCTGAGAAGGCAACGCCTGCAAATAATGGGGGCCAGTTGCTCAAGTAAGGGGCGATCAACCAAGGTTCAGGTTGATAATATTCCGCGCCCAGCCGGGTCAGGGAGGTACATAATGTGTGAGAAATCACACGCAGAGGTATTATGCAATGAGTGGGAACGAATGACTGTGCATAATGGGGAAAAGTTCCCAAGAGTAGGCAGTTTTAGTCCTGAGGTGTTGCAAAATTTAAAGAAAAGGATATGTCTAATAACATCTGCAAAACAGAGGATTAGGCATTATGATTGTTTACAGTTATGGCAACGGGAAGGTGAGATACAAGGAGGATTAGCTTACACAGCTGACTCTCACTTTGGTAAGAAAAATATGGCAACAGGAGAACAAATGGCTGCAGAGAATGGCACACTGGTATATGATAATTGTGCACTTAGCAACTGTATTAATAATGATAAGAATAAATGTAATAATAATAGAAGTAAAACTGGTAAATGTACAAATTCTAACCCGTGCAAGTTGCACCCCATGTTAAACTTCCCTCAGGATTACAAGCAAGAAAGTGAGCCCAGCACGATGTCGGCACCTTTTCCAGCAGCCATCATACAAGACATCCAGGTGGACACGGCCCAATCGGTAAAGGCAGTATTCAAACCCCCTAACGGAGGGTCAGGTGAGGTCGTGTCCACAGGTAAGTACGGTATTGTATGTCATACACAGACAAATGCACCTCATAAAGTAGTAGTTTATGTATTAATGGATGATTTAAAGAAAGTATTGAGGACGAGGGTACAGACCACCCAACCATGTTGGCAAGGTTTGTCGGTGGCTGCATTAAGAAAGTCCGCAGTTGGGCATGATCAAAACAACAGGGAGGCACAGGGAGGTAAGAAGCCTCAGATCCCTGTGGGTAAGTCAAAGGTGATAAGATGTTATAATTGCCAGAGGGAAGGTCATTTTGCACGAAATTGTAGGTTTTGAAGATACACACAAGGTAGATAAACCCCCTAGACAAAAACACGAGCAAAGTCATGATACACGAAATTGTAATCAGGAATCACCTAGGAAGAAGTTTGGGCCGCACCTGTAATGTGCAGTCAGTAAAGTTGATCATTAGTCGTGACAGTAAGCCTGAGGTTACAGTTAATGAAATTGGGAGGTCAGTTCCTTGCAGACACAGGAACGGCCGGGTAAATTTTGTAATTTATCTTTGAATGTTTTCTTCTCATCTGTAACTTTCATCGGCAGAACTCAAACATCACATGGCTACTTGGTCTTTACAGAAGTCTACCTAACCCCAGTATGTCTTACCAGCATCGTTGTGTTTGGCCAGACGCAAAGGGTGGAGAGGGGAAATACTGGTGGGGGGGGGGAGATTATGCAGAGATACTGGTGGACATGTTGATGTGACAGCCTGTTGATGAAAAATATGATAATGTTTTTTTTCCCTTTCCAAATTGTTCTCTCTCTTTTTGTTCTTTCATGTTTTACGGATGGTATGTCACACATCAGCTAGACAAATGGTAATACAAGATTTTATGCTCCTTACAGAAAGATCACTGATTTGGAAAGAATATCGTATCACCGGAATGTTCGTTTTGGGAAGACCGAGAGACAGCACCTTTGAGATGACATCTGAGCAAGAAGAACAACAAGACCAGAGGACAAATCATCATAACAAGTTTTTCTCCCCCTTCAATTATTTTTCTGTACCCCCATTACAACTTTCTCTTTCTCCTCCTGTAAGATGGACTTGCCCCAAGAGACTGCAGTCCATGTTTTCCTGTTGACCCTGTTGTTGACCAGAGCAGTCTGTTTCGGTGAGAGTACCAGTGAGGTCGAGAAAGGATCTGGAATGGGTTCTGATGATCAGGATGGATTCGTAGAATTCCAATAGCAACACAATCACAGAGCAAAGGCGAGTACCAGAAAAAGATCTAGTAGCCATGTTATTGATAGACATTGTGAAGGATTATTAGCTGAAGAGAACTGCATCTGTAGGCATTGTGACAATCTAGTTGAGGATGGGTGCATCAAGAAATGTCAGTCCCGTTTTAATATCAAAATGGACCGGCATCCATTGAGTGACTATCACTCATTGGTGGGTAAAGTGTTAAACCAGACAGACTGTTGGGTGTGCTCACAAGTACCTCAAGGTCATAGAAAGTCAGGACTAGTGCCATATCCCTTAACGGTAGATGATGTACTTGAGTTAAAGGGTGGGAGACCGGTGGACAAGAGATTTAATATTTCTAGTCCTCCTAGTTTGAGGCTCCATCAATACCACGTAGATAGGTCCTTAGTATGCTTTGACATTTCCAATCCCCGAAAGCCGGGAAATTGGGAAGTGTCATGGAGTAATCAAACCATGACATTTTCACATAGAGCCGATAGAATGCCCATAGATTCAGAGCCTATACGCCAGATAGCCGACAGTGGAAAATATTTCCGGTATATATATTTACTCTAGGAAGTAGGACCATGCGAGTTGGAGAAGTATCACCAGGATACTGTGCACATATCGTACAACCGGATACGTGCACTATAGACAGATGGGAGAATTAGGGTTAGGAGATTTCACATGGAAAGTTTGTAACATGGTTATGGCATACTCCGTCCCATATGTTCTCCCCGATGACGCATATTTCATATGTGGGAGAAAAGCGTATAGGTTCCTTGCCCCAAACTCAGAGGGATTGTGTTACATTGGAAAGGTACTGCCTGAAGAAATGACTGTATCCCATAACAATATGAAAGACATTTACCGTGGTGCCCAAGCTCCTTATACTCACACTCATTACGAGCACGTCGTTAAAAGGCACCTGATAGAGAGGACAGAGCGTCCGGCCTCTGATCTGATCCATGAATCCACCGGGATTCAATTCCTACTCGCGTTAGATATCACTCGTACCGCCAGAGGAGTGATAAACTTTAGGTATATAAACGCACTTGCGAACCTGATAGACAATATCACCGAAATGTATGACGACACGTTCAGATATACTGGGAGACAGCTACAAGCTACAAAACAGAGCTGGTTCAGCATAGGATGGCATTATATATATTAATGGCACTATACTGGAAACTACTGAGGAGGAAAGGGATCTAGGAGTTACTATTTCAGATGACTTAAAGGCAGGTAAGCAATGTAACAAGGCAATGAGGAAAGCTAGTCAGATGTTTGGCTGCATTGGGAGAGGAATCAGCAGCAGAAAGAAAGAAGTAATAATGCCACTGTATAGGTCATTGGTACGGCCTCATCTAGAATACTGTATTCAGTTCTGGAGGCCATATCTTCAAAAGGATATTAATACATTAGAAAATGTTCAAAGGAGGGCAACTAAAATGGTGCATGGCCTACATCACAAAACATACCCAGAAAGACTAAGAAATCTCAATATGTATAGTTTGGAGCAGAGAAGGGAAAGGGGGGACATGATAGAAACTTTCAAATATATCAAGGGTTTCAACAAAGTCCAGGAGGGAAACATTTTCCAAATGAAGAGAAGCAAAAGGACACGAGGACATGCACTGAGACTGGAGGGGGGGAGGTTCAGGGGAAATTTGAGGAAAAATTATTTCACAGAACGGGTAGTGGACAAGTGGAATAGCCTCCCATCAGAGGTGGTAGAGGCTAAGACAGTAGAGCAATTTAAACATGCATGGGATAGACATAAGGATATCCTTACAAAGAAATAAGGATCAAATAAGGTTAGAGATAAAAAATAATATTAACACCAAAAAAAAGGGGGCAGACTAGATGGGCCAAGTGGTTCTTATCTGCCGACAAATTCTATGTTTCTATACAGTATAGGATGATTCTCAATTACCTCACAGCAGTGACAGGCGGGTATTGTGTTACCCTAGCAACTCAGTATGGTGTAAAGTGCTGCACGTATATTACAAACAGCACTGAGGACCCGGCCGAGGTCATAGACCAAAAGATGGATGACATTTTGCAATTGAAGTGGGAGTTCCGAAGGAGACACAACCTTACACTCGCTGCAGTGGGTAATGAGCTGACCGGCTGGGTGTCATGGTTGAACCCACGAAATTGGTTCTCTGGTTTAGGAGAATGGGCCCAAGGCATTATCATGGATGTAGGGAAATTTCTCTTATGTATTCTGGGAGTCGTCATATTGATTGGTCTGATATTTAGATGCGTTTGGACTTTAATGAAGTGTAAACGTAGTACCAGAGTGATGAGTCTGAGGAGCGAGGACACTGTAATACCAATTGGTTTAATTTACGACCCAACGATAGAGACAATGTTGTGATGAAAATGTAATTCCACGGTCCGTTTCTTTCACCCGTTTCTCCTTTGTTTTCCTCCAAGGCACAAAGACATCCACTTGGAAGAAGAATTTGACAACCTCTTTTAAACAGACCATTGATGAACTGTGTCACAGACACCCAATACTTTTAGTGACTTTAACTATCTACTGGAAACCCAATACTTTAGAGACTGTAATTTTATGGACACTGGAAAAGCTTTTGTTCACCACTTACAGCAAAAGCACCGCGAGACATCAGACAACATGTACATCAGACAAGACATCAACAAGACCCCAATCGGCGACTGTCTACAAAAACTCACATAGTTATATGACTGCATTTATAACGCTTGTTTCTTATCTTCATCTCTACAACCTCCAGGTAGTATCCCACATAGTCGACAGGCGATTCTCACATATTAGCATTCACATATTCTCCCCCTTCATGTATCATCAACTAATGTGCACCCCATTTGTTGTAACCAAAAGCCGAAAAGAGCTCGGTAGAGTTTGACAGCCCATCCACAGACCCTTGATACGGGATAAGAAGGATACAAATGTATACTTCGCAATACCTCGAAGCTTGATTTAGAACACGTACGGCACGATGATACATGACCCCTCAGACATGGATCTCATACACACATGCTTTTACTATCTCACTAGGTCATACATTTCCCACCTCCTCCTCTCCTCCCTTCTCCCAATCATAATGAGGTATTTCATGATAACATATATTTTTCTGTTTGGATTATTTAGATAGTGGCAGTTATTGTTGACTGCCAAAGGCTGGACTGTCAAAGTCGAAAAATATCATGATTCATATGCCTTGTATTAACCCCTAATGTGTGCGCATGCTTCTCGTCGCCTGGTCCCCCGTGCGTACACATCCCCGCAGGTTTTGTAAGGGACGCTCCAGCGTCTCGTGCGCATGGGATGTGTAAATACGGCGGAGTTTGTGAGCTTGTAGCGTGCGACTCGATCATGACATATTTAACCCAAATAGCGTATATTATAGTTAATATTCCCCTTAACAATGTCAGCAAGTATGGTAAGTTTAAAACTTCTTGGACAGAGAGATTCCTCTTTGCATGCTGGGAGGGCTCAGACAAAGGTTGAAGGGTAGTGTTTGGTGTCCAGCTGTGGGGTATTGAAGGGGTGTTGTGCCTATGATAGTTGGGAGGGATTCGTATGTTCCTGGATGTGGTTATGCGCAGAGGTAGAGAATAAGATTAATTGTGTTCCGAATAAATTACACATAAGTGCAGGGTAGGTGAATGGAATTCAGTCATTTCTTTCCCACAGACTGAATACAATAGCCTTATTTACACTAAGCTTTGAGATTCTATGAAGAGGGCTTACACCTTTGTTTATGAATAGGACCAGGTTTCTCTCCAGAATAATGAGGGCTGAGTTGTCAATTGTCTCAACTGAAGGAGGGGACAGTGGGGTGAACAAAGCCCAGAGACAGAGTTTGTTTGGAAGATCCAAAACAATAGCTTTCCTCAATATAACCAGACAAAGAGGAATTTAGAATACTAACAAGTCCTAGCCATCGCCCACTTCTTGAACTAACCAATGATCCCCGGTGCAGTACATGTCCCACCCCCTAACCAATGGAAAGAGAGCACACAATATCTATTGTAGTATGTCTTGAGTTAGTAAATAAATATAGCTTGCAATAGGCTTGGTCACACAAGACTCTGCAAGGTTTTCACACTGAAGGCTGGGTCCCTGGTCCAGGACTGCGCTTGCGATTCATCCCCACATGTGTAAGTTCTCTGTGGCCATTTCGTTACTCTGTATGTATGCAATTGTTCTCTTTTTAGCTAACCTTTAAGTTTTTGCCATTTTATTCTCTTTGTGTTTATTCTATGTATCTGTGTTTATGATCGTTCGCTATAGTGTATATTTCTGTTTAGTTATTCTGCTTAGGTATTAATGTTAGGTTTGTAGTGTATGAACTGTATCTGTTTTCCCCTTTTCACATAAGAAATATCGTCTATAAAGGTGTTGGAACCTTAGCAAGGAGTGTGTGTTTCACTAGTTAGTATAAAGGGTTTCTGAGCGTCTTAATCGCTCAAACAGCTTTCATATTATCAGGGTTAATCAGCGTTACATTGTGGTAGTATTACAGCACTAAGGTTTACAGCATAAGCATATTCTGTGGTTAAGGTTTAAAAGGTTATTGACTGTGTGTGCGCTCGCTGAGTGTATTCCGTACACCCAGCGCAGTGTGTGTACGTAACTTGCGTACCATGTGCGAGGTCTTTGTACGCAAATAGCGTACAAAGTGCGTAGCACGTGCACGTGGTTTAGCGGCCATTACGGCTCCACGGTATTAGTATATAGCTTAGGTTCAAGGTAAATATTTAGCTTTATCAGTTGGATATGCTGGCCATACTTGTGTTCTCTGGTTTGGAGAGGATCTATCATGCAGGACAAGGGGGGGTAATTCAGAGTTGATTGGAGCAGCACATTTATTGGTCAGAACCATGTGCACTGCAGGTGGGGCAGATATAACATTTGCAGAGAGAGTTAGATTTGGGTGGGTTATATTGTTTCTGTGCAGGGTAAATACTGGCTGCTTTATTTTTACACTGCAATTTAGATTTCAGATTGAACACACCACCCAGAATATAAGTCTCTCTGCACATGTTACATCTGCCATGCCTGCAGTGCACATGGTTTTGCCCAACTGCTAACAAATTTGCTACTGCGATCAACTCTGAATTACCCCCAAGGTCTCCTCTGTGAGAGAAGGAGGAGGAGCAACACAGCAAAAATAGGAAGGAGACTGACCCTGTGTGCCACGTAATACATTCTCGATTGCCACCATCTAGCATTAGTGCCAAGGGTTGGATATGCTTAGCCTACACTTTTTCAGGTTCCACCCAATTCCCCAGTGAAGTGGGTGGGAAGGACGTGTAATGTCGCTATTAGCTGCAAATGGTAAGATGCAGGGCCGTAACTACGTGTGTGCCAAGTGGGCTTGGCACACAGCGCAGTTGCCCTGAGGGCACACGGCCAGTGGCATGTAATGAGTCAAATTGACTCATTACATGCCGCCTCTGAAGTCCGCGCCGTGCGCCGCAGCCGCGCTGGAGTAGAGAGCAGCACCGGAGGCAGCTGAGAAGGAGGAGGAGGGAGGGGGACTGGAGCCGCAGCAGCGCTATTTCATTGGTAGTAAGCGCCGCTGCAGCAGCCCCCTCTCCATCCATATAAGCTGCCCGGCGCTGCTGTGGATGCTGGGATGCGGTTCCTCCATCCCAGCATCCACAGCAGCGCCAGGCAGCCTATACGGAAGGAGAGGGGGATGCTGCAGCGGCGCTTACTACCAATGACATAGCGCTGCTGCGGCTCCAGTCCCCCTCCCTCCTCCTCCTTGTCCGATGCCTGCACAGAGGGAGATGCCAGCACGAGGAGCCTGTCAGCGGGGAGAAGGTAAGTATCCCTCTCTCTCTCTCTCTCTCTCTCTCTCTCTCTCTCTCTCTCTCTGGGGGACACCGTCTGCCATAATGTGTAAAAAGGGGTACTGGCTGCCGCAATGTGTAAAAAGGGGTCCTGGCTGCCGCAATGTGTAAAAAGGGGTCCTGGCTGCCGCAATGTGTAAAAAGGGGGACTGGCTGCCGCAATGTGTAAAAAGGGGTCCTGGCTGCCGCAATGTGTAAAAAGGGGGCCTGGCTGCTGCAATGTGTAAATAGGGGGACTGGCTGCCGCAATGTGTAAAAAGGGGTCCTGGCTGCCGCAATGTGTAAAAAGGGGGACTAGCTGCCGCAATGTGTAAAAAGGGGGCCTGGCTGCCGCAATGTGTAAAAAGGGGGCCTGGCTGCTGCAATGTGTAAAAAGGGGGCCTGGCTGCCGCAATGTGTAAAAAGGGGGCCTGGCTGCCGCAATGTGTAAAAAGGGGGCCTGGCTGCCGCAATGTGTAAAAAGAGGTCCTGGCTGCCGCAATGTGTAAAAAGGGGGCCTGGCTGCTGCAATGTGTAAAAAGGGGGCCTGGCTGCCGCAATGTGTAAAAAGGGGGCCTGGCTGCCGCAATGTGTAAAAAGAGGTCCTGGCTGCCGCAATGTGTAAAAAGGGGGCCTGGCTGCTGCAATGTGTAAAAAGGGGGCCTGGCTGCCGCAATGTGTAAAAAGGGGGCCTGGCTGCCGCAATGTGTAAAAAGGGGGACTGGCTGCCGCAATGTGTAAAAAGGGGGACTGGCTGCCGCAATGTGTAAAAAGGGTCCTGGCTGCCGCAATGTGTAAAAAGGGGGACTGGCTGCCGCAATGTGTAAAAAGGAGGACCGGCTGCCGCAGTGTGTAAAAAGGGGGACAGTCTGCTGTAATGTGTAAAAAGGGGTCCTGGCTGCTGCAATGTGTAAAAAATGGGCCTGGCTGCTGCAATGTGTAAAAAGGGGGCCTGGCTGCTGCAATGTGTAAAAAGGGGGACTGGCTGCTGCAATGTGTAAAAAGGGGGACTGGCTGCCGCAATGTGTAAAAAGGGGGACTGGCTGCCGCAATGTGTAAAACAGGGGACTGTCTGCTGTTATGTGTAAAAAGGGGGATGCTATCTGCTGTAATGTATAAAAGGGGCTCTACCTGGTGTAGTGGCGCTACTGTGCAGCGTAATTTGAATAATGGAGACTACTGTGCACCGTAGTATGAATTGCTATTATTTTGTGGTCACGCCCCTTCCCCATGAAGCCACGCCCCTATATATTTTTTGTGCGCCTACGGCGCGCACTGCCCCTATCTTGCATGGGGGGGCGCCAATGTCATTTCTTGCACACAGCGCTAAAATGCCTAGTTACGGCACTGGTAAGATGCATTGAATTGCAGCATTCTATAGCAGGGGCGCTGTCATTACCCTAATCGCATAACCACACGCCAAACACCTGCTATCAGGACAAAAATGTAAAAAAATAAAGATTACAAGAGAAAGAGGTTACCGATAGCTCATGCATTTGTTGATGTTACCCATCTGAACCTGGGCACTGTGTACGTTATTTATGAAAAGTTACAACTTCCTCAAACAAATGGCATTAACTGCAGGAAAATGTACATTTCTGTTATCAGTACCATTTCCTGTGTTTCCGATATACTTCCTCATAGAGGCCAGTTTGTCATTTCTGACTCCTGATGAGACCTGTTCCTCTACATCAATTTGTATAGCTCCCATTATGTACATAGATAGAAGTATTTTACTTTTTAATAAGACACTTATTAAAAATGGAGGTAGACAGAAGAGGGAGGTGGAAAATATGAGATCACTGAGGACCAATTACAGCTGCTCTCTATGGGCCTAATTCAGATCTGATCATAGATGTGCTAAATGTAGCACATCTACGATCAGTTTCTCTGACATGAGGGGGGGCGCCCAGCACAGGGCTAGTCCGCCCCACATGTCAGGCCCTACCCCGCTGCAATGGTGCAAAAGCATCGCACAGCTACTCACCCGGTGAGTAGCTCCCTGCCTGCGCAGCTCCTGCCCGCTGGCAGGGGCCTACCCGCTGCTTCCCGGATAGCAATGGCTGCATGTGATTTCATGCAGCTGCTGCGGCCCATCCTCGCAATGGTCTGGACATGCCTGCCTTGTCCGGACCGCACCCCGCCACCGACATTCTAACGCCGTTGGCATGCCCCCTTCCGCCCCACAACCGCCTCTGCCTGTCAATCAGCCAGACATGATCGCAGCCCTGAGATGCTTTTAGCATCTCAGTGGGCTCCCGGGGGGGGGGGGGGGGGGTGCACGCGCAGTGCTCCCGCTGCGTGTGCGCACTCCACAAAGGAATTCAGACTGTGATCACTGCCCCTGCATTGATCCACCCTGAATTACCCCTTATATCTCCTGTATTACTGAACCTTTGTAATATATGGCGCCAATTCTTAATTTCTATCAAAGTAGGTTCGTTTTCACCTAATTTTGTAGAAATTAAGGGATAATGAATAGTCCTCTATGTGTAAACTAACTCAATGTTTCATACAATTTCTTAGTTGAAAGACAGAACATAGAACACAGTATTTTTACATTTACTTTCCTGCGCACAACACAAATAAAGTGGTTACTGTGCCTCATACCTCATTTTTGCTGATATTTTGGACTTTTCTTTCTGGGCTATCCCAGTGGGGAGGTCCAGGTGTGTAGTGCAGGTATCATAATGTCATGAGTAGTTGCGGCAGGGCCATGATGATGTGATAATCATCATGGCCCTGCCACAACTACTGCACTAAGGTTACAATCTAGGAGGCTTCCCTAATTTGTGAGTGTCCTGAAGTAGGCAAGTGTAATGTACCTTTAATGATCCAACGTAGCCCTTCATTTTAAATGTTATTCCTTAGCAGAATAAAACTATACTTGTACAGTAAGCTATAGCAAGCAGTCAGGGATTTGTTAATGTTATATTGATGTCCATCGTTACGGAATCTGTGGCACCTATAAATAAACATTTATAATCTTACTATATATAGATTGAAAGATCTGCAGGGTTGGCAGTGGTTAGCATTAGTGCCTCACAGCACTGAGGGCACAAGTTCAATACCTTGTCATGGTCAATCTGTGCAGAGTTTGTATGCTCTCCCCATGCTAGCATGGGTTCCCTCTCACACTTCTATACAGGTAGGGTCAGGCTTGGACTGGCACACAGGGGTACAGGGGAAACCACCGGTGGGCCCTACTGCCTGGGGGCCCACCTTCTGCTCTAAGGATCAGGTTTCAGACTGTGCACTTGAATTATACATAATACATATGTTACCTTATATTGGACTATGGTGTATTTTCTACAGTGCATTGCGGTTATTAATCTGGTACATTATCTAAGCATGCAGCAGCTGAATTTACTGTATATATTTATGAAGAGGCCCAGACGTTGCACTCTCTAATGGTTAGTCAAACCAATGTAGTGTCAGGCCACACCCCGTCTGCAGACTATCCACACCCCTAACATGGGCCCCTACCACTGCATTCCATTCCCCCGGTGGGCCCTACATGCCCCAGTCCGACACTGGGTAGGTTAAATGGCTGCTGACAAAAAATGAACACTAGGATGTATGTATGTGTGTATGCACGCATGGCAGAGAATATATATTATAAACTATTAATGTATGATTGGCATCACCTGTGCTGAAACACCTTTCTTATCCATTTACCTGTTAAACAAAGGTGATTGCAATCATAAATTATGAGGGAAGTCCGGGAACAGAGCGATTTGTCCCTCCTGGGAAGGGGTGTAGTACGGCTGACCGGCGGTCTCCTGACCGCCGGTCAGCTTACCGACGCCGGGATCCCGGCAGCATACCGACGCCGGGATCCCGGCGGGGAGGGGCGAGTGCAGCAAGCCCCTTGCGGGCTCGCTGCGCTCGCCACGCTGCGGGCTCGGTGGCGACCTGCGGTCGCCACGGGTTCTATTCCCACTCTATGGGTGTCGTGGATGCCGACCATCGGAACGGTGACCCGTCGGGCTGGTGGAGGAGGTCATGTGACTGTCGGTCAGCTGACCGGCAGTCACATGAATACCACCCCTGGGAAGGGTCATGTTGGGAGGTATGAAACTGCACTGGGGCTGATTGAGTGAATTATTTTCTGTAAAAGCGCTGTGGTACATGTATGAACGATATAAATAACTGTTAATTAATAAAAAATAAAAATGTGATAGTGGGACCATCTTACCTTTCAGTCTGTTAATAGCCAGCCTTGTTCTTATACTGTGGTTCCAAATGGAAAGCACAATGAAATATGCAGGCACTATATAATAAATGTTAATAAACATTAAAAAATTACTTTCTTAATTTTGAACTTTGTTATTAAAGGGCAGGTTAATAACAAACGAACAATGACAGTTAGGAGCTGATTGGTTGGAACACCATTTAAGATTAGTAACGAGTGATAACAAGAATATCACTCGTTATAAAATATGTCCATAAATATAAAACATCAATAGTTTGCTTAGTAGTTAAATGTAAAAAAAAAACACCTCACACTAATAATAGAAATTTACTATCAGCATCCAGGCTGCAAAGATCCAATAAAAACCCTTTCACTTCCTACTTCCCCAATGATATCCTCCTAGTTTATGCCACATTTCACTTAAAAAGTAGATTGTGTCATGTCAACAACATTTCTCTCTGTTTTGACAAGGAACAGAACATAACAAGCTAGGTAAACTGACAATCACATGTGCACACAATGCATAGATTCAGTGACAGTTCATTGTCTTGAATATTTTTTTAAAGTTTTCCCAACATTGCCAACCAATGACAAATGATTATCTAGTAGTAAAAAATTAGAGGGCTAGAGAGGGAGGGAGAGAAAGAGAGAGAGAGAGAGAGAGAGAGAGAGAGAGAGAGAGAGAGAGAGAGAGAGAAACAGAGACTCGTACATTAATATCTTATCACAGTGTTATTTGTCATGGTTTATCATACTTACATTAGTTGTCACAGCAGCAGCCTGGGCTGTGAAAGTGACTGCACAATCTCTTGGTCAGCAATGTTCTGTCTGCGTACTAGGGTCAGACAGAAAAGGTGTGGCATTCATAATAGTGGCCAGTAATGCACAGAGCATGGGGCAGAGGGAGGGAGCAGTAGGGGGACAGAGAGAAAATACTGTAGCTAGAGGGGTATGGGAATCAGATGGTTGCTCATCAGGGGTAGGTCCTAGTTGTGTCTTTACCACCGAATAGATCTGGGTGTAACAGATGCTGTGTAGATCTTTGGTTTGCAGATATATCTGGGTGTAACAGACCAGACGTTTATCAGTAAACACTAGATAACCAATATCAACGGTTTTGCACAAGGTTTCATTATTATAGTTTGTAAAGTGCGCATCCATAGAAAGCATTGCTTCACAGAAACACATAACTTACATGGTAAATAGACAATCATGTCTAAAAAATACCTTTTTTCTCTAAAAATAATCAGTTTGGTCCTCAGGTAGACTAACTCATTGTGCATTCTGTGAGTACATGCAGGGGTATATCTTCCTAATGGCCAGGATGGCACTTGCCAGGGGCGCCGGCCAAGGGGGGTGGGGGTGCCGCCAGGCAGTGCCACCCACGCCAGGGTAGAATGACAGTAGTTCTCACTGAGTACATCGCTTAGCAGTGCTCATCCACTGCCGGACTCTCAGAAGCGTATTGCACTCTGACACTCTCTGTGACCACAGTCACAATGATGATGAATATAGCCGGGGAGCGGGGCACTTCCAGATATGGGGAGGGACGAGGCACTTCCTCTTCCTCATCCGCTCCCCTTCTCATTGGTCCCACGCGGTCTGTCACCAAACACCAGCCACTACAATCAGCACCAGTCAGCAGTGCAGCATGAGCATACCTGTACATTTTCTGCGGTACCGTAGCTGCACTGCATGGTCTATACTGGCAGTCTGGATAACAGGTTACAAAGAGCTCTGTATGGAGAGGTATCAAGACCAGTGTCTGCCTGTCCAGCTGTGTTGAGACTACAAGTCCCACACACCTTGTCAACTGGATTTGCTGGGACATGTAGTGCCATAACACCTAGAGAGGGTTTTTTAACTGTATGTATGTGTCCATATATCCCCTCGGTGTCCCTGTCCGCATCCTTCTTGTAATTCCTCCTCAGTGTTTCTGCCCGCACCATCCCTGTAACTGCCCCCTCAGTGACCGTGCCCATACACTCCTGTAATTCCCTCTCAGTGTCCCTGTTCGCACCCTCCCCGTAATTCCCTCTCAGTGTCCATTACCTCAGCCTATCTGTAACTCCCCGCTCTGTGTCCCTGGGTGGGGGAGGTGGTGGGTGCCAGTTCCTTACTTTTCCAGGGGCGCTCAGACCCCTAGATACACCCCTGAGTACATGCAAAGATTCCATCATAAAAAACAACCCAAAAAATAATCCATACTGTATGCATTCCTTCTTAGCAGGCTTATCTCTTGCAGGTAATTCGCAGCTGGTGTAAATATACACAATTATGATTCTGTTTTTAATCCCTCTATAAGGGGCATATTCCTCACAATCCACATATTTAATTCAGATGTGATAAGTATTTTTTGCAATGTGACAATGAATATTTTCATGCAAATTTACTAAAAACATCTTGCTGGGAGATGGGCTCCAATAACAGGTTAGCCTGGCGAAGATCTGAAAACAGTGTGCTAGCGTAACACTATCACACCCTGGTTCAGTTCCTCTGCGCACCCTGTGGGGCCAACAGAAAGGGGAGCGGAGGACTTCTCTCCATAACATTTTGCAAAATAGTACCTGATTGCTGTTGTGCAAAATCGCAAGGCAGCCGATTATCAAACAACTGCACATCCGTAGGGATCGTAATGTGCAGGCACGAGGCCAAACCTTGAAAAAATCCTGCGTTTTTTTATTGCTAGGCGAATGCAGGTTGATTGACAGGAAACGGACGTTTGGGAGTGGTAATCTGGGAGTGTGAGAAAAAACCCAGGTGTTCCCAAGCGTTTTCAGGGAGGGTGTGTGACGTCAGCTCTGGCCCGATCAGATTGATTCTATTGCACTGTAGGAGTAAGTCATGGGGTACGCACAGACTGGAAAATAATTAGATGGTGAGTGAGGTGCGAACGTATTTGCAGCTGACCAGCGTTTGCAATGCTTCTTGCACAGCGTATGCAGACTTGCATGGGGCGGTTTTTCACTCTCACAGAGACGCCTTGCCGTTCGGCCTGGGGGGCTTAACCCTATATCTGCAGATATATGCACCCAATATATCTGTATTATCTGTAGTGTTATTTTTCACTCAGTGTGCATTAGGGATAGCAAATTGGTTTTTCACTCTGTGTGGACGGCGATGAGGTCTGAATTAGGCCCTATATCTGAAGATGGTGTTACCTATCCGGTCCAAAAGCTTGGTTAATCCAGCAGCACAACAACTCCCACAGAAACCTATGGGCAGGGGTTAAAGTGGGTGGGAACGGGGTGGAACTGAGTTCCACCACCTGTAATGGTAGGGGATACTAGATCCACCTCCATCATGGCCCTGCAGAGTAATTCCATCAGGAAAGCCCACCCTGCCACCCACATCAGTAGAAGATGCAGGTGGCGCTAGTGTCACTGACAAGGTGCAGCCACCTCCCCCTTCCTCAGATCCTGACAGCTTCATGGAACCCTTCCTGGTACTTACACACAATGTGTGTGTTGGATAACGTTCATTCCCTCCTCAGGTCCCAGTAGCTTCCCTTTCTGGCACGGCGTATGTTATGTCATGCAGTAACCTCCGCTAAAATGAGAGCCACGAGGAGGAGCATGCGCTGTGCATGCTGAAGACAAGGTGAGAGGGGGCTGGAGGGACACAGAGAGGTGGGGAAGCTGCTGGAGGGACACAGGGCATGCATCTGCTTGAGGGACACAGGTGGTGAGTTGCTGGAGAGACAAGCACAGATGTGTAAGGGACACTACTACTGTAGGCATTATGTGTATATTCAGCACTACTGTACACATTGTGTGTATAAGTACACAACTACTACTGTGGGCATTATTTGTAAGGGGCACTGCTACTGTAAGCATTATGTATATATGCACATTATTACTGTGGGCATTATGTGTAAGGGGCACTATCACTATTGTGTATAAGGGGCACTATTGTGGATATTGTGAACCAGTGGCACTACTGAGTGTCGTAACATGAATAAGGGGCATTACTATGTGGTGTACTATGAATCAGGGGCACTACTTGCGGTGTAATGAGAATAGGATTGTGCTACTATGTGGCGTAATTTGAATTGGGTGTACTATTGTGTTACCATGCCCCTTTCTTGGGAGACCACACCCCTTTTTGCAATATGTGCCTTCAGCACGCCCTGTCCCTTTATAAGGTATGGGAGGTAGGAATCAAATTTATAGTTTGCAAGTGGATGCCGAAAACTCTAGCACTGGCCCTAGCTCTGCTACACCTAATTGGGGTATGGGACAGAGTAGGTGACGAGGGAGTTCCACCACCTCCCAAGGACCACTTTAAGCCCTGTCTATAGGACTACATTTGCAGACACTAATGGGGGGACCGCGACAGATATCAGAGATATCTGCTGCAATCCCTCCATAATACATCTGGGGTATCCTAAATATTTGTGGATACCCCCCAAAATATGGCTGTTTTTAGGCAATATCATGCAAACATTTAATATAAATAGTCCCCTTATAATTAATTAATTAGCATTGTGGCTGTATTGTATTAAGTTGCAGCTTTCTATATCATTGCTTATTTATTTATTTACATTTGGCCAACTGCAGGAAAGAAGATTTCCATTAGATGTAGAGTTGTTTCTATTTAAATAAATTTTTACTGAAAATTCGACTTTCATTTATTAATAACATTCCTGACACAGGGGACTTCAGATACTAGCGTTGGAGGTCCCGGAATTGACGTCAGATTCCCGCCCTGCAAACGCTTGGTCATGCCTGCGTTTTCCCTACCACTCCCAGAAAACGGTCACTTGACACCTACAAACGCCCTCTTCCTGTCAATCTCCTTACGATCGGCTGTGTGAATGGATTCGTCGCTAGAAGCATTGCACAGCAACGATGCTGTATGTACCCGTACGTCGCGCGTGCGCATTGCAGTGCATATGCAGTTTAGCCATTTTTTTACCTGATCGCTGCGCTGCGAAAATCGGCAGCGTGCGATCAACTTGGAATGACCCCCTATGTGCACTGCAGGGGAGGCAGATATAACATCAGCAGAGAGAGTTAGATTTGGATGGGGTGTGTTCAATCTGAAATCTAAATTGCAGTGTAAACATAAAGCAGCCAGTATTTACTCTGCACAGAAACAAAATAACCCACCCAAATCTAACTCTGTCTGCCACACCTGCAGTGCACACAGGGGGTAATTCTGAGTTGATCGCAGCAGCAAGTTTGTTAGCATTTGGGCAAAACCATGTGCACTGCAGGGGGGGGCAGATATAACATTTGCAGAGAGAGTTAGATTTGGGGGGTTATATTGTTTCTGTGCAGGGTAAATACTGGCTGCTTTATTTTTACACTACAATTTAGATTTCAGTTTGAATACACCCCACCAAAATCTAACTCTCTCTGCACATGTTATATCTGTCCCCCCTGCAGTGCACATGGTTTTGCCCAACTGCTAACAAATTTGCTGCTGCGATCAGATCTAAATTAGACTCATAGGGGGACACTTACTAAGCAGTGATAAGAGCGGAGAAGTGAGCCAGTGGAGAACTTGATCCATCAACCAATCAGCAGCTCTGTATAATTTTATAGTATGCAAATTATAGATGTTACTTCAGTGCTGATTGGTTGCCATGGGCAACTTCTCCACTGGCTCACTTTTTCTACTCTTATCACTGCTTAGTAAATGTCCCCCCTAGTCTCTTTTTCCCTCCCTCTTTCTTTCCCTGACAGTCTCCCTCTCTCTTCCCACCTCCTCCCCACCATGGTGCCGCCTCCATTTTGTCCCCATAGTACCGTATCCTCCTCGCCGGTGGCTCCGCCCCCCAGGAGGCGCCAAATGAGGATCTATCTTGCCCCCCAGCTCTTAAATGTTCTGACGCCCCTGGTGCAGGGTAAATACTGGCTGCTTTATTTTACACTGCAATTTAGATTTCAGTTTGAACACACCCCACCCAAATCTAATCTCTCTGCACATGTTACATCTACCCCACTTTCAGTGCACGTCCCTTGAGGCTACACAAAATCTTTACTTTTTAAATGGCAATGACAGGGGGAGCAGAAACTTTTTTTGCTTGTGGGAGAAAAATTTCTAGTTATGCCACTGCTGGTCGACATGCCTTCTCAGCATGATGCCCTGCTCTCTGGGGCATGGCTGGCACATGGCGCTGTAAAGCACTGTTACGGCGCTGCATATATACACATACATACTGTAGTAGCACATTCATACGGTCGCACACATATGCATAGCCACACACTTATACACATAAATACAGGCAGTACAACCTCCCTGAGTCCTATTTACATTACAGGCTGGTGGCTACAGAGCCGGATTAGGGGGGTGCAACAGGGGGTAAGTACCCCCGGGCTCTAGTGTCTAAGGGGGACCCCCAGCCACAATGCTCTGTCCCTGCTCTCATGCTCCAGCCTTTGCAGGGACGATTCTGCTTGGCTGCTGCCTTCAGCACCACAAAGCTCTTAACACTGCAATGGTTAGGACCCAGAGGAACAAGGCCGGCTCCAGGCCTACTAGCACCCTGAGCGAGAAAATTTTGAAGGGGACCCCTCCACCCCATGCGCGCGTGCTCCTGGAAAAGTGGGTGTGGCCTCGCAACTTCATATTATCAAACTATAAATATATTTTAAACACCCCCTCTACACACACAATTAGCAGCCTTACACATAGCAGCCACAGTAGTGTTCCCTACACATAATGTCTCTAGTATAGTGCCAGATACACATAATGACCCCAGTAGGGCAGTGCCAGATAGACATGATATGACCCCCAGCAGTGTCAGATACACATGATATGTCCCCCTGCAGTGCCAAATACACCTGATATGCCCACATAATATGCCCTCCAGCAGTGCCAGATACACATGATATGCCCCCCCAGCAGTGCCAGATACACATTATATGCCCCCCAGCAGTGCCAGATACACATGATATGCCCCCCAGCAGTGCTAGATACACATGATATGCCCACATGTTATATGTCCTCCAACATGTGCCAGATACACATGATATACCCCCCAGCAGTGCCATATACACATTATATGACCCCCAAGCAGTGCCAGATACACATGATATGCCCCCCAGCAGTGCCATATACACATTATATGACCCCCAAGCAGTGCCAGATACACATGATATGCCCCCCCAGCAGTGCCATATACATATGATATGCCCCCCAGCAGTGCCAGATACACATGATATGCACCCCCAGCAGTGCCAGATACACATGATATGCCCCCCAGCAGTGCCAGATACACATGATATGCCCCCCAGCAGTGCCAGATACACATGTTATGCCCCCCAGCAGTGCCAGATACACAATATTCCCCCCACGGTGCCAGATACACATGATATTCCCCCACGGTGCCAAATACACATGATATGCCCCCACAGTATAAGATACACATGGTATGCGCCCATAGTGTCAGATACACATTATATGCACCCATAGTGTCAGATACACATGATCTGCCCCAAGTGCCAGATACACCATATGAGAAAAAAATAAATGCCCTTAATGCAGGGCTTACTTTGAGTGGGTGCTCAGGAGTCTGTTCTAGAGCCAGTGTGCACGAGAAGGGACAGCAGCAGTGTCTGTCCCGCAGCCCGCCTCCTAGCAGTGGCTGTGACAATGAGGGAGAGTGCTGTGGGCGGGCCAAATAGAAACTATGTGTGCGCTGTGCGGCGCCGGCGCTGCACAGTGTGCACATAGTTTCGCTTTCAGCGCGCACATAGTTTAGCTTAGGCCGGCCCACAGCACTCCCCCTCGTCATCACAGCCTCTGCTAGGGGGGCACGGGACAGACGCTGCTGCTGGCTCCAGGCTCCAATATGGCAGCGAGAGTAGCGGCGCCCATTAAGAGTGTGGTGTCCTGTTCGGCCACTCTATTGGAATGTGCCTGGAGCTGGCCCTGCAGAGGAAGCACTATCCAGCTTCCTTCAGCACTTCAGAGTGGGGACACTGCATCTAGAATCTAGATAATCTGACTCTGCTCTAGGGATGGCCATCGGTGGGTTACCCATTGATGGTCACCATCGATTGTACCATTGATAGGTAACATCAATGGTGTGAAACCATCTGCAAGGGAACCATCTATGATTTCACCCAGCGATAGTCACCCCTGCTTTACAATTCAATATTCCGTGGGTCAATGAGACCCCGGGGTGGAGCTCTGCAGAAGTGTTGGGGGCGGAGCTAAGCTCAGTTTCCCAACACCTTGAAAAAAAAAATATTCAGTGGTATCTGGTTCTCTCTCATTGATGGGAAAACTATTCTACATCGGCTATAGGTGGTCATTCCGAGTTGATCGCTCGCTAGCAGTTTTTAGCAGCCATGCAAATGCTATGCCGCCTCCCACTGGGAGTGTATTTTAGCTTAGCAGAAGTGCGAATGAAAGGATTGCAGAGCGGCTACAAAATAATTTTGTGCAGTTTCAGAGTACCTTCAGACCTACTCAGCGCTTGCGATCACTTCAGACTATTCAGTTCCTGTTTTGACGTCACGAACACGCCCTGCATTTGCCCAGCCACGCCTGCTTTTTTCCTGGCACGCCTGCGTTTTTTCAAACACATTCCACGAAAACGGTCAGTTGACACCCAGAAACGCCCTCTTCCTGTCAATCACTCTGCGGCCAGCAGTGCAACTGAAAAGCTTTGCTAGACCTTGTGTGAAACTACATCGTTCGTAGCAATAGTACGATACGCGTGCGCATTGCGCCGCATACGCATGCGCAGAAGTGCCTTTTTTTGCCTGATTGCTGCGCAGCGAACGAAAGCAGCTAGCGATCAACTCAGAATGACCCCCATAGACCATAGATGATTTTGAATCATTGATGGCCATCCTTACTCTGCTCTCCCGGAAGATCATCCACATTCCACAGGCAGGGACTTAGTGCTTTCATTATCTCTTATCTATCTCATTTCTGTCTGTCTGCCTGCCTATCTTACATAAATAGCGATAGATAGATAGATAGATAGATAGATAGATAGATAGATAGATAGATAGATAGATAGATAGATAGATAGATAGATAACGGTCACTATACAAGGCGTGCGTGGAGGCGGCACTCAAGCAAACTCATACAAGTGCATGTAGCGTAGACATTTAATTGACCAGAGTGGCCGACATGTTTTGGGGTGGATCCCCCGTCCTCAGGGCCAAACAGCAGTATTAGAAAGTGCATTACTAAACATACATATATGCCAAAACATCCAATTAACCTGAACATACTCACCTGTTCAGCGGCTCCACTGCCAGCCAGCCCGCTCTGCTGTCTTCCACATCGCTGGATGATGACGTGCCGGGTGCGCCAGGTGAACAGGGGAGTTACCATGGAGACCGCTGGAGCGTCCGTACGGGCACCGCATCAGTGTCCCTGAAGAAAGACAATCAGACAAGTGTGAATCAAACATAGAAACAAGTTATAAAACATTAAAAAACGTACAGTCAGAACTGCACATGCGCCAGCACCGCAGTGCGCCGGCGCATACCGGACGGCCGCTATGATCGACTCTGCCTGATTGACAGGCAGACGCAGTCGCTGGGCAGGGGGTGGGGGGGCAGAACGGCGCCGTTTGGTTGCCATTTTGTGGGCGTGGTCCGGCCAATGCAGGCATGGCTGGACCGAACGGGGGCGGGCCGCAGCAGCTGCGTGACGCCACACACAGCTGCTGCGGGCCAGGGAGAGATGAGTAGCTCCCGGCCAGCACTCTAATGCTGCACTGGTCGGGAGCTGCGATGCCTTTGCACTTCTGGGGGGGGGGGGGGGGGGGGGGCTGCACTGACATGCGGGGCGGGATAGCTCTGTGCTGGGCATCCCCCCCGCATGTCAGTGTGAATGATCGTAGCTGTGCTAAATTTAGCACAGCTATGATCATCTCGGAATGACACCCCCCCCCATATTGTACAGCTAGGTTTATTACACGTCATATAACACCTTTAATTCTGGAATGCCTAACTGAGATTGTGATATAACTTACTTATATAAAAAAAAATTGGATCTCCATTTGATCTCCATTTGTCTGTGTATCTGCTCTATAAATGCTTTAAAATGTGCAGACAGAGTAGTTGTCACAATCCTGTCTACTTGGCTTTATGACTTACCTCTGCCATCTGCTCTACAGTCTTCCAGAATGTCCTTTGAGGTCTCATCTGCATACAAGCTGTAGCATGTGTCTCTAATGCTAGCTGCTGATTGTGCACCTGTAAGTTCTCTGTCTGTAAAGCCTACAGACTTCTGATTGGGATCCGGTCTGAAGATCGACAGTATCTAGGTCGACAATGTTTAGGTCGACCACTATAGGTCGACAGTCACTAGGTTGACATGGATGGAAGGTCGACAGGGTTTCTAGGTCGACAGGTGCTAGGTCGACAGGTCTAAAGGTCGACATGAGTTTTTCACATTTTTTTTCTTTTTTTTTAATTCTTATACTTAACGAACCACGTGGACTACGATTGTAACGGTAATCTGTGGTAGCGAAGGCACCATGCCCGAAGCATGGCGAGCGAAGTGAAAACGACACCAAATTAAAAAAAATCCTCATGTCGACCTTTAGACCTGTCGACCTAGCACATGTCGACCTAGAAACCCTGTCGACCTTCCATCCATGTCGACCTAGTGACTGTCGACCTATAGTGGTCGACCTAAACATTGTCGACCTAGATACTGTCGATTTGATGAACCACACCCCTTCTGATTACAGCAGTGTTTGTATCCAGCTGGAAGTGCTAGACCTGAACTGCAGAGTTTACGTGAACAGAGAACAGAGCTGGCCCTACGCATAGGCAAACCAGGCAAATACCCTAGGGCATTTGGTATCCCTGGGGGCACAAGCAGCTTCTGCTGATTAAAATATTCTGTATGTGACTGCGGCTGTATCTGCATATGAAATGCTACGTTGCAGTGTATTCCTGGAAATCACTGTAATGTAGCATTTTGTATGCAGATACAGTCACAGTCGCAAACAGAATATAGGCATGCTGTATATCATTTTAATCAACAGAAGCTGCTTGTGTATCCTAGCCACATAGCAAATAATACGCATTTTAATCAAAAAAAGGTGCCCAACATTAGTAGGCCTGCCATCTGACTCATGCCAGGCATCTCCTGCTGCATGGCATATTGAGGCAAGATGTATGAGGACACATCTGTATCCAAGCTGTGGCAGAGGTCACAGTGTTAGTGGCCATGTGAGTGATGTGTGTGGCTGGATTGGTTATGCAGTAGTGTTCGGCATATGTGTAAGGGGATGTATGTGTGTCATGTGTATAAATGCATTAATAATGTGCGGAAAATGTGTAAAGGGCACTATGTGTGTCATTGTGTGTATAAGTGCACTAATAATGTGCGGCATATGTGAAAGGGACATTATGTGTATAAGGGCATTAATAAAGGTTGGCATAATGTGTACGACGCATTATGTTTATAAGGACATTAATAATGTTTGTCATATGTGTAAGGGGCATTACTGTGTCATATTATGTGTATAAATGCATTACTAATGTGTGGCATTATGTGTATAAGGTGCTCTACTGTGTATACGTTACATATACAGGGTGATTCAAAAGTCATAGTACACCCTTTTGTTTCAAAAACTGTGCAGGAAATGGGAAAACTGAATACTCTAGTAAGGTATGGGTGAGGTGGGCTATCTTTTAGGGTATGCACCGAACATGGGTGCCATCTTGAAATCGCCCATCTTGAATCTAAGCCAGTTTTTTTCAAATGGAAAGGGGGAGATTTGAACAGTTATGGTTCAAAAGTTGTTTACTAGAAGAAGGAAAGAATTGGTCTCAAATGGCGCACAAAAAGAAATAAACAACTTCATAAAATATAACTTTTAATCTAATTTATTTAAGAGACCTGTAACTGTGAAATATTAAAACCAACATATAATGACAAGACAAAGTGTAACATATATTCATTAAAAACACACGCTGTATTCAGAGTGTCGTGCACTGCTTTTCTATTTAAATGATGGGTACCATGACCTCTAGAAATTTTATGTGTATTGTCAGATGGTATGTGAATAAAGACTTATCTCAATGTCCGTATTATTATTGGTCTCTTCTTATACCAGTTACCTTTGACCAAACTCTCCACTGTATTATAAAATATTATTTCTCACAGGGAATTTTTCGATGTATCTATATTAACACATTCAATCACTTAAAGATTTTAATAGCTGCTGGCTAGTGATCCCCAATCGCACATGCCCACATATTATGCTTTGCGGGGTACATACGTGAATTCTGTATCATTGACTAGTGCTCTCAATCCTCGTAGTCAGCACTGTCACTGAATTGTGATATTCTATTATCAAGAAAAATATTATGTCTCACTGTTGGTACATTCCACCTTTAATTACAGTGATCATAAATAGATAAATAGATATCTTCAGCTTAAGTGACTTTCTCTTATTATAAATATATCTTTGTTCCCTGGTGTGCCAGATGTATTTCTTTATAACACACCCACTTATTACAGGGAAATGCTGATTAATTATGAGAAATGGTAAAAGGGGATCCACTGCACTATATTCGCAGCTTTATGTTAGAATAGATAAGTTGACACACTGAAATATTTCCTCAATATTTGGAGTAGTACATAGATTAGAATCTCTCTGGAGACTCGGTTTTTCTTATAACCAATGTGTTGCAATTGTTTCTGTATAGAGTCTGCGAGTTTATGACTGTCACAAGGAATTTTCAATGTGTCTATATTAACACATTCAGTCACTTTGAAATTTTAATAGCTGCTGGCTGGTGATCCCCTCTCGCACATACCCACACATTATACTCTGCGAGGTACATACATAAATTCTATATCATTGACTAGTGCTCTCAATCCTCGTAGTCAGCACTGTCAATGAAGTATAATAATCTATTATCAAAAAAATATATATATTGTGTCTCACTGTTGGTACATTCCACCTTTAATTACAGTGATCACAATTAAATAGATATATAGATATCTTCAACTTAAATGATATGCACTTAGTATGAATGTATTTTTATTCCCTGGTGTGTCAGATGTATTTCTTTATAACACACCTAATTGTTACAGGGAGATGATAAATAATTGTGAGAAATTGTTCTAGGGGATCCACTGCACTATAATCGCAGCTTTAAGTTAGAATAGATAAATTGACACACCGAAATAATTCCTCAATATTCAGAGTAGTACATGGATTAAATTCTCTCTGGAGACTTGGTTATTTTAGTAACAGATATGTTGCAATTGTTTCTGTGTAGAGTCTGCAGGTTAGTGGGTGTCTCTAATGGTTACTAAGTATCAGTATCCTGCCATTTGTCCTCAAGTTGTTACACAATTATATACACTGTGTTCTGAGCAGCTGCCTGCAGCTGATTGCTGGGTGATGATAATAAGAATTTCCTATTCAAGAGCAGGAAATTTCAACTTTATACTTCTATGTAATAGTGTCTTATAGTATTAGATTCGATCCACTATAACCAGCTGCCTATGGCTAAATACTCAGTGTCCTTTTAGGAGAGAGCAAATGGTTATTACTATATATAGTGTCATTTGCAGAGTATCCCCCGCAGCTGCATGTGATTCATTACTGGATGTGATCGGTGCTGCTCTTTTGTTTAACTAGAGAGAGCCATGACTTCATACCTTATCGTATTATCACTGCTATATGCTTTACAGGTACAACATGGACACCTCAATACTGTGTTAGGCACCGTATTCCACTATGCTGCTAGGATTACTGTTTGGCTAGTTGCCTATGCTGCCGAATATTCTGCACCCCTCTACACTATAAGTACATTTTGAACTCATTCACATTCGAACATTTACACATATCAGGGACGTGCAGTCAGGGGAGGCAGTGCCTCCCCTGTCATAATGATTAAAATAATAAAAAGAAGATATTTATAACACAGTCTGTTATAAATATCTTTTTTCATTATTTTAATAATTTTCCCCCCCTCCCCCCCCCCTGTGGCTGCTTGTGAGGGTGGGAGGCAGCGGGAGAGGTGAAAGCCCATTGAAAATGAATGGGGAAGCGGCACCTATACTGGTGCCGCAATGACAGGGGCATGCATTCAGCCAGGCCCGGCGCTACCCGCTCAGCGAAGGGATGCAGTGCAGGGAGGCGCTGGGACGGATAGGCGCTTCCCCTGCTCTGCATCCCTTCCCTGCTGCGCAGTCCTGTCCCCCCTCCTGCTGCTGCTGCTGCCAGTGCTGTGTCTGTCACTGTATGACAGGCACTGGCAGCGGGCACCTTCTTCACGAAAAGCCTCCTCCCTCCCCTCACCTCACCTCACCTCACCTGTGCTGTGTGACAGCGCCGAGTACGGGACAGAAGGGGGCGGAGCTACACGGGACGGAAGGGGCGTGGCTAAACGGGCCAGAAGGGGCGGGGCTACACGGACCAGGCTGCTGTACAGAGGGAGACTGGCTTAGGTAAGTGGAGGGTGAGAGAGAAGTGTGTGTGTGTGTATACGGTGAGTGTGTATGTGTGTGTGTGTATATATGTGTGAATTGTGTGTGTGTGAGGTATGTCTGTGCACGCGCTTTATGGACGCTACTACTGGGGGGGCATTACGTATAACGACGCTACTACTGGGGGAGGCATTACATGTAAGAACGCTACTACTACTGGGGGGGGGCATTACGTATAAGTACGCTACTACTACTGGGGGGGGCATTACGTATAAGGACCTTACTACTACTGGGGTGCACTACGTATAAGGACGCTACTACTACTGGGGGGGGGGGCATTACGTATAAGGACGATACTACTACTTGGGGGCATTATGTATAAGGACGCTACTATTACTGGCAGGGCATTACGTATAACAATGCTACTACTGGGGGGAGGGCATTACGTATAAGGATGCTACTACTGTGCGGAGCATTATGTATAAGGACAGTACTACTACTGGGGGCGCATTACGTATAAGAACGCTACTACTACTCGGAGGGCATTACGTATAAGGACGCTACTACTACTGGGGGGACATTACGTATAAGGACGCTACTACTACTGGGGGTGCACTACGTATAAGGACACTACTACTACTGGGGGTGCACTACGTATAAGGACACTGCTACTACTGGGGGGGCATTACGTATAAGGACGCTACTACTTCTAGGGGGGAATTACGTATAAGGACGCTTCTACTACTGGGGGTGCACTACGTATAAGGACGCTTCTACTACTGGGGGGGTATTACGTATAAGGACGCATCTACTACTGGGGGTGCACTACGTATAAGGACGCTACTACTACTGGGGGGCATTATGTATAAGGACACTACTACTACGGGGGGGGGGGCATTATGTATAAGGATGCTACTACTACTGGGGGGGATTATGTGTAAGGATGCTACTACTACTGGGGGGGCATTATGTATAAGGACACTACTACTACTGGGGGGCATTATGTATAAGGACACTACTACTACTGGGGGGCATTATGTATAAGTATGCTACTGTTTCTGGGGTGCATTACATATAAGGACGCTACTACTACAGGTGGGGCATTACGTATAAGATTAATAAGATTGTGCTACATTGTGGCGTAATTTTAAATGGGGGTACTATTGTGTGGCCATGCCCCTTACTTGTGAGACCACACCCCTTTTCCCGGCGCGCGCCAAAGGAATATGGGAGGGCGCAAATTTATAGTTTGCAGGGGGGCGCCGAACACCCTAGCACCGGCCCTGCATTCAGCCCCGATGAATGCACTCCCCTGTCAGTGCCCCAGATGTGATTGGCCCAGCGGATCCAGTGCTGGATCCACTGTCCAATCACTAGCGAGCCCCCTTCCCGGCTGCAGCGTGCGCCGTGGGCTGTGTGGGCGCCCGCTGCAGCCAGCGCCGCTGAGCGGCGCTACTATGGGAGAGACGTCATGAGTCATGACGTCTCTCCCATAATACAGCAGAGATGAGCCGGCGGACGGAGACGGAGGACAGCGCTAATGGAGCTGCGCTGCTGGAGCGGTAAGTATGTGTGTGTGTTTTTTTGTTTTTTTTTATGTGTGTGTTGGGGGCAGAGCAACAGGGGTTCAGCAACTGGGGGGCACAGCAACAGGGGCACAACTATAAGGGGCAGAGCAACAGGGGCACAGCAAAAGGGGCACAACTATAAGGGGCACAGCAAAAGAGGCACAACTATAAGGGGCACAGCAAAAGGGGCACAACTATAAGGGGCACAACTATAAGGGGCACAGCAAAAGAGGCACAACTATAAGGGGCACAGCAAAAGGGGCACAACTATAAGGGGCACAGCAAAAGGGGCACAACTATAAGGAGCACAGCAACAGGGGCACAACTATAAGGGGCAGAGCAACAGGGGCACAGCAAAAGGGGCACAACTATAAGGGGCACAGCAAAAGAGGCACAACTATAAGGGGCACAACTATAAGGGGCACAGCAAAAGGGGCACAACTATAAGGGGCACAGCAAAGGCACAACTATAAGGGGCACACCAAAAGGGGCACAACTAAGTGGCACAACTATAAGGGGCACAGCAAAAGGGGCACAACTACAAGGGGCACAGCAACAGGGGCGCAAATATAAGGGGCACAGCAAAAGGGGCACAACTACAAGGGGCACAACTATAAGGGGCACAGCAAAAGGGGCACAGCAACAGGGGCACAACTATAAGGGGCACAGCAAAAGGGGCACAACTACAAGTAGCAAAGCAAAAGAGCACAACTACAAGGGGCACAACTACAAGGGGCACAGCAACAGGGGCACAACTATAAGGGGCACAGCAACAGGGGCACAGAAAAAGGGGCACAACTACAAGGGGCACAGCAACTGGGGGGCACAACTACAAGGGGCACAGCAACTGTGGGTCACAACTACAAGGGGCACAGCAACTGGGGGGCACAACTACAAGGGGCACAGCAACTGAGGGGCACAACTGCAAGGGGCACAGCAACTGGGGGCACAATTACAGGGGTCACAGCTACTGGGGGCATAGCTACTGGGGGCAAAGCTACAGGGTGCACAGCGACTGGGGTCACAGCTACTGGGGGCAAAGCTACAGGGGGCACAGCGACTGGGGGCACAGCGACTGGGGGCACAGCGACTGGGGGCACAGCGACTGGGGGCACAACTACTCGGGACACAGCTAGGGGGCACAGCTATTGGGTGCAAAGCTACAAGGGGCACATCGACTGGGGTCACAACTACTGGGGGCACAGCAACTGGGGGCAAAGCTACAGGGGTCACAGCGACTGGGGGCACAATTACTCAGGGCACTGCTACAAGGGGCACAGCTACAACGGGCACAGCTACAGGGGTCACAACTACTGGGGGCACAGCCACAAGGGGCAAAGCTACAGGGGGCACAGCTACAAAGGGCACAGCGGCTGGGGGCACAACTACAGGGGTCACAACGACTCGTGGCACTGCTACTGGGGGCACTGCTACAGGGGGCAAAGCTACTAGGGGTACAGCTACTAGGCTCACAACTATTGGGGGAGCCTGCTCCATCATCCCAGCTAGCAGCAGCACTCTCCCCTGTCTATGCTAACGTCCTCCCGCGTCAGCGAGTGTATAATATTCATTAATTTCTCTCTCTCCTCCTGTGGATTACTTTGTTTGTAAGTATAATTTTCATTTTTACAGGTACCGGCCCTATTGGATTCTACTGAACAAGTGGACGTGACCGGCGTGGGATGTAGGTAAGTAATCTCTCTTTCACTTTTACAGGAACCACCTATTGGATTCTACATGGACAAGTGGACGTGATCGGCGTGGAATGTAGGTAAGTATGTGTGAGTGTGTAAGTGTGTTTTAATAAATTTTTACTTTCACTGTGTGTGTGTTGTGTTTTTATTTGGGTATTTTTGTTGTTGTAGAACTACAGGTACCAGCTGGCCCATTATTTCCCCGCATGCTGGTACTTGAGGTTCTCCAAGCACCAGCAAGCGGGGGAGGCTTGCTGGCCTTGTAGTTCCACAACAAAAAACAATATTCTTTTTTATACACACTTATGGCTATCAGCCCGGCACCCACCGCCCAGGGGTGCAGGGGACAGCCTCGAGCTTCACCCCTGGCCCTTGGGTGCCTGGAGGGGGGGGGGGCCTCTTGATTTTAGGGGGTCCCCACTCCTCCAGGGAACCCCGGCCAGTGGTGACTAGTTGGGGGGGTAATGCCACGGCCGCAGGGACCTACATAAATGTGTCCCCCGGCTGTGGCATTATGTCCCTGGCTAGTGGAGCCCGGTGCTGGTTTTAAAAATACGGGGGACCCCTACATCTTTTGTCCCCCGTATTTTTGGAACTAGGACCGGTCTAAGAGCCCGGTGCTGGTTGTCTAAATACAGGGAACCCCTGTCCAATTTTTTCCCAGTATTTAAACAACCAGGACTGGCTCAAAGAGCCCGAGGCTGGTTATATTTAGGAAGGGGGACCTCACGCATTTTTTTTTTAAATTTTTTAACCCATTCAGACCCTTCTCCATTAAGTTAATGGAAGCCCTGGACAACAAAATTGCATTCATGTCCTCCTCCCACTCCCTTCCCAAACCCTAATTTTATTTTTTTTCTATAAAAATGTACAATATATCACAAGTATGATGAGCAGGCAGGCAGCGGGCATTGGCGGCATCGGATTGAGATGCAAATTAGTGGCGGAGGGCTGGGTCAGTTGATGGTGGGCGAGTTTGTAAGCCATTGGCGGTGGCAGCAGGCATCGGCTCAGAGGCAGTAGCAGGCATTGACTCGGCGGCGGTAGGGGTCATCGGCAGGATTCGGCGGACATTATGGCTGTAGTGCCTCACCAGCCTCTGACCTCACCGCACGCCACTGACACATATAATTAGCATGCACGCATGATTTCCACTCTAATACAGCGTGAATCGCAGACGCGAGTCTGTGAAACGCGCGTCAGCGATTCACGCTGTATTAGAGTGGAAATCATGCGTGCATGCTAATTATATGTGTAAATGTTCGAATGTGAATGAGTTCAAATGTACTTATAGTGTAGAGGGGTGCAGAATATTCGGCAGCATAGGCAACTAGCCAAACAGTAATCCTAGCAGCATAGTGGAATACGGTGCCTAACACAGTATTGAGGTGTCCATGTTGTACCTGTAAAGCATATAGCAGTGATAATACGATAAGGTATGAAGTCATGGCTCTCTCTAGTTAAACAAAAGAGCAGCACCGATCACATCCAGTAATGAATCACATGCAGCTGCGGGGGATACTCTGCAAATGACACTATATATAGTAATAACCATTTGCTCTCTCCTAAAAGGACACTGAGTATTTAGCCATAGGCAGCTGGTTATAGTGGATCGAATCTAATACTATAAGACACTATTACATAGAAGTATAAAGTTGAAATGTCCTGCTCTTGAATAGGAAATTCTTATTATCATCACCCAGCAATCAGCTGCAGGCAGCTGCTCAGAACACAGTGTATATAATTGTGTAACAACTTGAGGACAAATGGCAGGATACTGATACTTAGTAACCATTAGAGACACCCACTAACCTGCAGACTCTACACAGAAACAATTGCAACATATCTGTTACTAAAATAACCAAGTCTCCAGAGAGAATTTAATCATTGTACTACTCTGAATATTGAGGAATTATTTCGGTGTGTCAATTTATCTATTCTAACTTAAAGCTGCGATTATAGTGCAGTGGATCCCCTAGAACAATTTCTCACAATTATTTATCATCTCCCTGTAACAATTAGGTGTGTTATAAAGAAATACATCTGACACACCAGGGAATAAAAATACATTCATACTAAGCGCATATCATTTAAGTTGAAGATATCTATATATCTATTTAATTGTGATCACTGTAATTAAAGGTGGAATGTACCAACAGTGAGACACAATATATATATTTTTTTGATAATAGATTATTATACTTCATTGACAGTGCTGACTACGAGGATTGAGAGCACTAGTCAATGATATAGAATTTATGTATGTACCTCGCAGAGTATAATGTGTGGTGTCAAAGTCGAAAAATATTGTAATGCATGCCCCATGTACTAACCCCATGCACATGCCCACTGCGCATGCACTCTGTCTGCCGTGCGTGCATATATCCGCAATTTGCATAAAGTAGCTTTCCACGGTCATGCGCCTTAGCGCAAGGTATGCGCATTTACGGTAGAGTTTGTGAACGCATAGAGGGTTAATAGAACATTACATATTTAACCCAAATAGTGTACATTTTAGATATAGTTCCCCTAGACCGCATCAGCGAGTATCAACAGTTTAAACAGTTCCAGGACTAAGGGATTCGCCTTTGCATGATAGGAAGGATCAGACTCAGGTTAGAAGGTGATGTCTAGTATCCAGCTGTAGGGTATTTTAGGGGTAACATTCCGGTGTTAGTTAGAGAAAGATCGCATGTTCCTGCATATAGTTATGTACAGAAGTAGAATATAGATATTAACTGTATTTACTGTATATTATGTATGCGGCGGGAATCCAGAGGATACCACCCACAAGAGCAGTTGGGGAAAGACATCGCCCACCTATTCAAATCCACCTATGACCTCTTCTGTAATGTAAAGACACATCCCTGTGTCCAATGGACAATGAGATTACAGTGACCATTGTATTGTGTATGCATGTTGTGTATAAAAAGCCCATTGTTGCCTGGCCGGTCAGAAGATTCTGAACGCTATCTGTATGACCAGCGGAGGACCGGCCGGGTTGCACTTGCGAACATTCTCACGTATGTACATTCTCTGTAGCCATTATTCTGTTTAGATTTATCTTGTTAGCCTGTAGTGTATGATTTCTACTGTTTTACCTTTTGGAATAATTCACTGTGGCCTTAGAACCCTGTGGTTTCAACTACAAATCAGTGTTGTGTCTTCACTTTCCTGCAAGGGTTTTAGAGTGTATTCATCTGTATAAGGTGTATAAGTATTGATAAGGTGTACGCACTGCGGGTACTTTATACCGTCAGCGCTACTTAAGGTTTAAGGTATAACATTGTTGCAGTACTTTGCTGTTAAGGGTTTAAAGTGTAATCAAATCATTACATTGTATCATTAACAAGGTTTAAAAGTTATCAATTGTGTGTGCGTACACTGTGTGTACTCTGTACACTCAGCGCGGCGTGTGTACGCCAAGTACGTACCACGTGCAGGACTCTATACGCAAATAGCGTACAAAGTGCGTAGCACGTGTATTCAGTCTAGCGGCCATAGCGGCTCCACGGTAATAGTGTATCTAGAGGTATAGCTTTTCGGTCTAAGATAATATCGACATTATCAATTGGGAGCTCGTCCTGTTCTTCCTCATACCCGCAGCCTAGCAGATTTACGCAGACTTTATCTATCAGCAAAGGGCGGAAAGGTATCCCCTGTAAGCCTTCTCTTGGTCAGTGGATACACTAGTGCTGATTAGATAAGCGTCTGCCCTGCATGGTTTGAAGGGATGCTGGAGGGATCCGTAAGGTAAGAACGCAAAGCTATTTTTAAAATCTCTAAATTTCTGTTTGGCGCCAAATGCGCACGCAACACACGCATACACCTGTATTTTGTACTTTTCATATCTGCTCGCATTATTGCCGTAAGCATTGATTACTAGATTCATTTTGACCTGTACTGAAAAAATTTGTTGCTATTTAGTTAAAATATAGAGTAATATTTAAGGAAGTAAGTGTAAGACGCACACACAGCCTGGCCTAGTTGTAAAGGTTGATACAGAGGAAACTGTGTGTACTGTTAAGTGAGCGATTATAGTTAAATATCGCTCACATTTATAGAAGTGTGGGATTTGTAGTACTGCGAACGCACGGCCTTTGTACACGTGTCTCGGACAGAGTACGGGACTGCGTACGCAATGTAAAGGCATACACACGTGGCATGTTCACGCAACGTGCGTAAAAGTACGACCGCTAAATACAAATCACACAATAGCATTGTTTTAGTTTAGGCGCGAGACGGTAGCCACGCGATAATAGCACAAATTGATCAGTTTCCAATATTTAGTTTAAATACCTTCTTTACTGTGTCACCTCTGGTACTAAGGCTGTTTTATCTGAATGAAAGTTAATTTTCAGTACAGAAAAACCAAAGTGTATATGAGTGAACGAGCGTGAGTGTGCAAACAATAAAGGTTTTGTGGACCCAGGGAATTCGGGATCCCGTAGGAGACCACACCAGGTGAGTGGACACTTGGTGGCGTGAGAGTGGCTTGCTCACGTTAACATTGATTAAGGTACAAAGGAGCAAGTAGTAGATAACAGCAGACCAAGAGGTCAGCGAAGTCAGAAAACCGCTGACAAAGTCAAGCGAAGCTCTGAATACCGCGGCCTAAAAGGTCAGCGAGGTTTTTGTGTAGAGAGCGCAGCCCAGGGGGTTGGCGTAGAACCCATATAGGCCCGTTTTGACACGCTCCGGCTGATGTTTCGCAGCCTGAAAAACGATTCCATTGGTCGTACAGCGGATAAGTTACAGTTACCTATATGCTGTGCGATTGTACCGCGCGTTAGTGGGTGCAATATTTAGCTCAACGTGATACCTTTTACGACATTTGCGTAAAATCGCGGGATCATAGGCGCTAAGTGTAGCACACGCAACGTGATTTGTGTAACAGTTTTTTTATTTTAAGGGAGTTTCGCTGGTCACTCAGGAAATCTCCAACGACCAATATTTACTGGTTAGGGTAAGTCACTCCCATACATTTCCAGTAAATAAAGGTTACACAGGGGCCCTAGGTTGGGTACGACCGGCGCTGACGACAGTGTTTAGGTGTATTGGCCAATGTGGGCGTGAGTGGGTGAGAGCACTCGTTGAACTTTCACCGTTGCCTTATCACTGAGTATTTTGGTTTTTTGTAGGAATTAGCTGAGAAGGCAATACCTGCAAAAGATGGGGGCCAGTTGCTCAAGTAAGGGACGATCAACCAGGGTTCAGGTTGATATTCCGCGGCCCAAGGGGTCGGCGAGGTACATAATGTGTGAGAAATATGGATCACACGCAGAGGTTTTATGCAATGAATGGGAATGTATGACTACGGAAGATAGGGAACCATTCCCTAAGGTAGGCAGTTTTAATCCAGAGGTGTTGCAGAATTTAAGGATTAGGATATGTCTGTTAAAATCCCGAAAAGAAAGGATCAGACACTCAAACTGTTTACATTTATGGCAACGAGAGAGTGATATGCAAAAGGAACTAGCTCACGCAGCCGGTTCCAACCCTAGCAGGAAACTGATTGCAACTGCACCACCCCCACCGTATATTACAGGGGAGAAAGTGGCTACAGACAATGGCATACTAATATATGATAAGAGTGAACTTGATAAATGTATTAATGCTAACCCGTGCAAGTTGTATCCCATCTTAAACTTCCCTCAGGACTGCGACCAAGAAGATGAGCCCAGCACGATATCGGCACTCTCTCTAGCAGCCACCATACAAGACACACAAGTGGGTACGGCCCAACCAGTAAGAACAGTAGCAAAGGCCCCTAGCGGAGGGACAGGTGAGGTCGTGTCCACAGGTAAGTACGGTACAGTACATTATGCAGAGACAATTGCACCTCACATTGTAGAAGCAACCCAGAATGATGTAATTGAACTAAATCCTGTCAGGGTGATAGCAGTCCCCAATGGGAAGACTGACGCTCAGGGAATCACTCCCGTCAGGAACATTGCTATGCATTGTCCTTGGTCCCAGACAGAATTGAGAACAATTATGTCTGAATTTCCCGATCCCAGAAAGGATCTAGCCACATGTCAGAGGTTTATTAGAGAACTAGGTAACGCCACCGAACCCACAAACAAAGATTGGTGGACAGTGCTACGGGCATTAGTAACCAAGAATACGGGCTACGGGCATGTTTGCCCTCCAATATTGACCCTGTGAAATTCATTGCTGATTGTAAATTAGACGCAGAAGTACCTCTCACTGATGAATACACTCAGGAGAATGTAAAACAGATCAATCTGCAGTTAGGGGTATATTTCCCTACTGTTGTCAAGTGGAATAAAATCTTTTCCATAAGACAAAAAGAAGGTGAAACTGCTTCTGAATATTTCCATCGAGTACTGCAGGAAATGGCTAGATACACTGGGGTCGAGGACATTAAGGAAATTGTACATCATAAAGAGGTAGCTGTGTCCGTATTAATGGATGGCTTGAAAGAAACGTTGAGAACAAGGGTACAAACCACTCAACCTAACTGGAGAGGTATTTCGGTGGCTGCATTAAGAGAGTCCGCTATCGAGCACGATCGGAACATCATTAAGCACAGGGAGTCACAGGGGGACAAGCTGATGACCGTAAGTATCAAAGCCCTGACAACGAAGCCACATCAGCCAAAACCCAAGACCCCTGATGGTAAGTCGTATGTAGTGAAATGTTATAATTGCAAGAGGGAAGGACATTAAGCACGTAACTGTAATTATAAAAGCAACGTATATCGACCCCCTAGACCAGAACATGACTCACAGCATAACACACGTAATTGGGATCAGGGACCGCATAGGAGGAATTATGAGCCACATGCAGGGGAAACAAGGAGGTACCCACCTAGGAGGGACTGGCAGACCTCTGAAAATTCTCAGCTACCCCTCTCACATATTGTAGCTGCCAGCGCGCTGCGGGAGGGACACAACATACAATAGGGGTTAGGCCACACCTGTAGTTTGCAGCCAGTAAAGTTGATTGCTAGCCTTGGAAATGAACCCGAGGTTACAGTTGATGTAGCTGGTAGATCACTACCTTTCCTTGTAGATACAGGGGCGGCCAGGTCAGTGTTAAATTCAACGGTAGGTATGAAAACCACGGGTAAAACAATTTCAGCAATGGGGGTAACAGGAATAGTGCAACACTACCCTTTAAGTAAACCAGCGGAGATTACGATAGGGCCTTTGCAGACCAAGCACTCCTTTTTGCTAGCTGCATCGGCTCCGACTAATCTGCTTGGGAGAGATTTATTGTGTAAGATGAGGTGTGTCATATATTGTACTCCTGAGGGTGTCTTCTTAGATATACCCGAGAATCACGTTCAGGAAGTGCAGGATATGCTAGACACCCCACAAAGGTTAATGTCACACTCTGCTGTTATAGACAAGTGTCCATCCAAGGTAGAGGAAATGATCTCCCAGATACCGAAATCCCTCTGTACCAAAGATGGACAAGACACTGGATTGATGGCAAATGTAGCTCCTGTAGTAGTGCAAGTAAAAGATGGTAGGATAGCTCCATAAATCCCACAATATCCTCTGAAGCCAGAGGTGGAATTAGGAGTGTACCCAGTCATAGAGCGCTTGCTACAACAGGGCATCCTAGTTAGGACGTCCAGCACTGCCAATAGTCCCATCTTCCCTGTGAAAAAGAGTGGGGGGAGGGGTTACAGGCTAGTGCAGGATCTAAGGGGGGATAAACAAAATAGTTGAGAGCCAATTCCCCGTAGTGCCAAATCCAGCTGTCATCCTCATGCAAATTCCCCCTACTGCGAAATTTTTCACTGTCATTGACCTCTGTTCTGCTTTCTTTTCGGTCCCTCTGCACCCTGACAGCCAATATTTGTTTGCATTTACATACAGGGGAGTACAGTACACCTGGACTCGCTTACCCCAAGGTTTCATTGACAGCCCAAGTATTTTATCCCAGGCTTTGCATGACTGTTTACAATCCTTTCAACCTGAGAGCGGATCAGTATTAATACAGTATGTAGATGACTTACTGCTGTGTTCAGATTCACTCGAAGCAAATACGGGACAAAAGGTTTCAAAGGATAAGTCACAGTTGTGCCAGACCAAGGTAAAATATTTGGGACATTGCTTGACGCAAGGACTTAGACACCTCACCGCTGATAGAAAACAGGCGATTCGCGACATGACTCTGCCACAAACCCAGCAGCAGATCCGCACTTTCCTTGGAATGTGTGGGTACTGCCGAAACTGGATCCCAGGGTTCTCCATACTGGCTTTACCTTTGCAGGAAATGGTCTCCTCGAACAAACCAGATCGAATCTCTCACACAGATGAGTCCGAACTGTCATTTGAGAGACTTAAACAAAGCCTATCACAGGCACCTGCATTAGGCATGCCAGATTATGGGAAACCCTTTGAGTTGTACGGTACGGAAAGTGCTGGGTGCGCAGCAGGTGTTTTAACCCAGAGACATGGTGATGCCAGCAGGCCGGTAGCTTACTACAGTGCAGTTGGACACCGTAGCACGGTCTCTCCCCACATGCTTGCGAAGTGTTGCAGCGATAGCTTTGCTAGTGAGTAAAAGTGAAGATGTAGTGTTGGGACACAACCTGACCATCCATACACCTCATGCAGTATCAGCCTTACTGAACTCTGCCCAAACCAGAAATGTCTCATCAGCACAATTTACAAGGTGGGAATTAGCACTAATGGCCCCTGTAAACATCACCATAAAAAGATGCAGCGCACTAAATCCTGCAACTTACCTCCCGGGTATGCCTGGACAGGCACAAAGGGTGGAGGATGAGAATGATGGTGAAGGAGGATTTAGTACAGACACTGACACACATGATTGTATGGAATATCTGAACCAAACTTTCACTGCAAGACCCGACATTAGTGACAACCCACTGGAAGGCGTAGATTTTACTCTTTACACTGACGGTAGTTGCCACAGACAGACGGACTCAGGAGACTTGTGTACTGGATACGCAGTAGTAGATGACAGAGGTATCATAGAAGCTGAACCCCTGGGCCTACCGCACTCAGCACAAGTTGCTGAGCTGGTCGCCCTAACCAGAGCGTGTGAATTGGCTAAGGGTAAGTCAGCCAATATATACACAGATTCTAGGTATGCCTTTGGAGTAGTGCATGATTTCGGGGCCCTATGGCGCCTCAGAAATTTCATGACGGCAGCTGGCACACCCGTAGCGCATGCATCCCACATAAAAAGACTTCTAACAGCGATACAGGAACCTGACAGAGTGGCTGTTATCAAGTGCAAAGCCCACACTTACAGTCAAGACCCAGTGTCACTTGGTAACAGCCGGGCAGACGAAGCTGCTAAATCAGCAGCCAGCACCCCCATACAGACAGATATCACGCAACTGATGGTATTCAATACCGTCAACACACAAAAATTAAGTGAAATGCAAAATTTGTGTTCTCCACAGGAAAAGGCAGTCTGGAGGTCAAAAGGATATGGCCAGGAGTCCTCAGGACTCTGGACAGATGGACAGGGTAAGCCAGTAGCCCCCAGAGCATATCTTCCAAGTTTAGCTGAGGCGGCACACTGTCTGACTCATCTGGGCAAAGAGGGTATGTGTAAGCTGGTGAGAGCCTACTGGTGTGCGCCAGGATTCTCTTCTCATGCGGGTAAGAGAGCAATGACATGTCTTATCTGCTTTAGGAAGAATATTGGAAAGTCAATACCAACAGAACCATCCCATATCCCGCCGACAGACGGCCCTTTTCAGGTAATACAAATTGATTTCATACAGTTACCACCCTGCAGAAATTTAAAATATGTGTTAGTTTGTATTGACGTGTTTTCAGATTGGGTAGAAGCATTCCTCGCTGCCACAAATACTGCTACGTTCAATGCAAAGAAAATTGTGCAGGAATTTGTGTGCAGATATGGTATCCCTAGGATAATTGAAAGTGATAGGGGTACCCATTTTACAGGTGAAGTCTTTCAGGTTATGTGCAAACTGATGGGAATTAATAGCAAGCTGCATACTCCGTACCGCCCACAGGCGAGTGCGAAGGTGGAAAGAGTAAACAGCACTATTAAGAACAAGCTGAGCAAAGTGATGGCTGAAACTGGATTGTTATGGCCAGAAGCTTTGCCACTTGTATTGTACAGCATCAGAACCACTCCCAGGTCCCCCCTTAACTTATCACCCTTTGAGATTCTTTTTGGTCGACAACCCCATGTAATGATTGACCCCCAGGATGATTTGAAATGCAATAATGAGGTGACTGTAAAATATTTGGTTAAGATGAGCAAGCAGCTGAGGAATCAAAACAGAAATCTAAAGCTGGTGATTCCTGACCTACCAAACAGTAATTGTCATGACATTGAACCTGGGGATTATGTAATGATTCGAAATTTTCTACGCTCAGGTTGCCTTATTGACCGGTGGGAAGGACCGTACCAAGTCTTACTGACCAGCACGACAGCATTAAAGGTTGCCAAGAGAGAGACTTGGGTCCACTCGTCCCACTGTAAGAAGGTCGCTGACCCAGAGAGAGCCCGTGACAAAGAGCAGAGTGTAGAGGAAATAGTATCACTGGACTGCCTGTTCTGGGAAGGTTGAGAGGCAGGACTGTTGTCACGGCACCTGAGCAAGGAGAATAACAAGACCAGAGGCGGTTGTCGCACCAAATTTCTTTTCCCTTTTTATTATTTTCTCCATCTCCCATTACCCTCCTTTCCCCACCTTCCATACTCTTTTTTTCTCTCCCCCTTAACAAGATGGACTTACCCCTAGAAACTGCATTCCGGGTTTTCCTGTTGACCCTGTTGTTGACCAGAGCAGTCTGTTTCGGTGAGAGTACCAGAGAGGTCGAGAAAGGATCTGGAATGGGTTCTGATGGCAAGGACGGATTTGTAGAATTCCAAGAGCAACACATCCACCGAGCAAAGGCGAGTATCAGAAAATGATCTGGCAGTCAAGAAACTAGAAGGCACTGTGAAGGGTTATTGGCTGAGGAAAATTGTATTTGTAGAAACTGTGAAAACATAGTTGAGGACGGGTGCATCCAGAGATGTCAGTCCAGCCTTAATATCAACATGGACCGTCACCCATTGAGTGACTATCACTCATTAGTGGGTAAGGTTTTAAACCAAACAGAATGCTGGGTGTGCGCGCAAGTACCTCAAGGTCAGAGCAAGTCAGGACTAGTACCGTATCCGTTAACAATAGATGAGGTACTTGAATTACGGGGTGGGAGACCGGTGGACAAGAAATGTAATATTTCTAAGCCCCCTAGTTTGAGGCTCCACCAATATCATGTGGATAGATCCTTAGTATGTTTCAACATTTCCAATTCCCGAAAGCCGGGAAATTGGGAAGTGACATGGAATAACCAAACCATGGCATTTTCACACAGAGCCGACAGAATACCCGTAGATACTGAACTTATACGCCAAATAGCCGACGGTGGAAGGTATTTTCGGTACAGGTATACTCTAGGAAGTAGTACCATGCGGGTTGGAGAAGTATCACCAGTGTACTGTGCGCATATCATACAGCCTGATACGTGTACTGAACAGATGAGAGAGTTAGGGATAGGATTTTTCACTTGTAAGGTTTGCAATATGGTAATGTCATATTCTGTCCCATATGTTCTCCCCGATGATGCATATTTCATATGCGGGAGGAAGGCGTATTAGTGGCTTGCCCCAAACTCAGAGGGATTGTGTTACATTGGAAGAGTGTTGCCAGAAGTAATGACCATAACCCATGATAAGATGAAAGACGTTCACCGCAATGCTCAAGCTCCTTACACTCATACTCACTATGAACACATCGTTAAGAGACACCTTATAGATAGGACAGAGCACGCAGCCTCTGATTTGATCCACGAATCCACCGGGATTCAATTCTTACTCGCGTTAGATATCACCCGTACCGCCAAAGGAATTATAAATTATAGGTATATCCACGCGCTAGCGAATCTAATAGATAATATCACCGAGATGTATGATGACACCTTCAGGTATACAGGGAGGGAGTTGCAAGCTTACAAAACGGAACTGATCCAGCACAGGATGGTTCTAAATTATATCACAGCGGTGACAGGCGGGTACTGTGTCACCTTGGCAACTCAGTATGGTGTGAAGTGCTGCACGTACATCACAAACAGCACTGATGACCCAATCGAGGTCATAGATCAAAAGGTGGACGATATCTTGCAATTGAAATGGGAGTTCCGAAGGAGACACAACCTTACCCTTACTGCTGTGAGTAATGAACTGACCGGCTGGGTCTCATGGTTGAACCCACGCAATTGGTTCTCAGGTTTAGGAGAATGGGCTCAAAATGTTATCGTGAGTGTAGGAAAGTTTCTCCTTTGTATCCTGGGAGTTGTCATAATGATTGGCTTGATATTTAGGTGTGTTCGAGTTTTAACGCGGCGCAAGCGCAGTACCAAAGTGATGAGTTTAAGGAGCGGGGGCATTGTTACAACAACTGATTTAATTTATGACCCATCAATAGAGACAATGTTGTGATAAGACGTGATTCCACGGTCCATTCCTTTCACCTGTTTCTCCTTTGTTTTCCCTCAAGCAAAAATACATCCATTCGGAAAAGACTTTGATGAACAATACATCCATTCGGAAAAGACTTTGATGAACAATACATCCATTCGGAAAAGACTTTTGATGAACAATACATCCATCCAGAAAAGACTTTGATTAACACTTTCAGCAAAGATACACCCATCCGGACAAGACTTCAACCAACACCCAAGAACGATTGCACAAATGTTATGTGAATGTATTTGTGATACGTGTCTTATCTTCATCTCTACAACCTTCAGGTAGTGTCACACATAGTCGATAGGTAATACCCATATATTAGAATTTACATATGTTCCCCCTCTATGTATCATCAACTAAATGTGCACCCCATTTGTTGGAACAAGAAGCCGAAAAGAGCTTGGTAGTGTTTGTTGGCCCACTTACAGACCCTTAATACGGGATAAGAAGGATTTAATGTATACTTCGCAATACCTCGAAGCTTATCTAGAACATGTACGGCACGATGATACATGCCCCTCAGACATGGATTTCATACATACATGCTTTTACTATCCCACTAGGTCATACATTTCCCACCTATACCTCTCCTCCTACCATCCAATCATCTGTAGATATTGTATTGTATATTTTTCTGTTTAATGTTTAGATAGTGGCAGTTATTGTTGACTGCCAAAGGGTGGACTGTCAAAGTCGAAAAATATTGTAATGCATGCCCCATGTACTAACCACATGCACATGCCCGCTGCGCGAGCACTCTGTCTGCCGTGCATGCACATATCCGCAATTTGCATAAAGTAGCTTTCCACGGTCATGCGCCTTAGCGCGTGGTATGCGCATTTACGGTAGAGTTTGTGAATGCATAGAGGGTTAATAGAACATTACATATTTAACCCAAATAGTGTACATTTTAGATATAGTTCCCCTAGACCGCATCAGCGAGTATCAACAGTTTAAACAGTTCCATGACTAAGGTATTCGCCTTTGCATGATAGGAAGGGTCAGACTCAGGTTAGAAGGTGATGTCTAGTATCCAGCTGTAGGGTATTTTAAGGGTAGCATTCCGGTGTTAGTTAGAGAAAGATCGCATGTTCCTGCGTATAGTTATGTACAGAAGTAGAATATAGATATTAACTGTATTTACTGTATATTATGTATGCGGCGGGAATCCAGAGGATACCACCCACAAGAGCAGTTGGAGAAAGACATCGCCCACCTATTCAAATCCACCTATGACCTTTTCTGTAATGTAAAGACACATCCCTGTGTCCAATGGACAATGAGATTACAGTGACCATTGTATTGTGTATGCATGTTGTGTATAAAAAGCCCATTGTTGCCTGGCCAGTCAGAAGACTCTGAACGCTATCTGTATGACCAGCGGAGGACCGGCCGGGTTGCGCTTGCGAACATTCTCACGTATATGTACATTCTCTGTAGCCATTATTCTGTTTAGATTTATCTTGTTAGCCTGTAGTGTATGATTTGTACTGTTTTACCTTTTGGAATAATCCACTGTGGCCTTAGAACCCTGTGGTTTCAACTACAAATCAGTGTTGTGTCTTCACTTTCCTGCAAGGGTTTTAGAGTGTATTTATCTGTATAAGGTGTATAAGTATTGATAAGGTGTACGCACTGCGGGTACTTTATACCGTCAGCGCTACTTAAGGTTTAAGGTATAACATCGTTGCAGTACTTTGCTGTTAAGGGTTTAAAGTGTAATCAAATCATTACATTGTATCATTAACAAGGTTTAAAAGTTATCAATTGTGTGTGCGTACGCTGTGTGTACTCTGTACACTCAGCGCGGCGTGTGTACGCCAAGTACGTACCACGTGCAGGACTCTGTACGCAAATAGCGTACAAAGTGCGTAGCACGTGTATTCAGTCTAGCGGCCATAGCGGCTCCACGGTAATAGTGTATCTAGAGGTATAGCTTTTCGGTCTAAGATAATATCAACATTATCAGTGGGTATGTGCGAGAGGGGATCACCAGCCAGCAGCTATTAAAATTTCAAAGTGACTGAATGTGTTAATATAGACACATTGAAAATTCCTTGTGACAGTCATAAACTCGCAGACTCTATACAGAAACAATTGCAACACATTGGTTATAAGAAAAACCGAGTCTCCAGAGAGATTCTAATCTATGTACTACTCCAAATATTGAGGAAATATTTCAGTGTGTCAACTTATCTATTCTAACATAAAGCTGCGAATATAGGCCCTCATTCCGAGTTGTTCGCTCGCAAGGCGATTTTAGCAGTATTGCACACGCTAAGCCGCCGCCTACTGGGAGTGAATCTTAGCTTCTTAAAATTGCGAACGATGTATTCGCAATATTGCGATTACACACCTCGTAGCAGTTTCAGAGTAGCTTCAGACTTACTCGGCATCTGCGATCAGTTCAGTGCTTGTCGTTCCTGGTTTGACGTCACAAACACACCCAGCGTTCGCCCAGACACTCCTCCGTTTCTCCAGCCACTCCCGCGTTTTTTCCGGAAACGGTAGCGTTTTTATCCACACGCCCATAAAACGCCGTGTTTCCGCCCAGTAACACCCATTTCCTGTCAATCACACTACGATCGCCGGAGCGAAGAAAAAGCCGTGAGTAAAAATCCTATCTTCATAGCAAATTTACTTGGCGCAGTCGCAGTGCGGACATTGCGCATGCGCACTAAGCGGAAAATCGCTGCGATGCGAAGAAATTTACAGAGCGAACAACTCGGAATGAGGGCCCTAGTGCAGTGGATCCCCTTTAACCATTTCTCATAATTAATCAGCATTTCCCTGTAATAAGTGGGTGTGTTAAAAAGAAATACATCTGGCACACCAGGGAACAAAGATATATTTATAATAAGAGAAAGTCACTTAAGCTGAAGATATCTATCTATTTATCTATTTATGATCACTGTAATTAAAGGTGGAATGTACCAACAGTGAGACATAATATTTTTCTTGATAATAGAATATCACAATTCAGTGACAGTGCTGACTACGAGGATTGAGAGCACTAGTCAATGATACAGAATTCACGTATGTACCCCGCAAAGCATAATATGTGGGCATGTGCGATTGGGGATCACTAGCCAGCAGCTATTAAAATCTTAAAGTGATTGAATGTGTTAATATAGATCAGAGGTTCTCAAACTCGGTCCTCAGGACCCCACACAGTGCATGTTTTGCAGGTCTCCTCACAGAATCGCAAGTGAAATAATTAGATCCACCTGTGGACCTTTTAAAATGTGTCAGTGAGTAATTAATACACCTGTGCACCTGCTGGGTTACCTGCAAAACATGCACTGTGTGGGCTCCCGAGGACCGAGTTTGAGAACCTCTGATATAGATACATCGAAAAATTCCCTATGAGAGATAATATTTTATAATACAGTGGAGAGTTTGGTCAAAGGTAACTGGTATAAGAAGAGACCAATAATAATACGAACATTGAGATAAGTCTTTATTCACATACCATCTGACAATACACATAAAATTTCTAGAGGTCATAGTACCCATCATTTAAATAGAAAAGCAGTGCACGACACTCTGAATACAGCGTGTGTTTTTAATGAATATATGTTACACTTTGTCTTGTCATTATATGTTGGTTTTAATATTTCACAGTTACAGGTCTCTTAAATAAATTAGATTAAAAGTTATATTTTATGAAGTTGTTTATTTCTTTTTGTGCGCCATTTGAGACCAATTCTTTCCTTCTTCTAGTAAACAAGTTTCTTGATATTGGTAACACCACAGTGTGTGGCAGAACCCCCATAATTAATTCAAATAATGAAATAGAAAATAATATGGGGTTTGTAGGAAAATAATATATAATATATTTCATCTTACTGGTGCAGTAGTTTTTCCACTCCCCTTTCCCTAGAATAATGGTTCAAAAGTTACAAACCTTTTTTTGTTGCAGGTAACTGAAAATGGTTTTGACTAAAGAGGAGAGAATTGTGGTAATTTTGATGTCTGGACTAACGTCATGTGCTGCGTTGCGGTATCTTCACGAAGGATGCTAAAACCATTGTTGAGGTTGTCTCGTCAGTAGCATTTTGTGGACGACCACTTCATGACTTGTCAGCTACAGTTCTAGTTTCTCGGATTTTGGAAATTAGGCACCTGACAGTGTTATGTGAAATTGGAGGTCTTTCTGGGTGCCAGTTGTTAAAATCTGCAGCTATGACACTGAAACTTTGTACCAGGGTTGCCTACCCTCCCGCATTCAGCGGGAGGCTCCCGTTTTTTAAGGGACCCTCCCGCTGCCCCATAAAACCACCGGGTCCTCCCGGTTTTTCTGTACAGCTCACAGAAAATGCGGACCGCGCATGTGCGAGTCCTGAATGCAGGTGGGCGGGCCTGTCCACATCATGACATCACCCGTGCAGTCCCCGCCCCCAGCATTTTCGGAATGTCGGGGGCGGGGCTTCACGGGCGACGTCACGGCCACTGCGGGGCTCTGTCCTCCGTGCACTGGGCAGCGGTGGCCGCATAGAAGAGGATTTTCTTGAAAGCGGCAGTGGTGATTTGTTCCTTCCCCCCAAGCAGGGCCGGCCCGCCCGTTACACTAACTACGCAGCCGCGTACAGCGTTACATGGGGACGACAGCCCCACTGCCTTCTTGGAGAAGAGTGGATAGGTGAGGGACGGAGGAGAGAGTGGATAAGTGGCTGCGCTTTGTAGCAGAGGAAGCCAGGGGAGTCGCGGTGCTCGTTCTCCTATTAGCACATTGGTGGTAAGGGACCACAGCTGCTCGGTGTAAGAATGCAGCAGAAGTTGTGGGCAGGCTGCTGCTCTGTCCTGGGCAGGAGGGAGGCTTAGGATCACAGGGTTGGTGTATGGAGGGTCACACAACTTGCACAGTAATTGGTCACTTATTGCCTTCAGTGTGTCCAGTCTGCAGTGTCTACTATAGATTTGGAAAAGTTCTGTTGTCCCTAGTCATTCCCTCCCTCCCTCTACTGTTCCCTAGCCCTTTGCTCCCAAGATGTTGCCTCCTTGTTCCAAAGTTGTCGTCCCCGCCCTCCCTCATATCTACTGCACCGATCGATTTATAAACTGCGCAGACCGCTTGTCCAGAGCAGGGCACTTTTGGAAAAAAAACAAATTATCAAGACACCCCTTCTCTCCAAAGTTACCGCTGTCCCCCCTGGTCATGTGCTGCGTTGCACATATTAATAACGCAACATAATTTTACTTTGGCTGCGCCGCCGTCCCTTTCATGTTCTGTACCTGCTGTTGTGCCCTGGTCCACCTAATGGGAGCTGGAACCGCCGTCTGCCAGAGGTATCAGTGTGCCGGGATTCAAGATGTCTGTTGCTGACCCTGCCTCCTCCATACTGACTGCTTTCCACTGCAGCCTCCCGATATGTGCTCGCATCCATGCTGCCCTGTCCACAAAGAGAGCCAGGACTGTGAGATGAGGTAAGTAGGGAGCCAGTGGTGGGAAAGCACTGGGACAGGGTCACACACAGTGGGTGCCATCTTTCTACAAGCACACTCACTATCTCCCTGTCACCCCTGCCTCAGTCACCAACTATCTCCCTGTCACCCCTGCCTCATCAGTTACCCACTATCTCCCTGTCACCCCTGTCTCCCCAGTCACCCACTATCTCTCTGTCACCCCTACCTCCTCAGTCACCCACTATTTCCCCATCACTCCTTCCTCATCAGTCACCCACTATCTCCCTGTCACCACTGTCCGCGATATGAGGTAAACACGGAGTCCGTGGTGGGAAAGCACTGGAACAGGGTCACACACTGTGGGCGCCAACTTTCTGCAAGTACACTCACTATTTCCCTGTCATGCACCAGTCCAGAAGTGCAGGGGTGGGGCCAGCATGGGCTGTGACATTGTGTTACTTAAATGCCGACGGAGCTATGGGTAGCGGTGGCTGCATACCAGCGGCAGGAGAGTCTGCATGGCAGAGGTGGCAGTGGCGGAGGAGGAGGCAGCAGCACAGCAGTAGTGACCTATTTACCACATAAAGCAGCTTGCATCATGGATGGAGGATATGGCTTGGCTGGAGAAAAGGAACAAAGTGGGTGCTGAGTGTCAACTCAGTGTGTTACTAACATGAGCCAGTGTTTACTGACAGACCTCTTTCTGTGTTGCTGTGATTATTAGTCACTCATCCTAGGAGGAGAACTGCCAGTGTTACAGTATAGTGTCAATGTCATAGGGATAGTGTCAATATTACAGCATAGGGTCAGTGTTATAGTATAGGGTCAGAGTTATAGGGATAGTGTCAGTGTTATATAGACAGTGTGAGTGTTATAGGGATAGTGTCAGTGTTATTGGGATAGTGTCAGTGTTATAGGGATAGTGTCAGTGTTATAGGGACAGTGTCAGTGTTATAGGGACAGTGTCAGTGTTACAGTACAGTGTCAGTGTTACAGTACAGGGTCAGTGTTATAGGGACAGTGTGAGTGTTATAGGGATAGTGTCAGTGTTACAGTATAGGGTCAGAGTTATAGGGACAGTGTCAGTGTTACAGTACAGTGTCAGTGTTACAGTACAGGTTCAGTGTTATAGGGACAGTGTGAGTGTTATAGGGATAGTGTCAGTGTTACAGTATAGGGTCAGAGTTATAGGGACAGTGTCAGTGTTATAAGGACAGTGTCAGTGTTACAGTACAGTGTCAGTGTTATAGGGACAGTGAGAGTGTTATAGGGATAGTGTCAGTGTTACAGTATAGGGTCAGAGTTATAGGGACAGTATCAGTGTTACAGTACAGTGTCAGTGTTACAGTACAGGTTCAGTGTTATAGGGACAGTGTGAGTGTTATAGGGATAGTGTCAGTGTTACAGTATAGGGTCAGAGTTATAGGGACAGTGTCAGTGTTATAAGGACAGTGTCAGTCTTACAGTACAGTGTCAATGTTACAGTGCAGTGTCAGTGTTATAGGGACGGTGTGAGTGTTATAGGGATAGTGTCAGTGTTACAGTATAGGGTCAGAGTTATAGGTACAGTGTCAGTGTTACAGTACAGTGTCAGTGTTACAGTATAGGGTCAGAGTTATAGGGACAGTGTGAGTGTTATAGGGATAGTGTCAGTGTTACAGTATAGGGTCAGAGTTATAGGGACAGTGTCAGTGTTATAAGGATAGTGTCAGTGTTATAGGGACAGTGTCAGTGTTACAGTACAGTGTCAGTGTTACAGTATAGGGTCAGAGTTATAGGGACAGTGTCAGTGTTATAGTGTAGGGTCAGAGTTATAGGGACAGTGTCAGAGTTATAGGGACAGTGTCAGTGTTATAGGGACAGTGTCAGTGTAATAGTGTAGGGTCAGAGCTATAGGGACAGTGTCAGTGTTATAGGGGCAGTGTCAGTGTAATAGTGTAGGGTCAGAGTTATAGGGACAGTGTCAGTGTTATAAGGATAGTGTCAGTGTTATAGGGACAGTGTCAGTGTTACAGTACAGTATCAGTGTTACAGTACAGTGTCAGTGTTACAGTACAGGGTCAGTGTTATAGGGACAGTGTGAGTGTTATAGGGATAGTGTCAGTGTTACAGTATAGGGTCAGAGTTATAGGGACAGTGTCAGTGTTACAGTACAGTGTCAGTGTTACAGTACAGGTTCAGTGTTATAGGGACAGTGTGAGTGTTATAGGGATAGTGTCAGTGTTACAGTATAGGGTCAGAGTTATAGGGACAGTGTCAGTGTTATAAGGACAGTGTCAGTGTTACAGTACAGTGTCAGTGTTACAGTACAGTGTCAGTGTTACAGTACAGTGTCAGTGTTATAGGGACAGTGTGAGTGTTATAGGGATAGTGTCAATGTTACAGTATAGGGTCAGAGTTATAGGGACAGTGTCAGTGTTACAGTACAGGTTCAGTGTTATAGGGACAGTGTGAGTGTTATAGGGATAGTGTCAGTGTTACAGTATAGGGTCAGAGTTATAGGGACAGTGTCAGTGTTATAAGGACAGTGTCAGTGTTACAGTACAGTGTCAGTGTTATAGGGACAGTGAGAGTGTTATAGGGATAGTGTCAGTGTTACAGTATAGGGTCAGAGTTATAGGGACAGTATCAGTGTTACAGTACAGTGTCAGTGTTACAGTACAGGTTCAGTGTTATAGGGACAGTGTGAGTGTTATAGGGATAGTGTCAGTGTTACAGTATAGGGTCAGAGTTATAGGGACAGTGTTAGTGTTATAAGGACAGTGTCAGTCTTACAGTACAGTGTCAGTGTTACAGTGCAGTGTCAGTGTTATAGGGACGGTGTGAGTGTTATAGGGATAGTGTCAGTGTTACAGTATAGGGTCAGAGTTATAGGTACAGTGTCAGTGTTACAGTACAGTGTCAGTGTTACAGTATAGGGTCAGAGTTATAGGGACAGTGTGAGTGTTATAGGGATAGTGTCAGTGTTACAGTATAGGGTCAGAGTTATAGGGACAGTGTCAGTGTTATAAGGATAGTGTCAGTGTTATAGGGACAGTGTCAGTGTTACAGTACAGTGTCAGTGTTACAGTATAGGGTCAGAGTTATAGGGACAGTGTCAGTGTTATAGTGTAGGGTCAGAGTTGTAGGGACAGTGTCAGAGTTATAGGGACAGTGTCAGTGTTATAGGGACAGTGTCAGTGTAATAGTGTAGGGTCAGAGTTATAGGGACAGTGTCAGTGTTATAGGGGCAGTGTCAGTGTAATAGTGTAGGGTCAGAGTTATAGGGACAGTGTCAGTGTTATAAGGATAGTGTCAGTGTTATAAGGACAGTGTCAGTGTTACAGTACAGTATCAGTGTTACAGTACAGTGTCAGTGTTACAGTACAGGGTCAGTGTTATAGGGACAGTGTGAGTGTTATAGGGATAGTGTCAGTGTTACAGTATAGGGTCAGAGTTATAGGGACAGTGTCAGTGTTACAGTACAGTGTCAGTGTTACAGTACAGGTTCAGTGTTATAGGGACAGTGTGAGTGTTATAGGGATAGTGTCAGTGTTACAGTATAGGGTCAGAGTTATAGGGACAGTGTCAGTGTTATAAGGACAGTGTCAGTGTTACAGTACAGTGTCAGTGTTACAGTACAGTGTCAGTGTTATAGGGACAGTGTGAGTGTTATAGGGATAGTGTCAGTGTTACAGTATAGGGTCAGAGTTATAGGGACAGTGTCAGTGTTACAGTACAGGTTCAGTGTTATAGGGACAGTGTGAGTGTTATAGGGATAGTGTCAGTGTTACAGTATAGGGTCAGAGTTATAGGGACAGTGTCAGTGTTATAAGGACAGTGTCAGTGTTACTGTACAGTATCAGTGTTACAGTACAGTGTCAGTGTTATAGGGACAGTGTGAGTGTTATAGGGATAGTGTCAGTGTTACAGTATAGGGTCAGAGTTATAGGGACAGTGTCAGTGTTATAAGGACAGTGTCAGTGTTACTGTACAGTGTCAGTGTTACAGTACAGTGTCAGTGTTATAGGGATAGTGTCAGTGTTACAGTATAGGGTCAGAGTTATAGGGACAGTGTCAGTGTTACAGTACAGTGTCAGTGTTACAGTATAGGGTCAGAGTTATAGGGACAGTGTGAGTGTTATAGGGATAGTGTCAGTGTTACAGTATAGGGTCAGAGTTATAGGGACAGTGTCAGTGTTATAAGGACAGTGTCAGTGTTATAGGGACAGTGTCAGTGTTACAGTACAATGTCAGTGTTACAGTACAGTGTCAGTGTTATAGGGACAGTGTGAGTGTTAAAGGGATAGTGTCGGTGTTACAGTATAGGGTCAGAGTTATAGGGACAGTGTCAGTGTTATAAGGATAGTGTCAGTGTTATAGGGACAGTGTCAGTGTTACAGTACAGTGTCAGTGTTACAGTATAGGGTCAGAGTTATAGGGACAGTGTCAGTGTTATAGTGTAGGGTCAGAGTTATAGGGACAGTGTCAGTGTTATAGTGTAGGGTCAGAGTTATAGGGACAGTGTCAGTGTTATAGGGACAGTGTCAGTGTAATAGTGTAGGGTCAGAGTTATAGGGACAGTGTCAGTGTTATAGGGACAGTGTCAGTGTAATAGTGTAGGGTCAGAGTTATAGGGACAGTGTCAGTATTATAGTATAGTGGCAGGTGCAGGTAAATGCTGTCCCCTGAAATCCATGTTTTAAGTATAGTCCTGCTTGAGCACAGGTGATCTAATAGTTTTGGGGGTCAATTTAGAGCAAATGTGATGTCAGGGTCTGTTTTAAAGCATGGATATCCCTAAACATAGCTTATGTCGTCCCTTGCATCGATTTTATGTCAAATTGCTCTTCAGTGGTTGTGTAGGCCGATTTTAAATTATGTTGTTGTTTTTCTATTTTATTTTTTATGGCCAGTTATTTATATAGCACCCATATTCCGCATCACTTTACAGAGAATATTTGGTTTTACGTAAGTCCCTGCCCCAGTGGAGCTTACAATCTATATTCCCTACCACATGTACAGGCACACACATTCACGCTAGGGTTATTTTTACTTGGAGCCAATTAACTGTGAGCCTAATTAAATATACTACCAGTATATTTTTGTATTGTGGGAGGAAACTGCAGTGCCTTGAGGAAATGCACACAAGCACAGGGAGAATATACAAACTCAACACAGGGCCATGGTACAAATGGAACCCATAACCTCAGTGCTCTCAGGCAGTAATGCTAACCAATGCACCGTCCATGCAGCTCATTTTGGGGGTTGTTTGGCATTGTTTAGACTTGTGTTAACAGGTCTGTTGTAAAAGGTAGATTCACTATAAATGCTGCCCCCTGAAAATCGATGTTTTAAGGATTGTGTCCCATATGGAGATGGCCATTTTGGATGAGACAAAACAATTAAAACATATTAATTTGCCTACAGTCACTGGAGTGCGCTCCTGCCACTGCAGGACACACTTCTTAGTGGCAATAGATACGCCCATAAGTGGAGCTAGACACATCCTTTGGGTGGACTGTGACACGCTGCACTGTGCTAACACCTACAATCTCCCTGAAACTAGTTTTCAAAAGTAGGCAAGTATGCTTTGTACTCCAGACATCAATTCCCTTTGCAAGATCTTAGTATGAACAGTAGAGTTCCCTCCAAAACCGACCCTGGGGGCAGCCATGACAGTACAGATCAGCTGACCAGTCAGGATCCAAACGGGAGGTCAGTCAGCGGTCAGGTGACCAATCCCAGAGAGCCCAGGGTTATAAAGAGCTGCAAAGGCACTTCCTGGTTGTCAGTGCTTTGTTGTCTATAGTCCTGCTGAGTATGTCTCCAACTGACATTCTGTCTATTGACTAGTGCAGCGATCAACTTCTGCACTTACTACTCTCATCAGCAATCTTGTATAGCTGATACTGCTCCGCATCCCAGCATCAAATTCTAAGTAGCTGGTCATAACCCAGCAATCCTGTATAGCTGGTACTGCTCTGCATCCCAGCATCAAAGTCTAAGTAGCTGGTCATAACCCAGCAATCCTGTATAGCTGGTAGTGCTATGCATGCCAGCATCAAAGTCTCATTAGCTGGTCGCAACCAAGAAATCCTGTATAGTTGTTACTGCTCCGCATCCCAGCATCAAACTCTAAGTAGCTGGTCGTAACCGAGCAATCCTGTAAATCTGGTACTGCACTACATCCCAGCATCAAAGTCTAAGTAGCTGGTCGTCGTAACCCAGCAATCCTTTAGAGCTGGTACTGCTCCACTTACCAGCATCTAAGTTTAGGTAGCTGGTTGTGTCCCAGCAATCCTGTGTAGCTGGTACTGCTCAGCAAACCAGCATCTAAGGGGTATATTTACTAAGGTGGGAGTTTTTTTAGAACTGGATCAGATTTCATCTTTTATCTTCAAGAAGCAGCTAAATAAATGTTAAGTAAAATCTGATTGGTTGCTATGAGCAACATCACCAGTTCTAAAAAAAAAACCTCCTGCCTTAGTAAATTTACCCCCCAGTCTGTATAAGTGGTTTTAACAATCCTGTGTAGCCAGTCCTGCTCTACACTCCAGCAACAAGTAATTACTGAGCTACCCCATCTCTCTGCGCTCTCCTATTCTGCATAAGGAGATAATACATCAAACCACCTAGTTTCCAACCCCGCCTTCCACGCTCCACCCTGTGGTCACTAGACTGAATTCACAAATTAATCTAAGACTGACAGTGCCTCAGACACGCATAGTAGGATCCTTGTTAATCAGCCCTAAGAATCGCCTTTTCCGGGATAACACATGGGTCCGGGAACTTATCCTGATTCCCACATGTTATCACCCGAATGTACAGTAGGTCATTTACCGCACGATAAAAACAGGCTATAAGAGGATTTTTGGTCATATAACATTGAATCCTTTTCTCTGAAGCAGGCGGTGGGACACAGGACCATGGGATTGCAGGATGGGATGGAGTTTAGCTGCATGGTGTGCCAGGCTGCAACTATTGGCAGCCAGCAATCGCATCATTAATTCCTTTTGCCATGCAGCAAACTATGGGCCTAATTCAGACCCGATCGTAGCAGCAACTTTGTTAGCAGATGGGCAAAACCATGTGCACTGCAGGGGGATCAAATATAACATGTGCAGTGAGAGATAAATTTGGGTGGGTTATTTTGTTTCTGTACAGGGTAAATACTGGCTGCTTTATTTTTACACTGCAATTTAGATTTCAGTTTGAACACACGCCACCCAAATCTAACTCTCTCTGCACATTATATCTGCCTCCCCTGCAGTGCACATGGTTTTGCCCATCTGCTAACAAAGTTGCTGCTACGATCAGGTCTGAATTAGGCCCCATGTTTCAGCATGCTACAGTACATCGCAGCAAAGATGAGCATGGCTACATCTGTATGTGCGTCATAAAGTACAAGTAACAAAACTGTGCAACAGACAGAAGTCCTGTCCATGTAAATCCGGAGAGCTCAAACTACGACTAGTAAAGCCAGATTATCCAGGTGCCAGGAAGTGGCTTAAAGAGGAAAAACTGGAAAGACAGTTTGTGGGCTTAAGTGAAAAGCCGAAACAACTTGCAGCTGGAACTTAGGAACAGTGCGGAGAACCACAATATTGTCATGGAAATGAGATAAGGCGGCTTGCAAGACAAATAAAAAGATCTATCTACTATGAGCCTCTTCTAAATTGTGCCCTATATCCCGAGGTACCTAAAAGTAAGAAACTGGCATGCTGGGGATGAAGGGGAGAGGAGCTTAGAATTAAATTTACAGAAGTTTAAGTGCCAAACTCCATTCCATCCTGCAGTCCAATGGTACAGTGTCCACCAGCCCTGCTGAAAGGGAAAACTGGATAGCCCGATAATACTATTGGGCTAAAAAGCCATTTTTTTGCCGTGCTGTATTTATAGTCGAAAGAGATTGTGCTTAAAATTTACTTTGTGAGTACTTAAAGGTAAAGGGGACAAAGTACGCTAAAATGGCACCAGAGCCTGGTAATGGGGTAGGACAAGGGATCCTAGCCATGCTTTAACACTTCCGGACCCACAGGTCAGTTGGGCCAGTTCTTGTTGTTTTCACTTAAAAAACCCAACATGCAGTAGCTGGAAGTTTCCTTCACTAAGCACCTGGAGAGTATACAGGCAAGGTAAGTATCATTGTGAAATTCATGCTGTGTGCCTTCCTTTTCTACGATTCTCTCATGCTATTTTTCAACTGTCTCCCTTTTTTCTTCATCGCCTTCTACACTACTTTCTTACATTTTAACGCATGTCTGTCCCACTGAAATCCATGAAAAAAAACCACTGACACACATTTACTAGTTTGCCCACTGCATACCTTCCAACTGTCACTTTTTTAAGGACTGTCCCGCTGTCGTACCCGTGGGCTGCAGTATCCCGTGGTGGGGGGTAGCTAGGAGGCTCCTGTCACTCTGCTCTGTATAGCAGAGCAACAGTGAATAGACTCTGAACGCATGCACACAGCGTCAATTCATGGGAGACAGAGGGGCTGGGGCATGCCAGCAGCTCACAGAGCGCTGGACATGCCCCCCAAGTGATGAAACCAGAAGGTGTGGCTTTTGGATGCATCATCCCCACTAAGCCATGCCCCTTTACATCAAGGTAACTCCCCTTTTTGGCCGCGGCTCCGCCGCGCAGGAGTCCACGGGTCCGCCTTCCTCATTGTTGGGAGGTATGCCATTGTATACAGTTTTTTTAATTCACATGCCTTAGTCATTATGGCAGTAACAACCTTCCTTAAACATAAAACCACAATGTAAATACTTGCAGGTATGTTATCTCTGTACAGGACCATACCTCCCAACTTGAAAAGCTTTAGAATAGGGACCTGGCACGCCTGCACCCGAAAAGGGGATGAGGCCTCAGATAAAGGGGTTGGGCCTCGGATAAAGGGGCGGGGCCTCACTTCACAACCTCTGTTCTCGTCACTTGGAAGCTTGCCTCCCTTTTCCCCGACACTGTTAGATGCTGTACTCATGCGCACGGCATCTATCCAGTGATCACAGGCTCTTTGCAGAGCAGAGCAGCCGTGATCACAGGCTCTCCCAACTTGCCTCCCCCCGCCTGCAGGCCCATGCAAGCAAGGTAAATTTTGTTATGAGTTCACCTGCATGCTGCATTTTACAAGCAAATTTATGAGCAATAGGGGTCATTCTGACCCGTTCGCACGCTGCGGTTTATTGCTGCCATAGCCAGATTAAAGGGGGGATGCAAGTCATACTGTACCCAGGGCCCACTTTGTCAGGGGGCCCCCCGGCCAGAGCACACTGATATCACTAGCTTTACCTCTTAAGCAGCAGCAGAACTAGCCGCCAGAATATGAGCAGGACAGTTTGCAGTGCAGGCAGAGACAGAGGAATATCATGTTTCATGAGCCACCGACAGAGCTTTCTGACCAGAGAAGAGATAGGAGGGTGGAGAGAGCTGTAAGTGACACAGGGCCTCTCCTCCTCCCTACCTGGGTGTCTGAGTCCTGTGTAAACTGTTATGCAACGAAATCATTTGGGTCTAGAGATCGAGACACACACAGAGAGTCCTCCTGTGTCCTGTCCCAGTGTGTAAGTAGTACAGAGACTGCTGCTATTCTTATATGTGACAAGATAAATTAGTGCATTTTAAGGTTAAGTTGTCTTTGTTCCACTACAAGAAAAGTTTATAAAATAGTTGTCTTTCAATTAGGTGGAGCTATAAACAGTAATCAGGCATTATTAAACTATTAGTTAAAACTAATATACACCATTGGATTAAATTTAATATACACAATCCATATGTGATGCCCAGCATCTGTTCCTCTCCCTCCTGCCTAAATTAAACTGCAGCTGTCGACCATGCAGGGGTTAATAAGCTGTGACCACTCCGAGGACACTAGGACCCAGTGTCAAGCAGGAATGGTCCTGCAGAGCGGGAAGATAGAGCCCCGGGGATTGGCCGGTCCGGCGCGCGGCAGAAAAAGGAGGAGGAGTTGGCGCGGGGAGAGTGAGGACGGGACGCTGCTGCCGGAGCCAGAGATGGACGGAGGAGCGGGTCTGTGCCGTAAACCGCCAGGCTGAGAAGACGCGCTGCCGCTGGCCGCCGGAGAGGGGCTGGGAGCCGCGGGAGTGAGCGCTGCGCAGCGCACAAAGAGAGAAGCGGCACCCGTCAGGAGGGGGAGCCGCCAGCCGCAGAAAGAGGACAGGGTGCAGCGTGAGCCACCTGCAGGGGGGGGGGACGGAGCTGACACTCAAGAGGGGAGCCGGCGGGACTCTCAAGGGAGCTGAGGAAGGCGACACAGAACTGGAAAGCAACCCCCCAAGACACCCATCTCTGCTGCACCAGGGGAGTTCCAGTAAAGGTGGAAAGCCCCACTGGAAACAGGTACTCCTGACATTGCCTCCCTCACACACTTCTTATGCCAAGGGACACTTAGCAGGGGAATCCAGGCACCTTTCCCCTATACTCTAACCCCAGTATTTACCTGCGCCCCTCCACATGTACGAGCTTGATTCACGGCCGCACTCTGAGACACCACTGTGCCTCAACCCGGACAGCCCCTAAGCTGCCGCCCGAACTCTAGCCTCAAAGAGACGCCCAGCCCTTAAAGGAGCGGTACCGTTCCACTGCACCACATTTGTTATAGGTTCCTTGTTAGATCACGTTAAAGGGAAGTGATCCCCGGAAGGCCATCTTAAGGGTGCATTGTGTGCCGGACTTACCAACCCCACCAGACGGCTAGAAGGCATAACTGCCTTCAGTTACTTTCCTGGCGAACTCATATGGGGACTTCTACGGATTTTGTGTAGGGTCAGGGGCTGCCCTTTAATAAGTCCATAGTGACGCCTAGTGGTCTACTGCTATACTGTTTGAACACTCCCAGACTTTGTAGATGCCAGTTTAGGTATGGGAATTTCGTTGTACTTATGTTGTTATGACCTGTTTCATTATGCATATGATATGTATCATTTAGTAAATTGCCTTACCGAAATGTGCTGAACGTACTTCCCAGTAACTCACGTCACGTAATTGGCGCAATAAACCTTTGTTACCGTGTCCCACCATAGTTATTCTTGTACGCTCAGGGGGGGGTGTTGTTCGTACTGGGGTATCTCCGTCCTTCTGCCCAGGTCCTACGCAGCCGTTCTACGCAGACTCCGGCCGACGCCGCGACAAGCAAGAACTGGACGACCAGAGAGGCCGCATCCGGACGAGCGTGAGACTCCAGGTACGCTGCACCACATATCACATTTGGCGTCCGCGAACAGGATACGAACAAGATGACGGATTCACAGGTTCCCGCTACCCCCACATCAGCATCCGGCAGGAGGATACTACCACCGTCACCCGAACAAAGAAACACGACCACCATGGCGGCATCACCGTTGACTATGCCATACTATTTTGGAGCACCATGGTTACCAACGTTTGCAGGAAAACAAGTGCCGGGTTCGAGTACATTCAAAGAATTTAAAGATAAGATGTACTCCATGTTCCGCCTGTACTCACTAACCGAAGAACAGAAAATAGAGATCGTGATGGGTCAATTGACGGATTCGGCACTACGGGAAGTGAAGGCATGGGAAAACTGTGAAAAGAAGACCGTCGAATGCATCTTCAAGAAGCTGGTGACCATATTCGACTGCCAGACCGTAGCGGAATTAAAGAGCCACCTTTATGCGAGGAAACAAAGACCCGATGAATCACTGCGTGACTTCGCGCTGGCCCTACAAGAAGCTGCAAAGACTATACGGGCTCTGGATGAACGAGAGGTCGAGGGGATAGACAGAACGTTAACAGACCTGTTTGTGGAAGGGGCAAGAGGAGAGACGATTCGATCTGAAATGCGTATGGAGAGACGACAGCAACCAGGGAGCTCCTTCTCCGAATTCAAAGAGACGGTGCTGCAGATCCTTGGGAAAAATCAGAGTAATAATGTCGAGAAAGACGCGTCTTCGGAGTGGAGTGAAGAGGACAGCTACAGAGAAACCACACCGCTCAGGAAATCTGATGGGCCAACCCAAGTAGGAACGGTCCTCCAACAAACGCAAGCCTCACCGAGTCCAGATTCTATGGAAACGCTCAACCAAAAGCTGGCGGAGATGACGGCGAACCTTTCCCGAATGAACCGAAGGATGGATGAGTTCGACAGGGACCAAGATAGGAACAGGCGGCGAGAATGGCGGCAAGAACGAGGTGGGCAGAGTCATCCTCGCTGGGACGTGGCAAGAGAATCTGGCCGAAGACCCACCGATCAGTTCAACTCTCAGGGGAGCCCGATATGCAGAGGGTGTCGACAGAGTGGCCATATCGAAAGGAACTGCCCTGCGGCCGCTTTAAACGAAGAACTCCCGAGGCAACGGACCGACCTTCGGGAGAGGAACCAGTAAGTGGTCCACTGCCCCAAGAATGGTCCAGATACGTCGGAGAGTGCCCGCACCTGAAGATCTGTATCAATGGAATTGAAATTCCAGCTCTGTTGGATACTGGGTCGCAAGTCTCCACCATCCAGATATCCGAGTTCCTTCAGCACTGGGACGAAGCCGCCATCGTGTCCCCACCAACCACCTGGCTCCATCTGCTGGCCAGCAATGGTCAACCCATAACGTATCAGGGTTACTGGGAAGCGGACACACAAATTGGAAACGCGACATTGCCCCGGCAAGGGTATCTTGTCACCACGGATCCTAACACCAACCTACCTCCCGTTATCCTGGGGATGAATGTCTTGAAGAACTGCCCTGATGAGCTAGTGGAAGCCCTTCGGCAGGAGATGCAGATAGCCGCCCCAGTGGAGCGGAGAGCCTTGCAGCAGACGGTGCACCTGCTGGAGAAGGAGAAGAACTTCGCCAACCAGCGAGGTGAGGTGGGGAAGGCCAGAATCGCCGACCACCGGGCCATCCTCTTGAGGCCGAACTCCTAACATGTAGTCTGGTGTAGGGCAAGAATCGGTCCAGGAGGCCGAGATTATGAAGCCTTGGTGGAACCCTGTGACTCGGAGGGCCAACAACCCTTCGCGGTGGCGAGAACGCTAGCAAAGGTGAAACACGGAAGAGTGCCAGTACGCATATTAAACCCGCACCCCTACGCTATCAGACTACACAAGCGCTGCCTGGTGGCAAGAATAAACTAACACTTGATCTGTAAATACGTTGTTCAGGAATGTATAGGTATGTTGACGCCCAACTTGATTATGTTCACCTGTCTATTACTGCTCGCATCTTGAAAGACTGTAACATTGACTTTTGGCATGCTGCCTAATGCGTGAGGACACGCAATCTTTCAGAGGAGGAACATGTGATGCCCAGCATCTGTTCCTCTCCCTCCTGCCTAAATTCAACTGCAGCTGTCGACCATGCAGGGGTTAATAAGCTGTGACCACTCCGAGGACACTAGGACCCAGTGTCAAGCAGGAATGGTCCTGCAGAGCGGGAAGATAGAGCCCCGGGGATTGGCCGGTCCGGCGCGCGTCAGAAAAAGGAGGAGGAGTTGGCGCGGGGAGAGTGAGGACGGGACGCTGCTGCCAGAGCCAGAGACGGACGGAGGAGCGGGTCTGTGCCGTAAACCGCCAGGCCGAGAAGACGCGCTGCCGCTGGCCGCCAGAGAGGGGCTGGGAGCCGTGGGAGTGAGCGCTGCACAGCGCACAAAGAGAGAAGTGGCACCCGTCAGGAAAGGGAGCCGCCAGCCACAGAAAGAGGACAGGGGGCAGCGTGAGCCGCCTGCAGGGGGGGGGGGGGGGCGACCCAGAACTGGAAAGCAACCCCCCAAGACACCCATCTCTGCTGCACCAGGGGAGTTCCAGTAAAGGTGGAAAGCCCCACTGGAAACAGGTACTCCTGACATTGCCTCCCTCACACACTCCTTATGCCAAGGGACACTTAGCAGGGGAATTCAGGCACCTTTCCCCTATACTCTAACCCCAGTATTTACCTGCGCCCCTCCACATGTGCGAGCTTGATTCACGGCCGCACTCTGAGACACCACTGTGCCTCAACCCGGACAGCCCCTAAGCTGCCGCCCGAACTCCAGCCTCAAAGAGACGCCCGGCCCTTAAAGGAGCTGTACCGTTCCACTGCACCACATTTGTTATAGGTTCCTTGTTAGGTCACGTTAAAGGGAAGTGATCCCCGGAAGGCCATCTTAAGGGTGCATTGTGTGCCGGACTTACCAACCCCACTAGACGGCTAGCAGGAATAACTGCTTTCAGTTACTTTCCTGGCAAACTCATATGGGGACTTCTACGGATTTTGTGTAGGGTCAGGGGCTGCCCTTTAATAAGTCCATAGTGACGCCTAGTGGCCTACTGCTATACTGTTTGAACACTCCCAGACTTTGTAGATGCCAGTTTAGGTATGGGAATTTCGTTGTACTTATGTTGTTATGATCTGTTTCATTATGCATATGATATGTATCATTTACTAATGTGCCTAACCGAAATGTGCTGAACGTACTTCCCAGTAACTCACGTCACGTAACTGGCGCAATAAACCTTTGTTACCGTGTCCCACCATAGTTATTCTTGTACGCTCGGGGGGGGGGGGGGTGTTGTTCGTACTGGGGTATCTTTGTCCTTCTACCCAGGTCCTACGCAGCCGTTCTATGCAGACTCCGGCGGACGCCGCGACAAGCAAAAACTGGACGACCAGAGAGGCCGCATCCGGATGAGCGTGAGACTCCGGGTACGCTGCACCACATATCACAACATATCACACATATCTCCCAACATGATCCATTCCAGGAGGGACAAAATGCTCTCTACCTGAACTTCCTTCTTAATTTATGATTGCAATCACCTGTGTTGAAGTACCTTTCTTATCAATTAAATAGTTCAACACAGGTAGAGAGCATTTTGTCCCTTCTGGAATGGGACGTGTTGGGATTTTATATAAATCCCCCACCTTTCATCATGGCCCCCCTGTCTTAAGTACCCCGGGTACCCCCAAGGCTTAATCCGGTCTTGATCGCTGAGGTGCGAATGGGTCATAACTGCACATGCGTGGCGCCCGCAATGCGCACGCGCGTCATTGCCCAGTGACAGCCGTCGCCAGGCAAGGACCAGAAAAAGTGATCGCTAGCGCAATTGCAAGAAGATTGACAGTGGGGAGGCATTCTGGGGTAGATACTCACCGTTTTCTGGGCGTGGAGATCCAAACGCAGGTGTGTCCAGACGTTTGGAGGGCGGTTGTCTGACATCAATTCCGGGACCTTCATCGCTGGATTTATCGCACAGGGTAAGTAACTGCAGGGCTAGTCTTGTTCTGCACAAGACTTTTTTAGCATAGCAGGGCTGCACAAGCGATCGCAGCCCTGCTATGCTAAAATACACTCCCCCATAGGCGGCGTCTAGTTGATCGCACAAGCAGCAAAAAGTTGCTAAGTGCGATCAATTCAGAATGACCCCCAATGTCTTTGCTATAATATATTCATTAGGCATTAATTACCATCACAGCTTGTCCAAGCTGACCTGTTGACAGGGGCGTAGCCAGAACTTTGTGGGACCCACAGCAACATACTGACGGGAACCTTGTCCCAATGCTTCTAAAGAGACACCTCTCCACAGCAGTTGTTAATTTTATTAGAGATGTGCACTTGAAATTTTTCGGGTTTTGTGTTTTGGTTTTGGGTTCGGTTCCGCGGCCGTGTTTTGGGTTCGACCGCGTTTTGGCAAAACCTCACCGAATTTTTTTTGTCGGATTCGGGTGTGTTTTGGATTCGGGTGTTTTTTTCAAAAAACACTAAAAAACAGCTTAAATCATAGAATTTGGGGGTCATTTTGATCCCAAAGTATTATTAACCTCAAAAACCATAATTTCCACTCATTTTCAGTCTATTCTGAATACCTCACACCTCACAATATTATTTTTAGTCCTAAAATTTGCACCGAGGTCGCTGGATGACTAAGCTAAGCGACCCTAGTGGCCGACACAAACACCTGGCCCATCTAGGAGTGGCACTGCAGTGTCACGCAGGATGGCCCTTCCAAAAAACACTCCCCAAACAGCACATGACGCAAAGAAGAAAAAAAGAGGCGCAATGAGGTAGCTGTGTGAGTAAGATAAGCGACCCTAGTGGCCGACACAAACACCTGGCCCATCTAGGAGTGGCACTGCAGTGTCACGCAGGATGGCCCTTCAAAAAAACACTCCCCAAACAGCACATGACGCAAAGAAGAAAAAAAGAGGCGCAATGAGGTAGCTGTGTGAGTAAGCTAAGCGACCCTAGTGGCCGACACAAACACCTGGCCCATCTAGGAGTGGCACTGCAGTGTCACGCAGGATGGCCCTTCCAAAAAACACTCCCCAAACAGCACATGACGCAAAGAAGAAAAAAAGAGGCGCAATGAGGTAGCTGTGTGAGTAAGATAAGCGACCCTAGTGGCCGACACAAACACCTGGCCCATCTAGGAGTGGCACTGCAGTGTCACGCAGGATGGCCCTTCCAAAAAACACTCCCCAAACAGCACATGACGCAAAGAAGAAAAAAAGAGGCGCAATGAGGTAGCTGTGTGAGTAAGCTAAGCGACCCTAGTGGCCGACACAAACACCTGGCCCATCTAGGAGTGGCACTGCAGTGTCACGCAGGATGGCCCTTCCAAAAAACACTCCCCAAACAGCACATGACGCAAAGAAGAAAAAAAGAGGCGCAATGAGGTAGCTGTGTGAGTAAGATAAGCGACCCTAGTGGCCGACACAAACACCTGGCCCATCTAGGAGTGGCACTGCAGTGTCACGCAGGATGGCCCTTCCAAAAAACACTCCCCAAACAGCACATGACGCAAAGAAGAAAAAAAGAGGCGCAATGAGGTAGCTGTGTGAGTAAGATAAGCGACCCTAGTGGCCGACACAAACACCTGGCCCATCTAGGAGTGGCACTGCAGTGTCACGCAGGATGGCCCTTCCAAAAAACACTCCCCAAACAGCACATGACGCAAAGAAGAAAAAAAGAGGCGCAATGAGGTAGCTGTGTGAGTAAGCTAAGCGACCCTAGTGGCCGACACAAACACCTGGCCCATCTAGGAGTGGCACTGCAGTGTCACGCAGGATGGCCCTTCCAAAAAACACTCCCCAAACAGCACATGACGCAAAGAAGAAAAAAAGAGGCGCAATGAGGTAGCTGTGTGAGTAAGCTAAGCGACCCTAGTGGCCAACACAAACACCTGGCCCATCTAGGAGTGGCACTGCAGTGTCACGCAGGATGGCCCTTCCAAAAAACACTCCCCAAACAGCACATGACGCAAAGAAGAAAAAAAGAGGCGCAATGAGGTAGCTGTGTGAGTAAGATAAGCTACCCTAGTGGCCGACACAAACACCTGGCCCATCTAGGAGTGGCACTGCAGTGTCACGCAGGATGGCCCTTCCAAAAAACACTCCCCAAACAGCACATGACGCAAAGAAGAAAAAAAGAGGCGCAATGAGGTAGCTGTGTGAGTAAGATAAGCGACCCTAGTGGCCGACACAAACACCTGGCCCATCTAGGAGTGGCACTGCAGTGTCACGCAGGATGGCCCTTCCAAAAAACACTCCCCAAACAGCACATGACGCAAAGAAGAAAAAAAGAGGCGCAATGAGGTAGCTGTGTGAGTAAGATAAGCGACCCTAGTGGCCGACACAAACACCTGGCCCATCTAGGAGTGGCACTGCAGTGTCACGCAGGATGGCCCTTCCAAAAAACACTCCCCAAACAGCACATGACGCAAAGAAGAAAAAAAGAGGCGCAATGAGGTAGCTGTGTGAGTAAGCTAAGCGACCCTAGTGGCCGACACAAACACCTGGCCCATCTAGGAGTGGCACTGCAGTGTCACGCAGGATGGCCCTTCCAAAAAACACTCCCCAAACAGCACATGACGCAAAGAAGAAAAAAAGAGGCGCAATGAGGTAGCTGTGTGAGTAAGATAAGCGACCCTAGTGGCCGACACAAACACCTGGCCCATCTAGGAGTGGCACTGCAGTGTCACGCAGGATGGCCCTTCCAAAAAACACTCCCCAAACAGCACATGACGCAAAGAAGAAAAAAAGAGGCGCAATGAGGTAGCTGTGTGAGTAAGATAAGCGACCCTAGTGGCCGACACAAACACCTGGCCCATCTAGGAGTGGCACTGCAGTGTCACGCAGGATGGCCCTTCCAAAAAACACTCCCCAAACAGCACATGACGCAAAGAAGAAAAAAAGAGGCGCAATGAGGTAGCTGTGTGAGTAAGCTAAGCGACCCTAGTGGCCGACACAAACACCTGGCCCATCTAGGAGTGGCACTGCAGTGTCACGCAGGATGGCCCTTCCAAAAAACACTCCCCAAACAGCACATGACGCAAAGAAGAAAAAAAGAGGCGCAATGAGGTAGCTGTGTGAGTAAGCTAAGCGACCCTAGTGGCCGACACAAACACCTGGCCCATCTAGGAGTGGCACTGCAGTGTCACGCAGGATGGCCCTTCCAAAAAACACTCCCCAAACAGCACATGACGCAAAGAAGAAAAAAAGAGGCGCAATGAGGTAGCTGTGTGAGTAAGATAAGCGACCCTAGTGGCCGACACAAACACCTGGCCCATCTAGGAGTGGCACTGCAGTGTCACGCAGGATGGCCCTTCCAAAAAACACTCCCCAAACAGCACATGACGCAAAGAAGAAAAAAAGAGGCGCAATGAGGTAGCTGTGTGAGTAAGATAAGCGACCCTAGTGGCCGACACAAACACCTGGCCCATCTAGGAGTGGCACTGCAGTGTCACGCAGGATGGCCCTTCCAAAACACACTCCCCAAACAGCACATGACGCAAATAAAAATGAAAGAAAAAAGAGGTGCAAGATGGAATTGTCCTTGGGCCCTCCCACCCACCCTTATGTTGTATAAACAGGACATGCACACTTTAACCAACCCATCATTTCAGTGACAGGGTCTGCCACACGACTGTGACTGAAATGACGGGTTGGTTTGGACCCCCACCGAAAAAGAAGCAATTAATCTCTCCTTGCACAAACTGGCTCTACAGAGGCAAGATGTCCACCTCATCATCATCCTCCGATATATCACCGTGTACATCCCGCTCCTCACAGATTATCAATTCGTCCCCACTGGAATCCACCATCTCAGCTCCCTGTGTACTTTGTGGAGGCAATTGCTGCTGGTCAATGTCTCCACGGAGGAATTGATTATAATTCATTTTAATGAACATCATCTTCTCCACATTTTCTGGAAGTAACCTCGTACGCCGATTGCTGACAAGGTGAGCGGCGGCACTAAACACTCTTTCGGAGTACACACTGGAGGGAGGGCAACTTAGGTAGAATAAAGCCAGTTTGTGCAAGGGCCTCCAAATTGCCTCTTTTTCCTGCCAGTATAAGTACGGACTGTCTGACGTGCCTACTTGGATGCGGTCACTCATATAATCCTCCACCATTCTTTCAATGGTGAGAGAATCATATGCAGTGACAGTAGACGACATGTCCGTAATCGTTGTCAGGTCCTTCAGTCCGGACCAGATGTCAGCATCAGCAGTCGCTCCAGACTGCCCTGCATCACCGCCAGCGGGTGGGCTCGGAATTCTGAGCCTTTTCCTCGCACCCCCAGTTGCGGGAGAATGTGAAGGAGGAGATGTTGACAGGTCGCGTTCCGCTTGACTTGACAATTTTGTCACCAGCAGGTCTTTGAACCCCAGCAGACTTGTGTCTGCCGGAAAGAGAGATCCAAGGTAGGTTTTAAATCTAGGATCGAGCACGGTGGCCAAAATGTAGTGCTCTGATTTCAACAGATTGACCACCCGTGAATCCTTGTTAAGCGAATGAAGGGCTCCATCCACAAGTCCCACATGCCTAGCGGAATCGCTCCCTTTTAGCTCCTCCTTCAATGCCTCCAGCTTCTTCTGCAAAAGCCTGATGAGGGGAATGACCTGACTCAGGCTGGCAGTGTCTGAACTGACTTCACGTGTGGCAAGTTCAAAAGGTTGCAGAACCTTGCACAACGTTGAAATCATTCTCCACTGCGCTTGAGACAGGTACATTCCACCTCCTATATCGTGCTCAATTGTATAGGCTTGAATGGCCTTTTGCTGCTCCTCCAAACTCTGAAGCATATAGAGGGTTGAATTCCACCTCGTTACCACTTCTTGCTTCAGATGATGGCAGGGCAGGTTCAGGCGTTTTTGGTGGTGCTCCAGTCTTCTGTACGTGGTGCCTGTACGCCGAAAGTGTCCCGCAATTCTTCTGGCCACCGACAGCATCTCTTGCACGCCCCTGTCGTTTTTTAAAAAATTCTGCACCACCAAATTCAAGGTATGTGCAAAACATGGGACGTGCTGGAATTTGCCCATATTTAATGCACACACAATATTGCTGGCGTTGTCCGATGCCACAAATCCACAGGAGAGTCCAATTGGGGTAAGCCATTCCGCGATGATCTTCCTCAGTTGCCGTAAGAGGTTTTCAGCTGTGTGCGTATTCTGGAAACCGGTGATACAAAGCGTAGCCTGCCTAGGAAAGAGTTGGCGTTTGCGAGATGCTGCTACTGGTGCCGCCGCTGCTGTTCTTGCGGCGGGAGTCCATACATCTACCCAGTGGGCTGTCACAGTCATATAGTCCTGACCCTGCCCTGCTCCACTTGTCCACATGTCCGTGGTTAAGTGGACATTGGGTACAACTGCATTTTTTAGGACACTGGTGAGTCTTTTTCTGACGTCCGTGTACATTCTCGGTATCGCCTGCCTAGAGAAGTGGAACCTAGATGGTATTTGGTAACGGGGGCACACTACCTCAAGAAATTGTCTAGTTCCCTGTGAACTAACGGCGGATACCGGACGCACGTCTAACACCAACATAGTTGTCAAGGCCTCAGTTATCCGCTTTGCAACAGGATGACTGCTGTGATATTTCATCTTCCTCGCAAAGGACTGTTGGACAGTCAATTGCTTGGTGGAAGTAGTAAAAGTGGGCTTACGACTTCCCCTCTGGGATGACCATCGACTCCCAGCAGCAACAACAGCAGCGCCAGCAGCAGTAGGCGTTACACGCAAGGATGCATCGGAGGAATCCCAGGCAGGAGAGGACTCGTCAGAATTGCCAGTGACATGGCCTGCAGGACTATTGGCATTCCTGGGGAAGGAGGAAATTGACACTGAGGGATTTGGTGGGGTGGTTTGCGTGAGCTTGGTTACAAGAGGAAGGGATTTAGTGGTCAGTGGACTGCTTCCGCTGTCGCCCAAAGTTTTTGAACTTGTCACTGACTTATTATGAATGCGCTGCAGGTGACGTATAAGGGAGGATGTTCCGAGGTGGTTAACGTCCTTACCCCTACTTATTACAGCTTGACAAAGGCAACACACGGCTTGACAAATGTTGTCCGCATTTCTGGTGGTAAATGGCATATTGGCAAGTTTACGCTTCTCCTCTGACAATTTTATTTTAGATTTTGGAGTCCTTTTTTTACTGATATTTGGTGTTTTGGATTTTACATGCTCTGTACTATGACATTGGGCATCGGCCTTGGCAGACGACGTTGCTGGCATTTCATCGTCTCGGCCATGACTAGTGGCAGCAGCTTCAGCACGAGGTGGAAGTGGATCTTGATCTTTCCCTAATTTTGGAACCTCAACATTTTTGTTCTCCATATTTTAATAGGCACAACTAAAAGGCACCTCAGGTAAACAATGGAGATGGATGGATACTAGTATACTTATGGATGGACCAGCGACTGCCGACACAGAGGTAGCTACAGCCGTGGACTACCGTACTGTGTCTGCTGCTAATATAGACTGGATGATAATGAGATGAAATTAATATATATATATATAATATCACTAGTACTGCAGCCGGACAGGTATATATATTTATTATGTAATGACTGATGACGGACCTGCTGGACACTGTCAGCTCAGCAGCACCGCAGACTGCTACAGTAAGCTACTATAGTAGTATGTATCAAGAAGAAAGAGAAAAAAAAAACCACGGGTAGGTGGTATACAATTATGGATGGACCAGCGACTGCCGACACAGAGGTAGCTACAGCCGTGGACTACCGTACTGTGTCTGCTGCTAATATAGACTGGATGATAATGAGATGAAATTAATATATATATATATATATATATATAATATCACTAGTACTGCAGCCGGACAGGTATATATATTTATTATGTAATGACTGATGACGGACCTGCTGGACACTGTCAGCTCAGCAGCACCGCAGACTGCTACAGTAAGCTACTATAGTAGTATGTATCAAGAAGAAAGAGAAAAAAAAAACACGGGTAGGTGGTATACAATTATGGATGGACCAGCGACTGCCGACACAGAGGTAGCTACAGCCGTGGACTACCGTACTGTGTCTGCTGCTAATATAGACTGGATGATAATGAGATGAAATTAATATATATATATATATATAATATCACTAGTACTGCAGCCGGACAGGTATATATATTTATTATGTAATGACTGATGACGGACCTGCTGGACACTGTCAGCTCAGCAGCACCGCAGACTGCTACAGTAAGCTACTATAGTAGTATGTATCAAGAAGAAAGAGAAAAAAAAAACACGGGTAGGTGGTATACAATTATGGATGGACCAGCGACTGCCGACACAGAGGTAGCTACAGCCGTGGACTACCGTACTGTGTCTGCTGCTAATATAGACTGGATGATAATGAGATGAAATTAATATATATATATATATAATATCACTAGTACTGCAGCCGGACAGGTATATATATTTATTATGTAATGACTGATGACGGACCTGCTGGACACTGTCAGCTCAGCAGCACCGCAGACTGCTACAGTAAGCTACTATAGTAGTATGTATCAAGAAGAAAGAGAAAAAAAAAAACCACGGGTAGGTGGTATACAATTATGGATGGACCAGCGACTGCCGACACAGAGGTAGCTACAGCCGTGGACTACCGTACTGTGTCTGCTGCTAATATAGACTGGATGATAATGAGATGAAATTAATATATATATATATATAATATCACTAGTACTGCAGCCGGACAGGTATATATATTTATTATGTAATGACTGATGACGGACTTGCTGGACACTGTCAGCTCAGCAGCACCGCAGACTGCTACAGTAAGCTACTATAGTAGTATGTATCAAGAAGAAAGAGAAAAAAAAAACCACGGGTAGGTGGTATACAATTATGGATGGACCAGCGACTGCCGACACAGAGGTAGCTACAGCCGTGGACTACCGTACTGTGTCTGCTGCTAATATAGACTGGATGATAATGAGATGAAATTAATATATATATATATATATATAATATCACTAGTACTGCAGCCGGACAGGTATATATATTTATTATGTAATGACTGATGACGGACCTGCTGGACACTGTCAGCTCAGCAGCACCACAGACTGCTACAGTAAGCTACTATAGTAGTATGTATCAAGAAGAAAGAGAAGAAAAAAAACCACGGGTAGGTGGTATACAATTATGGATGGACCAGCGACTGCCGACACAGAGGTAGCTACAGCCGTGGACTACCGTACTGTGTCTGCTGCTAATATAGACTGGATGATAATGAGATGAAATTAATATATATATATATATATAATATCACTAGTACTGCAGCCGGACAGGTATATATATTTATTATGTAATGACTGATGACGGACCTGCTGGACACTGTCAGCTCAGCAGCACCGCAGACTGCTACAGTAAGCTACTATAGTAGTATGTATCAAGAAGAAAGAGAAAAAAAAAACCACGGGTAGGTGGTATACAATTATGGATGGACCAGCGACTGCCGACACAGAGGTAGCTACAGCCGTGGACTACCGTACTGTGTCTGCTGCTAATATAGACTGGATGATAATGAGATGAAATTAATATATATATATATATAATATCACTAGTACTGCAGCCGGACAGGTATATATATTTATTATGTAATGACTGATGACGGACCTGCTGGACACTGTCAGCTCAGCAGCACCGCAGACTGCTACAGTAAGCTACTATAGTAGTATGTATCAAGAAGAAAGAGAAAAAAAAAAACCACGGGTAGGTGGTATACAATTATGGATGGACCAGCGACTGCCGACACAGAGGTAGCTACAGCCGTGGACTACCGTACTGTGTCTGCTGCTAATATAGACTGGATGATAATGAGATGAAATTAATATATATATATATATAATATCACTAGTACTGCAGCCGGACAGGTATATATATTTATTATGTAATGACTGATGACGGACCTGCTGGACACTGTCAGCTCAGCAGCACCGCAGACTGCTACAGTAAGCTACTATAGTGGTATGTATCAAGAAGAAAGAGAAAAAAAAAAACCACGGGTAGGTGGTATACAATTATGGATGGACCAGCGACTGCCGACACAGAGGTAGCTACAGCCGTGGACTACCGTACTGTGTCTGCTGCTAATATAGACTGGATGATAATGAGATGAAATTAATATATATATATATATATATATATATAATATCACTAGTACTGCAGCCGGACAGGTATATATATTTATTATGTAATGACTGATGACGGACCTGCTGGACACTGTCAGCTCAGCAGCACCGCAGACTGCTACAGTAAGCTACTATAGTAGTATGTATCAAGAAGAAAGAAAAGAAAAAAACACGGGTAGGTGGTATACATATACAATTATATATATATTATATACAATTATATATATATATATATATTAAACTGGTGGTGATTAATTAAACTGGTGGTTAGGTCACTGGTCACACTATCAGCTACTTGCAAGTAGTACTCCTAAGCAGACAATCACAATATATACTGGTGGTCAGTGTGGTCACAATGGCAGTGTGGCACTCTGGCAGCAGAGTGCCAGCAAAAGTGTGCACTGTACGTTAAAATATGTACTCCTGCTCTCAGACTCTAACTGCTCCCCACTGTCTCCCCCACAAGTCAGATATACAGTCACACTATCACTTCAGCAAGTAGTAGTACTCCTCCTAATGCTCCCCAAAATTACTAAAGTAAAAAATACTGTGTCTCTCTCTACTCTAGTAGTCTCACTCTCTATAAACGGAGAGGACGCCAGCCACGTCCTCTCCCTATCAATCTCAATGCACGTGTGAAAATGGCGGCGACGCGCGGCTCCTTATATAGAATCCGAGTCTCGCGATAGAATCCGAGCCTCGCGAGAATCCGACAGCGGGATGATGACGTTCGGGCGCGCTCGGGTTAACCGAGCAAGGCGGGAAGATCCGAGTCGCTCGGACCCGTGTAAAAAAAACTGAAGTTCGGGCGGGTTCGGTTTCCGAGGAACCGAACCCGCTCATCTCTAAATTTTATGCCCCATAATAGTGCCCTAGTATATTTTATGAACCATTGTAGTGCCCTAGTTCACATGATGCCACACAGTACCCCCAATTCACATTATGACATTGTCCCCAATTCATATTGTGTTACATTATAATGCCCTTGAGTTCATTTCACACCACATTACAATGAGCAGGCCCAGGGGCATAACTAGATATATTGTAGACCCCAAGGCAAAAGTTTTTAAGGGCCCCTATGTACCATCCAATGGTGAAAGATGTATATAACACATAGGTCAAAAGGGTATCTAGGTCAACATGTTCTGGGTTGACAGGTCAAAAGGTCAACATGAGGTTTTTTTTTAAAAATCTTATTTTTAACTTTTTCATACTTAACGATCCACGCGTACTACGATTGGGAATAGTAACCTTGCCCGAAGCATGGCGAGCGAAGCGGTAGTGGATTGGGGTTCCCAGTCACTGTACGGAGAAAACAACATAAAATAAAAATAAAAACTCATGTCGACCTTTTGACCTGTCGACCTAGCATCCCTGTCGACCTAGTTACTGTCGACCAATAGTAGTCGACCTAGACACTGTCGACCTAGTTACTGTCGACCCTCCATACCACACCCGTGTATAACACATGTAACTGTGACAGGAAAAGTGGCCCCTCTCAACTCTGATGTCTTGTGTGTCACTTCTATCTCCACCCTACCTTCTGTTCTAACTTAACTGCTGTCTTTTTCTCAGTGTGTTGAAATCCTGATACAACCAAGATACTCTGGCTATTGACAGTCTTGTAAAATACCCAAACTAGTATTCAATCCATTGCTACATAGAACCCTAACTAATGCTCTATGACACAGGTTCTCAAACTCGGTTCTCATGACCCCACATGGTGCATGTTTTGCAGGTCTCCTCATAAAATCACAAGTGAAATAATTAGCTCCACCTGTGGACCTTTTAAAATGGGTCAGTGAGTAATTAATACACCTGTGCACTTGCTGGGTTACCTGCAAAACATGCACTGTGTGGGGTCCTGAGGACCGAGTTTGAGAACTCCTGCTCTATGATAATAGTCTTCACTTCTTTGCAGTGCAATGAGGTCTTGCCAAATATCTTTGAACTTATTTAACTTCCACAAATCTAGGTAACTTAAAGTAAACGTCTAGTTGTCAACAGATGGATCTGTTGTTTAGCCCTCAATGTAGATCAAATGTCAACCAACTCTATTTCTAGTTAACGCATAATGCTGCCAATAGCTCCCCGTGTCATTGATGATTTGGGCGTTTTTTTCTGGGCTTAATATTAATTTAGACAAATCACATGTCATGCCTCTTCGAGGACATTGTTCCTCTACCCCTATCATTTCTCCTCCCTTGTGTTGGGTGGATCAATTTAAATACTTGGGAATTCTGATATCTAATACTCTGGCTGATTTGATCTCTCTTAATATAGACCCCTTTTTCATACATGTTAAAGACAGAGTCAAGGCCTGGGGCCGTCTTCCCCCTTTAAGTTGATCCTACAACCTAAACTTTTGTATATTATCCAGCACTCCCCCATTTTCCTTCCTGCCTTCTTGTTTATCAAGTTGACTAGACTACTTTCCTCCTTGATCTGGGTGAGCCCCCATCCTCATATATGTTCGACACTCTGACTAGGCCTAAATCCACTAGAGGCCTCGCACTTCCACATTTCCGCATTGCAGAACAGTGGTCGAAGTGGAAATTTTGAAGTGGGGGTATGGAAAAGTGAAGGTTTGCTCCGGAAAAAGGGGATGTGGTCACTAAAAAGGGGCATGGCCATAAGTGTGGTGTACCACACTATATACACATTATGCACCACAATAGTAGGACCCCTTATACTATCTAGTACTGGTGCCCCCTACACATTATCCCACATGGAATGAACCAAAATTCACATTATGCCACACTGAATGAGCCAAAATTCCCACAGAATGAGCCAAAATTCACATTCCGCCACACGGAATGAGCCAAAATTCACTATATGCCACACGGAATGAGCCAAAAATTCACAATATGCCACACAGTATGAGCCAAAATTCACATTATCCCACACAGTATGATCCACAATTCAGGGACAGGGAGAGTGAGGGACAGCAGGGACAGGGAGAGTGACAGCAGGGACAGGGAGAGTGACAACAGTGACAGGGAGAGTGACAGAGGGACATAGGGAAGCAGGGGAACATTACCTAATGAGATGAGCAGCGGAGGTGCGGAGGGGGCTGTGGTCGGCGGCTGTGCAGAGGTGGCGGTGAGGAGGAGGCCGTGGGCAGCGATGGAGGAGCCCATGGGCAGCAGCGGTGAGAAGGAGGCCTTTGGTGCGGCAGCGGTGAGTAGCGTGGCCGCTACTGATTGGCTGCCGGTTCCACAGCTCCGATTGGCAGTGCGAAGGTCAGCAGCTCCGGCGACAGTGGGAATCAGTGCTCGAAGTGCCGGTATGCCATACTGGTGTATACCGGCCCACTTTGAGCACTGCTTCAGAACCATTACTATGCAGCTCAAATGGTTCACCTTCAATTGTGGCTTCAGGACTTGTCAGTTGACACCTTACGTTCCCTTCTCACCACCCAAACCTATCCTGGTCTGACCCCAATACAGGCTTTGCTGGGGGTAATATCATCAAAACTAGTCCTCCACTTGTGCAACAGGCCATCCAAATCTGGAAACAGGTGTCTCTTATGATAGCGCCCCCTTGGATAGATCTCGATATCTCCTTATGTAGCTTCAGGGTTCTACCCAAGTTAACGACACTGCAGCCCGATCTAGTCTGGCTACCAAAGGGCATATCCACTATTGGACAACTTTTGGACAACTTTATGAATGCTTTATTCTTTGTTCTTTTGCTCAACTTAGATCGGAGTACCACTTACCATCTACCCACTTTTTTAGATACCTACAGCTCAGGCATGCTTCGTCTTTTCAATATCCAGAGGCACCTCCTGTTCTGTTTGCCTCACCACTCAAAACTTTTTTGTTGGCCCTTGACCCCCGTAAATCCCTATCCTTCTTATGCTCATTTATAATGTCATTTTATCACAATGACTATCTCCCTAAGCTTAGACTTCAATGGGAGGGTGACCGGGGTCCGGTTGATAATGAGACATCGGCGTTTGCTCTAGCTTCCCCTAGACCAGAGGTTCCCAAACTGTGTGCCGTGGCTCCCTGGGGTGCCTCGGGATACTTGCAGGGGTGCCCTGGGTTGGTGGTCCAGGACCAATTCAAGTTATTCATGGTCAATATAATAGGCAAAACCAGTGCTGGTGGCTGCCAGTCATAAAATATGTGGCCAAACAGAAGCAAATCTTGTCCCTCACCACACAACCCTAAGGATGACATATAAATGCGATCTACTTAATAGAATATTTATTTCTAAATTTCTCAATAAGAAATTTTTGGCCTAGGGGTGCCGTGAAAAAAATTCTGATATTCTAGGGCTCCGTGATTCAAAAAAGTTTGGAACCAACTGCCCTAGTCTGTCTACTATCTCGATTAGGTTCCAACAGATTCAATTGTTTCTACTACATTGTACGCATTTTACTCCAGCACGCCTAGTTAAATTTGGAGGTCGCTCTTCGAATCTGTCCTAAATGCAGTGTAGAGGTTTTGGCATCAAACATTTCGGGGACGGAATTAAATCCGTTTTAATGAACTAGGAATTCCCTGGATATTGCACACTCCAGAGAACTGCTGTTTAGGTGTGCTGGCAGTAGATACTATTAATAAATATGAATGTCACTTTATATTAAATATGTGTGCGCTAGCTAGAGTCTCCTTAGCCCATGTATGGATTTCTCCAGACAGTCCTGATTACTCCTCATGGTTTTCCCTGGTCAGGTTAACGATTCAACATGAGCATTATGTGTACAAAGTTAGAGAAGCCGAGCTCAAGTTCCATCATATGGGATCCTGGGATTAACTCTATATTTGCCCTATGCCATGAACGCAGAGGGACCCTCGCAGTCTGGTGACTGCCCCTGATTACATACGTGCAGCACTATACTCTTTGGGTTTCACTTTCTTTGTTCTTACTTTCTCTTCCTCCCTTTCTTGTTCTTCTTATTCTTTTATAATTAATGTTCCCATACTGTTTTGCTCTGCAGAGCTATCTTCAGATATTCCAGTGTATTGTGATGACTACATTATTCTACTCTGATGTTAAAAAATTGTATTTGTGAACATTTACACAAGTAATGCCTGTTGCTTATGTTTATGTAAGTTTTTTTCCATGAAAACTCAATTAAAAACTACTCAATTTAAAACAAAAATGTCAACCAACTCTGATTAACATACAGTATCCTGACTTGAGTTAGCTTCCTATGCAGGTAAGATCTTGTGTGAGGTGGTCATCCCAGTCTTTCCGGTGTCTGGGAGAATTCCCCAAAATGTATGATTCTCCCAGACATGCAGGTAGGGTAGGCAAGTATGCGCTTGCTACATAAGCAAAGAAAAACTATAGATTGGCAACAATTTATAATAACAAATAAAAAAAGAAATAAAAGCATGCAAGGTAATCCAACCCTGTGATAACATTCCTTGACCCACACCTACTGTACATATCCACTACCACCGACTACCCCATTCACCCCCAACAGAATACACTACAATGACACTCCCCACACACAAACCCACCACTGGATAAGGACTAGGGATTCCCTCTTTTTTCATTGCTGTGGGATATGTGAGGTTGGTGAGATATATATTACTTACATGTGATGTAGAAGGGGGTGCCAGTTTGCCTCAAAAAGGGATTGCTGTAAGGACAGTTTGGGCGAAAATAGGGGCAATGAATCAACATCTTGTCTATGGTCTCGTGGGTTCTTTTCCAGCTTTGGCTGAAAGCCATCTCGGTAAGGGCTTAGATGCAGATGACTGGTCTGATATATAATCAGGGCAACAAATTCTTCCATATGTACCCGTGTAAAAGTCAACACATATACAGAGCCGGCCTTAGGCATAGGCTAACTAGGCAAATGCCTATGGCATTTGGTATGCTTAGGGGCACCAGCAGCTTCTGCTGATTAAAATGATATGCGGCATGCCTATATTCTGTGTATGACTGCGGCTGTATCTGCATACGAAATACTACATTGCAGTGTATTCCTGGAAATCACTGTAATGTAGCATTTCATATGCAGATACAGCCACAGTTGCACACAGAATATAGGCATGCTGCATATTATTTTAATCAGCAGAAGCTGCTTGTGCATCATAGCCACATAGTAATGCAAATAAGATGCATTTTCAGAAACAAAAGGTGCCAGACGTTAGCAGAGCTGCCCAATGACTTATCCAGACATCTCCTGCAGAACTAGTGGCGGTGCTAGGGGGCACCAGCCAAAATCTTGCCTAGGGCATCATATTGGTTAGGGCCGGCTCTGCACATATAGATAGTTGCATGACTGTACATGTGGAAGTTGGAGAGCGCTACTGCGCAGACTCCATCTTTAGGTTCCTACAGGGAGGCTTCAAGACCCTAAGATGGCTACTGAGCCTTGTACTGAGTATGCACTGTGCCATCTTGTCACTGTGTTAGTGCGCCACAGTAGGAGACAAACATCTTCCACTTAGTTCCAGTGAGACCTGCAATCTACTGAGTGTTACAAAGAACCTGGTTCCTCTTGGACAGCTACACGCTACCTACATACAGTCACAGATTGTTTAGCTGTATGCCTCCATTCTGCTCAACTCCGCTCCATGACCCGTCTTAAGGTGGGTACACATGTGAAGATTGAACATCATACGCGACGGGAAGTGCATACACAATTACCGATGCCGGTGACAATGAACGATAGCGGGGGAGGAGGGGGGGGAGCGGGGGCCAAGCTGCATATGGCATCGCTAGTGACAGCCTCCGATCTTCTTGCATGTACGAAAGATCTGAGGCTGTCGTTAGCGATCCGCGGGTGCGCGCAACAGCATAATTCTCTTGCATACACATGGAACAATGTAAACGATTGGTCGTTCCGTTCGATCGGAAATGCTCTCATATCGCTTGTTCTATCGTTCTGTGTGTATGCACCATTAGTGTGTATAACTATGTGTACAGGTGTACTGTCACAAGTGCGGCGGGCACTTTTCGTGTTTTGGTTTTGGATCTGGATCCCCGCTTGTGTTTTGGATCTGGATTGGTTTTGCCAAAACCACCCTTTCGGGTTTTGGCTTTGGTTTTGGATATGGATGAATTTTGAAAAACATAAAAACAGCTAAAATCACAGAATTTGGGGGGTCATTTTGATCCTACAGTATTATTAACCTCAATAACATTAATTTCCACTCATTTCCAGTCTATTCTGAACACCTCACATCTCACAATATTGTTCTGTGGGGGTCATTCTGACCCAATCGCACGCTGCAGTTTATCGCAGTGGTGCGATCGGGTCAGAACTGCGCATGCGCCGGCGCCGCAGTGTGCTGGCGCATGCCAGACGGCTGAAGGCCGTCGCTGCGGTACGATCGCCTCTGCCTGATTGACAGGCAGAAGCGGTCGCTAAGCGGGGGGGGACGGAACTGCGGCATTTGGTCGCTGTTTCGTGGGCGTGGTCCGGCCAACGCAGGCATGGCCGGACCGTGCGGGGGGCGGGCCGCAGCGGCTGTGTGACGTCACACGCAGCCGCTGCGGGCTGGGGAGTGATGAGTAGCTCCCGGCCAGCGCGCACTGACATGCAGGGCGGGATAGCCCTGTGCTGGGCGTCCCCCCGCATGTCTATGGACATGATCGTAGCCCTGTAAAATTTTGCAGGGCTACGATCAACTCGGAATGACCCCCTTAGGCCAAAAGGTTGCACCGAGGTAGCTGGATGACTTTGCTTAGCGACACAAGTGTGCGGCACAAACACCTGGCCCATCTAGAAGTGGCACTGCAGTGTCAGACAGGATGGCAGATTTAAAAACTAGGCCCCAAACAGCATATCATGCAAAGAAAAAAAAAGAGGTGCAATGAGGTAGCTGGATGGCTACGCTAAGCGACACAAGTGTGCGGCACAAACACCTGGCCCATCTAGGAGTGGCACTGCAGTGTCAGACAGGATGGCAGTTTAAAAACTAGGCCCCAAACAACACATCATGCAAAGAAGAAAAAGAGGTGCAATTAGGTAACTGGATGACTTTGCTAAGTGACACATGTGTGCGGCACAATGTAATGCACGCACAATATTGGTGGACTTATACGGCAGTACCCCTGAACTTATATGGCAGTACCCCTGGACTTATATGGCAGTACCCCTGGACTTATACGGCTGCACCACTGGACTGGACTTATATGGCAGTACCACTGGACTTATACGGCAGTACCCCTGGACTTATACACCAGTTCCCCTGAACTTATATGGCAGTACCCCTGGACTTATACGGCAGTACCACTGGACTTATACGGCTGCACCACTTGACTGGACTTATACAGCAGTACCCCTGGACTTATACGGCAGTTCCCCTGGACTTATACGGCAGTACCCCTGGACTTATACGGCTGCACCACTGGACTGGACTTATACGGCAGTAGCCCTGGACTTATACAGCAGTACCACTGGACTTATATGGCAGTACCACTGGACTTATACGGCTGCACCACTGGACTGGACTTATATGGCAGTACCCCATGACTTATACGGCAGTATCCCTGGACTTATACGGCTGCACCACTGGACTGGACTTATACGGCAGTATCCCTGGACTTATACAGCAGCACCACTGGACTGGACATATACGGCAGTACCCCTGGACTTATACGGCAGTACCCCTGGACTTATACGGCAGTACCCCTGGACTTATACGGCAGCACCCCTGGACTTATACGGCAGCACCACTGGACTTATACGGCAGCACCACTGGACTTATATGGCTGCACCACTGGACTGGACTTATACAGCAGAACCCGTGGACTTATACGGCTGTACCCCTGGACTTATACGGCAGCACCACTGGACTTATACGGCAGTACCCCTGGACTTATACGGCAGTACCCCTGGACTTATACGGCTGCACCATTGGACTTATACAGTAGTACCCCTGGACTTATATGGCAGTACCCCTGGACTTATACGGCTGCACCACTGGACTGGACTTATACGGCAGTACCCCTGGATTTACATGGCATTACCAATGGACTTATACGGCAGTACCCCTGGACTTATACGGCAGTACCCCTGAACTTATAGGGCAGCAACACTGGACTGGACTTATACGGCAGTACCCCTGGATTTATATGGCAGCACCACTGGACTTATACGGCAGTACCCCTGGACTTATACGGCAGTACCCCTGAACTTATAGGGCTGCAACACTGGACTGGACTTATATGGCAGTACCCCTGGATTTATATGGCAGCACCACTGGACTTATACAGCAGTACCCCTGGACTTATACGGCAGTACCCCATGACTTATACAGCAGCACCACTGGACTTTTACAGCAGTACCCCTGGACTTATACGGCAGTACCCCTGGACTTAAACGGCTGCACCACTGGACTGGACATATACAGCAGTACCCGTGGACTTATACGACTGTACCCCTGTACTTATACGGTAGCACCACTGTGTCACAACTGAGGGCCTGAGCTGACGGGAGGCAGCCTCAGTTGTAGGGGCTGAGATGTACCGGAACCTGGGAGGTTGTATCAGACCCTTGGACATGTAAGTAACATGAGGAATAACCGCCCGAAGGCGTGACCACGACAACTTGAATAAAAGTCAATGATGTTTATTTATGACAAACTCCATGCATCACAGTAGCAGTAAAAAGAAACATAAAAATCAGCAGAGAAATAATAATACAGTTCCTGGGTACTACAGGGTGGCAGGGGCCACAGAGCTCTGGTGGTATGAGACAGTTCTTATTATCTGCAAGTTGGAAAGTCCTTACCAGGCTCAACTGTAGCAATGAGGAAAGCCCAGGGTCGTACCAGCTGGTGTTCCAGGGAAAGCTGGACTGCTGTAGGTAAAATGCTGCTGTGGGTACTGGTTAGAACCATACAGGTGTTGGCACGGAGTGGATACTGGCTGGAACCAGTTAAATAATAAATAAAGCTTGAGAGCAATGCAAATGAAATGTAGAATTTGAGAGCGGAGAAATAATAATACCGGTGGAGAGAGGTAAACTGCAGAAAGGACACCGGCCCTTTAAGAGAAGCTGTACACTGCTGGAAGCTGAGCTGGAAGCAGGTGATTGTTGTAGCTGGAAACAGGTTAGTCCAGAATGGATCGGAGAGTCAGGCTACACCGCAGATGGAATGCTGGTCTCTATAGCAGAAGTCTGGAGACAGGAGCTGGAACCTGGAAGACATTCACAGGAGAGAGACAAACTGGAACAAGGTTTGACAACCAAAGCACTGACGCCTTCCTTGCTCAGGCACAACCTATTTATACCTGCAGCAAGGAAGGCATTGGCTAGGCAATTATGCAAATAATAATACAGACAGCAGATTGGTGAATATGATCAGATGACAGAATCCAAGATGGCTGCGCCCATGCAGACACTTGGAGGGAAGTTTGGTTTGTAATCCATGTGGTCTGGAAAACAGTAATGGCGGCGCCGGCCACCGAAGACAGGAGACGCCAGGCTGACAGGTGCACATCCAACCACGCGGACACAGCGGAGGCCGCGGCTGACGTAATCGCCACTCTGAATGCAGAAGCTCAGGAACGGCGGCGGAGGCCGCGGGAGACGCCATGCCAGATGTATAAGGCGTTACTGTGACCGCGTCCAGAGAGACAGGAGAGGATACGGGGATGTGCACATCAGGGTAACAGATGGGATCCGGTCCTGGAGCGCTGAGCCAGCCTTAGGAGGCATCTGATAGGTAAGAAATGGCGTCCAGATACCCGGATCGTGACAGCACCCCCCCCTTTAGGAGTGGCCCCAAGACACTTCTTTGGCTTTTGAGGAAACTTGGAATGGAATCTCCGGACCAAGGCAGGAGCATGGACATCAGAAGCATTGGTCCATGAACGTTCCTCAGGGCCATAACCCTTCCAGTCAATAAGATACTGAAGTTGACCGTAACGGTGACGTGAGTCCAGGATCTTGGCCACTTCATACTCAACGCCTCGTTGAGTTTGGACTTTCGGAGATGGAGGAAGTGAGGAATGAAACCGATTCAAGATTAGCGGTTTCAACAGAGAAACATGGAATGTCCTGGGTATTTTTAAAAAAGGAGGTAACTGGAGTCTGTAAGCAACAGGATTGATGACTTGATCAATTTTAAAAGGACCGATGAAGCGAGGTGCAAACTTCATACTGGGAACTCTCAACCTCAAATTCTTCGTGGATAACCATACCCGATCACCCACCTTGAGAGCAGGAACTGCTCGACGCTTCTTATCCGCAAACTTCTTGTACCTGAACGATGCCTTGAGCAGAGCTGATCGTACGCTCTTCCAGATATTGGCAAACTGATGCAAGGTGATATCCACTGCGGGAACAGAAGTTGCTGGAAGCGGTTGGAACTCAGGGACTTTAGGGTGGAATCCAAAGTTGGTGAAGAATGGTGTTGAAGAAGATGAAGAATGATACTGGTTGTTATGACAGAACTCGGCCCAGGGAAGTAATTGAACCCAGTCATCTTGAGAGGAGGACACATAGAAGCGGAGGAAGGACTCCAAGTCCTGATTCACCCTCTCAGTTTGACCATTGGTCTGAGGATGGTAAGCCGTGGAAAACTTTAGCTTGACTTGGAGGACTTGACATAAACTTCGCCAGAATTTGGCTGTGAATTGAACTCCTCGATCTGAGATAATTTCTTCTGGAAGACCGTGGAGTCGGAAGATCTCTTGTATGAATACTTGAGCCAACTTGGAAGCTGACGGAAGACCGGTGAGAGGAATGAAGTGTGCCATCTTGGTGAACCGGTCAACTACCACCCAGATGGTATTGAACTTGTTGCACATGGGCAAATCTGTAATAAAATCCATCGACAAATGGGTCCATGGTCGACGGGGAACAGATAGTGGAACCAGTTGCCCCGCAGGCGACTGGCGGGATACTTTATGTTGGGCACACTTTGGGCAAGATGCAATAAACTCCAACACGTCCTTTTTCAGAGTTGGCCACCAATAGGACCTAGAGATAAACTCCAGGGTTTTTTGGATACCTGTATGTCCGGCAAAGCGGGAAGCATGGGCCCAATGCATGAGCTTCTTCCTTAGTGTCGGCTTCACAAAACTTTTCCCTGATGGGGGCGTAGAGTCCATCCCTACCGTGGAGAATGCCAACGGATTTATAATAGGATGCTTGTCTGAAGACTCTGACTCATTTTCTTGCTCCCATGAGCGGGAAAGGGCATCGGCCTTGCGATTCTGAGAGCCCGGACAGAACTAGAGATGAGCGGGTTCGGTTTCTCTGAATCCGAACCCGCCAGAACTTCATGTTTTTTTTCACGGGTCCGAGCGACTCGGATCTTCCCGCCTTGCTCGGTTAACCCGAGCGCGCCCGAACGTCATCATGATGCTGTCGGATTCTCGCGAGGCTCGGATTCTATCGCGAGACTCGGATTCTATATAAGGAGCCGCGCGTCGCCGCCATTTTCACACGTGCATTGAGATTGATAGGGAGAGGACGTGGCTGGCGTCCTCTCCGTTTAGACACTTGATTTACTAATTTTGGGGAGCATTAGGAGTACTCAGTAGTGTACAGTGCAGAGTTTTGCTGATAGTGACCAGTGACCACCACTTTTATTTATAATCCGTTCTCTGCCTGAAAAAAGCGATACACAGCACACAGTGACTCAGTCACATACCATATCTGTGTGCACTGCTCAGGCTCAGGCCAGTGTGCTGCATCATCTATTATCTATATATAATATTATATATCTGTCTGACTGCTCAGCTCACACAGCTTATAATTGTGGGGGAGACTGGGGAGCACTACTGCAGTGCCAGTTATAGGTTATAGCAGGAGCCAGGAGTACATAATATATTATATAGTGAGTGACCACCAGACACACAGTGCAGTTTATTTAATATATCCGTTCTCTGCCTGAAAAAAGCGATACACACAGTGACTCAGTCAGTCACATACCATATCTGTGTGCACTGCTCAGGCTCAGGCCAGTGTGCTGCATCATCTATATATATTATATATCTGTCTGACTGCTCAGCTCACACAGCTTATAATTGTGGGGGAGACTGGGGAGCACTACTGCAGTGCCAGTTATAGGTTATAGCAGGAGCCAGGAGTACATAATATTATATTAAAATTAAACAGTGCACACTTTTGCTGCAGGAGTGCCACTGCCAGTGTGACTAGTGACCAGTGACCTGACCACCAGTATATAATATTAGTAGTATACTATCTCTTTATCAACCAGTCTATATTAGCAGCAGACACAGTACAGTGCGGTAGTTCACGGCTGTGGCTACCTCTGTGTCGGCACTCGGCAGCCCGTCCATAATTGTATATACCACCTAACCGTGGTTTTTTTTTCTTTCTTTATACATACATACTAGTTACGAGTATACTATCTCTTTATCAACCAGTCTATATATTAGCAGCAGACACAGTACAGTGCGGTAGTTCACGGCTGTGGCTACCTCTGTGTCGGCACTCGGCAGCCCGTCCATAATTGTATATACCACCTAACCGTGGGTTTTTTTTCTTTCTTTATACATACATACTAGTTACGAGTATACTATCTCTTTATCAACCAGTCTATATATTAGCAGCAGACACAGTACAGTGCGGTAGTTCACGGCTGTGGCTACCTCTGTGTCGGCACTCGGCAGCCAGTCCATAATTGTATATACCACCTAACCGTGGGTTTTTTTTCTTTCTTTATACATACATACTAGTTACGAGTATACTATCTCTTTATCAACCAGTCTATATATTAGCAGCAGACACAGTACAGTGCGGTAGTTCACGGCTGTGGCTACCTCTGTGTCGGCACTCGGCAGCCCGTCCATAATTGTATATACCACCTAACCGTGGTTTTTTTTTCTTTCTTTATACATACATACTAGTTACGAGTATACTATCTCTTTATCAACCAGTCTATATATTAGCAGCAGACACAGTACAGTGCGGTAGTTCACGGCTGTGGCTACCTCTGTGTCGGCACTCGGCAGCCCGTCCATAATTGTATATACCACCTAACCGTGGTTTTTTTTTCTTTCTTTATACATACATACTAGTTACGAGTATACTATCTCTTTATCAACCAGTCTATATATTAGCAGCAGACACAGTACAGTGCGGTAGTTCACGGCTGTGGCTACCTCTGTGTCGGCACTCGGCAGCCCGTCCATAATTGTATATACCACCTAACCGTGGTTTTTTTTTCTTTCTTTATACATACATACTAGTTACGGGTATACTATCTCTTTATCAACCAGTCTATATATTAGCAGCAGACACAGTACAGTGCGGTAGTTCACGGCTGTGGCTACCTCTGTGTCGGCACTCGGCAGCCCGTCCATAATTGTATACTAGTATCCAATCCATCCATCTCCATTGTTTACCTGAGGTGCCTTTTAGTTGTGCCTATTAAAATATGGAGAACAAAAATGTTGAGGTTCCAAAATTAGGGAAAGATCAAGATCCACTTCCACCTCGTGCTGAAGCTGCTGCCACTAGTCATGGCCGAGACGATGAAATGCCAGCAACGTCGTCTGCCAAGGCCGATGCCCAATGGCATAGTACAGAGCATGTCAAAACCAAAACACCAAATATCAGTAAAAAAAGGACTCCAAAACCTAAAATAAAATTGTCGGAGGAGAAGCGTAAACTTGCCAATATGCCATTTACCACACGGAGTGGCAAGGAACGGCTGAGGCCCTGGCCTATGTTCATGGCTAGTGGTTCAGCTTCACATGAGGATGGAAGCACTCAGCCTCTCGCTAGAAAACTGAAAAGACTCAAGCTGGCAAAAGGCAAAGCACCGCAAAGAACTGTGCGTTCTTTGAAATCCCAAATCCACAAGGAGAGTCCAATTGTGTCGGTTGCGATGCCTGACCTTCCCAACACTGGACGTGAAGAGCATGCGCCTTCCACCATTTGCACGCCCCCTGCAAGTGCTGGAAGGAGCACCCGCAGTCCAGTTCCTGATAGTCAGATTGAAGATGTCAGTGTTGAAGTACACCAGGATGAGGAGGATATGGGTGTTGCTGGCGCTGGGGAGGAAATTGACCAGGAGGATTCTGATGGTGAGGTGGTTTGTTTAAGTCAGGCACCCGGGGAGACACCTGTTGTCCGTGGGAGGAATATGGCCGTTGACATGCCAGGTGAAAATACCAAAAAAATCAGCTCTTCGGTGTGGAGGTATTTCAACAGAAATGCGGACAACAGGTGTCAAGCCGTGTGTTCCCTTTGTCAAGCTGTAATAAGTAGGGGTAAGGACGTTAACCACCTCGGAACATCCTCCCTTATACGTCACCTGCAGCGCATTCATAATAAGTCAGTGACAAGTTCAAAAACTTTGGGTGACAGCGGAAGCAGTCCACTGACCAGTAAATCCCTTCCTCTTGTAACCAAGCTCACGCAAACCACCCCACCAACTCCCTCAGTGTCAATTTCCTCCTTCCCCAGGAATGCCAATAGTCCTGCAGGCCATGTCACTGGCAATTCTGACGAGTCCTCTCCTGCCTGGGATTCCTCCGATGCATCCTTGCGTGTAACGCCTACTGCTGCTGGCGCTGCTGTTGTTGCCGCTGGGAGTTGATGGTCATCCCAGAGGGGAAGTCATAAGCCCACTTGTACTACTTCCAGTAAGCAATTGACTGTTCAACAGTCCTTTGCGAGGAAGATGAAATATCACAGCAGTCATCCTACTGCAAAGCGGATAACTGAGGCCTTGGCATCCTGGGTGGTGAGAAACGTGGTTCCGGTATCCATCATTACTGCAGAGCCAACTAGAGACTTGTTGGAGGTACTGTGTCCCCGGTACCAAATACCATCTAGGTTCCATTTCTCTAGGCAGGCGATACCGAAAATGTACACAGACCTCAGAAAAAGAGTCACCAGTGTCCTAAAAAATGCAGCTGTACCCAATGTCCACTTAACCACGGACATGTGGACAAGTGGAGCAGGGCAGGGTCAGGACTATATGACTGTGACAGCCCACTGGGTAGATGTATGGACTCCCGCCGCAAGAACAGCAGCCGCGGCACCAGTAGCAGCATCTCGCAAACGCCAACTCTTTCCTAGGCAGGCTACGCTTTGTATCACCGCTTTCCAGAATACGCACACAGCTGAAAACCTCTTACGGCAACTGAGGAAGATCATCGCGGAATGGCTTACCCCAATTGGACTCTCCTGTGGATTTGTGGCATCGGACAACGCCAGCAATATTGTGTGTGCATTAAATCTGGGCCAATTCCAGCACGTCCCATGTTTTGCACATACCTTGAATTTGGTGGTGCAGAATTTTTTAAAAAACGACAGGGGCGTGCAAGAGATGCTGTCGGTGGCCAGAAGAATTGCGGGACACTTTCGGCGTACAGGCACCACGTACAGAAAACTGGAGCACCACCAAAAACTACTGAACCTGCCCTGCCATCATCTGAAGCAAGAAGTGGTAACGAGGTGGAATTCAACCCTCTATATGCTTCAGAGGTTGGAGGAGCAGCAAAAGGCCATTCAAGCCTATACAATTGAGCACGATATAGTAGGTGGAATGCACCTGTCTCAAGTGCAGTGGAGAATGATTTCAACGTTGTGCAAGGTTCTGATGCCCTTTGAACTTGCCACACGTGAAGTCAGTTCAGACACTGCCAGCCTGAGTCAGGTCATTCCCCTCATCAGGCTTTTGCAGAAGAAGCTGGAGGCATTGAAGAAGGAGCTAAAAGGGAGCGATTCCGCTAGGCATGTGGGACTTGTGGATGCAGCCCTTAATTCGCTTAACAAGGATTCACGGGTGGTCAATCTGTTGAAATCAGAGCACTACATTTTGGCCACCGTGCTCGATCCTAGATTTAAAGCCTACCTTGGATCTCTCTTTCCGGCAGACACAGGTCTGCTGGGGTTGAAAGACCTGCTGGTGACAAAATTGTCAAGTCAAGCGGAACGCGACCTGTCAACATCTCCTCCTTCACATTCTCCCGCAACTGGGGGTGCGAGGAAAAGGCTCAGAATTCCGAGCCCACCCGCTGGCGGTGATGCAGGGCAGTCTGGAGCGACTGCTGATGCTGACATCTGGTCCGGACTGAAGGACCTGACAACGATTACGGACATGTCGTCTACTGTCACTGCATATGATTCTCTCAACATTGATAGAATGGTGGAGGATTATATGAGTGACCGCATCCAAGTAGGCACGTCACACAGTCCGTACTTATACTGGCAGGAAAAAGAGGCAATTTGGAGGCCCTTGCACAAACTGGCTTTATTCTACCTAAGTTGCCCTCCCACAAGTGTGTACTCCGAAAGAGTGTTTAGTGCCGCCGCTCACCTTGTCAGCAATCGGCGTACGAGGTTACATCCAGAAAATGTGGAGAAGATGATGTTCATTAAAATGAATTATAATCAATTCCTCCGCGGAGACATTGACCAGCAGCAATTGCCTCCACAAAGTACACAGGGAGCTGAGATGGTGGATTCCAGTGGGGACGAATTGATAATCTGTGAGGAGGGGGATGTACACGGTGATATATCGGAGGGTGAAGATGAGGTGGACATCTTGCCTCTGTAGAGCCAGTTTGTGCAAGGAGAGATTAATTGCTTCTTTTTTGGGGGGGGTCCAAACCAACCCGTCATATCAGTCACAGTCGTGTGGCAGACCCTGTCACTGAAATGATGGGTTGGTTAAAGTGTGCATGTCCTGTTTTGTTTATACAACATAAGGGTGGGTGGGAGGGCCCAAGGACAATTCCATCTTGCACCTCTTTTTTCTTTTCTTTTTCTTTGCATCATGTGCTGATTGGGGAGGGTTTTTTTGGAAGGGACATCCTGCGTGACACTGCAGTGCCACTCCTAGATGGGCCCGGTGTTTGTGTCGGCCACTAGGGTCGCTAATCTTACTCACACAGTCAGCTACCTCATTGCGCCTCTTTTTTTCTTTGCGTCATGTGCTGTTTGGGGAGGGTTTTTTGGAAGGGACATCCTGCGTGACACTGCAGTGCCACTCCTAGATGGGCCCGGTGTTTGTGTTGGCCACTAGGGTCGCTAATCTTACTCACACAGCTACCTCATTGCGCCTCTTTTTTTCTTTGCGTCATGTGCTGTTTGGGGAGGATTTTTTGGAAGGGACATCCTGCGTGACACTGCAGTGCCACTCCTAGATGGGCCCGGTGTTTGTGTCGGCCACTAGGGTCGCTAATCTTACTCACACAGCTACCTCATTGCGCCTCTTTTTTTCTTTGCGTCATGTGCTGTTTGGGGAGGGTTTTTTGGAAGGGACATCCTGCGTGACACTGCAGTGCCACTCCTAGATGGGCCCGGTGTTTGTGTCGGCCACTAGGGTCGCTAATCTTACTCACACAGCTACCTCATTGCGCCTCTTTTTTTCTTTGCGTCATGTGCTGTTTGGGGAGGGTTTTTTGGAAGGGCCATCCTGCGTGACACTGCAGTGCCACTCCTAGATGGGCCCGGTGTTTGTGTCGGCCACTAGGGTCGCTAATCTTACTCACACAGCTACCTCATTGCGCCTCTTTTTTTCTTTGCGTCATGTGCTGTTTGGGGAGGGTTTTTTGGAAGGGCCATCCTGCGTGACACTGCAGTGCCACTCCTAGATGGGCCCGGTGTTTGTGTCGGCCACTAGGGTCGCTAATCTTACTCACACAGCTACCTCATTGCGCCTCTTTTTTTCTTTGCGTCATGTGCTGTTTGGGGAGGGTTTTTTGGAAGGGCCATCCTGCGTGACACTGCAGTGCCACTCCTAGATGGGCCCGGTGTTTGTGTCGGCCACTAGGGTCGCTAATCTTACTCACACAGCTACCTCATTGCGCCTCTTTTTTTCTTTGCGTCATGTGCTGTTTGGGGAGGGTTTTTTGGAAGGGACATCCTGCGTGACACTGCAGTGCCACTCCTAGATGGGCCCGGTGTTTGTGTCGGCCACTAGGGTCGCTTATCTTACTCACACAGCGACCTCGGTGCAAATTTTAGGACTAAAAATAATATTGTGAGGTGTGAGGTATTCAGAATAGACTGAAAATGAGTGTAAATTATGGTTTTTGAGGTTAATAATACTTTGGGATCAAAATGACCCCCAAATTCTATGATTTAAGCTGTTTTTTAGTGTTTTTTGAAAAAAACACCCGAATCCAAAACACACCCGAATCCGACAAAAAAAATTCGGTGAGGTTTTGCCAAAACGCGTTCGAACCCAAAACACGGCCGCGGAACCGAACCCAAAACCAAAACACAAAACCCGAAAAATTTCAGGCGCTCATCTCTAGACAGAACTGGAGTTTAAAGTCGAATCTGGAAAAGAAAAGTGCCCATCTGGCCTGACGAGGGTTGAGACATTGTGCGCCTTTTAGATATAGAAGGTTCTTGTGGTCTGTAAGTATGGTGATTGAATGAGAAGCTCCCTCCAACAGATATCTCCACTCCTCTAGAGCGAGCTTGATGGCTAGCAACTCCTGGTCGCCAATGGCATAGTTGCGCTCCGCTGGGGAGAACTTCCGGGAGAAGAAACTGCAAGGATGTAAATGGCCATCTTTAGCCCTCTGAGATAACACCGCTCCTACTCCAACGGAGGAGGCATCCACCTCTAAGATGAAAGGAGAGTCGATGTCAGGCTGTTTCAGGACAGGCGCAGAGATGAACCTCTGTTTCAAAAGATGAAAAGCTTGCACGGCTTCTTCAGACCACTTGGACGGGTTAGCACCCTTCTTGGTGAAAGCAGTAATAGGCGCCACAATGGTGGAAAAGTCTCGTATAAACTTTCGGTAATAATTGGCGAACCCTAAGAACCTCTGGACCCCTTTGAGGGTTAAGGGTACCGGCCAATTCTGGATTGCTTGTAGTTTCTCGGGATCCATCTCTAGTCCGGAACCGGACACAATGTACCCTAGAAACGGAATGGACTTGACTTCAAAGACGCATTTCTCTAATTTGCAGTAGAGATGATTGACACGGAGACGGGACAGAACCTCCTTTACCCAAAAACGATGTTCCTCTAAATTGTTTATCAAAAATGAGGATATCATCTAGATAGACCACGACATGACGGTATAGAATGTCTCTGAAGATCTCATTGACGAAATGCTGGAAGACAGCTGGAGCATTGCTCAATCCGAAGGGCATGACGAGGTACTCATAATGTCCGTCACGGGTGTTAAATGCGGTCTTCCACTCGTCACCCTCACGGATCCGGATGAGATTGTATGCACCTCTCAAGTCCAGCTTTGTAAAGATGGTAGCTCCGCTAACTCTGTCAAAGAGCTCAGTAATCAGGGGTAAAGGATAGCGGTTCTTGATGGTAATGTCGTTCAAACCTCTGTAGTCGATGCACGGCCGCAGACCACCATCTTTCTTTTTTACAAAGAAGAAGCCTGCGCCGGCTGGAGAAGAAGAAGGTCGAATGAACCCCTTTGCTAGGTTCTCTTTAATGTATTCCTCCATAGAATGCGTCTCAGGCAGAGACAACGGATAAGTTCGGCCTCGAGGTGGAACCTTCCCTGGAACGAGATCAATCGGGCAGTCCCATTCTCTATGAGGAGGAAGGATATCAGCAGAAGCTTTACTGAATACATCCGTGAAATCTTGATATGGAGGAGGTGGAACATCAGACGACCTGGGGGAGGAAGAACAGACAGGCAACACTTTAAACAAACATGTCTCAGCACAGGAGGGACCCCATGCCAGAATTTGCGTAGTCGTCCAATCAATTGTAGGATTGTGAAGACGGAGCCATGGAAGGCCCAGGACCACAGGATGTGTGGCTCTTGGAATCACTAAAAGTGAAATAAGTTCGGAATGAAGAACTCCCACTCTCAGACGAACTGGTAGAGTCCTTAGAGCAATAACTGTATCAAAAATTTTACTGCCATCCACGGCAGTTAAGGAAAAGGAGGAAGGAAGTCTCTCGGTGGGTAGGGACCACCGTTTAACATAGGCTTCGGTAATAAAGTTCCCAGCTGCTCCGGAATCAAGGAGGGCAATGACGTTCCGATAACGTTGAGCAACTTGAAGCGAGACTGGGAGATTACAATCTTGAGGAGATGGAGAGGAGATCATTACTCCTAGCCGGCCCTCTCCTTGGCGAGCTAGGGTTTTGGAGTTTCCCGGACGTTTGGGACAGGCATTAATAGTGTGAGACGGAGCTGCACAATACAGACAGAGAGACTCAGAGAGACGTCTTCGGCGCTCAGCAGGAGTTAAACGGGAACGGCCAATTTGCATGGGTTCATCCTTAGTTGGTGACAGTTGGCGAGGAGGAGGAGCAGAAGATTTTGGAGCAGATGATCTTCCACGCTCAGTTGCTCTCTCTCTGAAACGTAAGTCAACTTTCGTACAAAGTGAGATTAGCTCATCTAACTTGGAGGGTAAGTCTCTGGTAGCTAACTCATCTTTAATACGCTCGGATAAACCATGCCAGAATGCAGCATACAGGGCCTCGTCGTTCCATGCCAGTTCAGATGCCAGGATCTGGAACTGTATAAGATATTGTCCTACAGTACGTGATCCCTGGCGTAAACGGAGAATCTCAGACGAAGCTGAAGTTACCCGGCCTGGCTCGTCGAAGATGCGCCTGAATGTTGACACAAATGCGGTGTAAGAAGATAGCAGGGTGTCGGACCTCTCCCATAACGGTGATGCCCAGTCAAGGGCTGAGCCACTGAGAAGAGAGATGATGTAGGCAATTTTTGTACGGTCACTGGGAAAATTGCCAGGTTGTAGCTCAAACTGAATCTCGCACTGGTTGAGAAATCCCCTGCAGAATCTTGGAGATCCGTCAAATTTTGCTGGCGTTGGAAGATGAAGACGTGGAGCAGAAACGGGTAAGGTGGGTGGGGTTATAGTTGGAGTCACTGTGGTTGACGCCCCAGATGCGCCTGATCCACGGAGAGTTGTCTGAATCCCATCCAGCCGAGTAGAGAGATCCTGGAGACAGCGAATGATGTGGCCCTGTGCAGCCTCCTGATGTTCAAGTCGGGCTGCCAGTTCTTGCATCGGCCTGGCCGCTTGATCCTGGTCTCCGGCTGGATTCATTAGGTCAGTGCTTACTGTCACAACTGAGGGCCTGAGCTGACGGGAGGCAGCCTCAGTTGTAGGGGCTGAGATGTACCGGAACCTGGGAGGTTGTATCAGACCCCTGGACATGTAAGTAACATGAGGAATAACCGCCCGAAGGCGTGACCACGACAACTTGAATAAAAGTCAATGATGTTTATTTATGACAAACTCCATGCATCACAGTAGCAGTAAAAAGAAACATAAAAATCAGCAGAGAAATAATAATACAGTTCCTGGGTACTACAGGGTGGCAGGGGCCACAGAGCTCTGGTGGTATGAGACAGTTCTTATTATCTGCAAGTTGGAAAGTCCTTACCAGGCTCAACTGTAGCAATGAGGAAAGCCCAGGGTCGTACCAGCTGGTGTTCCAGGGAAAGCTGGACTGCTGTAGGTAAAATGCTGCTGTGGGTACTGGTTAGAACCAGACAGGTGTTGGCACGGAGTGGATACTGGCTGGAACCAGTTAAATAATAAATAAAGCTTGAGAGCGATGCAAATGAAATGTAGAATTTGAGAGCGGAGAAATAATAATACCGGTGGAGAGAGGTAAACTGCAGAAAGGACACCGGCCCTTTAAGAGAAGCTGTACACTGCTGGAAGCTGAGCTGGAAGCAGGTGATTGTTGTAGCTGGAAACAGGTGAGTCCAGAATGGATCGGAGAGTCAGGCTACACCGCAGATGGAATGCTGGTGCGGGTCTCTATAGCAGAAGTCTGGAGACAGGAGCTGGAACCTGGAAGACATTCACAGGAGAGAGACAAACTGGAACAAGGTTTGACAACCAAAGCACTGACGCCTTCCTTGCTCAGGCACAACCTATTTATACCTGCAGCAAGAAAGGCATTGGCTAGGCAATTATGCAAATAATAATACAGACAGCAGATTGGTGAATATGATCAGATGACAGAATCCAAGATGGCTGCGCCCATGCAGACACTTGGAGGGAAGTTTGGTTTGTAATCCATGTGGTCTGGAAAACAGTAATGGCGGCGCCGGCCACCGGAGACAGGAGACGCCAGGCTGACAGGTGCACATCCAACCACGCGGACACAGCGGAGGCCGCGGCTGACGTAATCGCCACTCTGAATGCAGAAGCTCAGGAACGGCGGCGGAGGCCGCGGGAGACGCCATGCCAGATGTATAAGGCGTTACTGTGACCGCGTCCAGAGAGACAGGAGAGGATACGGGGATGTGCACATCAGGGTAACAGATGGGATCCGGTCCTGGAGCGCTGAGCCAGCCTTAGGAGGCATCTGATAGGTAAGAAATGGCGTCCAGATACCCGGATCGTGACACACTGGACTTATACGGCAGTACTCCTGGATTTATATGGCTGCACCACTGGACTGGACTTATACGGCAGTACCCCTGGACTTATATGGCAGTACCCCTGGACTTATGGCAGCACAGTACACCACCACTGGATTTATGGCAGCACAGGACACCACCACCGGACAGATGCAGCACAACACAGCACCACTGCACTGGACTAATACAGCAGCACCACTGGACTTATGGCAGCACAGGACACCACCACTGGACTTATGGCAGCACAGGACACCACCACTGGACTGATGTAGCACAACACAGCACCACTGCACTGGACTTATGGCAGCACAGGACACCACCGCTGGACTGATGCAGCACAACACAGCACCACTGCACTGGATTGGACTTATACAGGAGCACTGGACTTATGGCAGCACAGGACACCACCACTGTGACTGGACTGATGCAGCACATGACACCACCACTGGACTGATGCAGTACAAGACAGCACTGGAATGACACATAAGAGCAGGTCGCCACCCCACGCGCCACACCACTGAGGAGACACATCCTCTCGCTACACTCTCCAGGAATGAAGTGAAAATGGCGGCGACGTGCGGCTCCTTATATGGAATCCAAAACCCATGAGAATCCAACAGTGGGATGATGACGTTTTGTCTTGTTCTGGTTTCCGAGTCTGGCGGGAAAACCTGAGCCGGACTCGGATCCGGGCTCGCGACGTGATGTTCAGTAGGGTTCGGTTCTTAGAGAACTGAACCCGCTCATCTCTAAAATAAACCACCCTACTGGTTAAGTACTACACTATTTGTTGTCTCAGGGTATCTGCTGATGTGTACATATAGTCTGCCATACCACCGCCACCTGTACACCCATATACCAATAATACACATGCAGGGGAGAGGAAGCAGAAGGAGTGTGGTGGAGAAGGGAGGGACAGGGCGGTAGTAGAGGACTCCCCTGGGGCAATCACTGCAAATCAAGGTATTGGCAGGGCTGACCCTTATAATCCTGGTCCTGCCCAAAACAGGCCCACAGGTTAGAGAGCACTAAATCTAAGGCCCAACTCAGTATATTTGAGAGCCACAGCAAGATACGTGGGTGTCTAGATAACCTAATGAATGATACAGCCTTGGAGTCTGTCAATTGTGATAAATTCATATGGGTGGCGTATTTCAGTTAATGATGCTCAAATCAACTCAGTGGCCTGGCATTTACTCTGACTGAGGTTGTTTGTAAAAAGTGCCTAAATTGTAAGTATTAGTGGAAAATAGAAGTGGGAAGACTGAGAGATTCAATGGAACACAGGAAATATCCCCCCTGCTCTATACAAGCGGGAGTATACTGTATGCAGAAGGGCTGAGACCAGTGGGGAAGTCAGGAATGCTCCAGTTGTTGCCAATTTTACATTTGAATAGGTAGATAAAGCATTAGCAAAAGAAAGAAAAACAAACCCACGGATTAATTGACTTCTTCTTTTTCTTCTTCTTACTACCGGTTATTTATACAGTATCACTATTTTAGAAAGTGGTATACAGAGGATATTATCAGTCCATGTCCCATTGGATCTTACAGTCTAAATTCCCTAACACACAAGCTCACACACATACAAAAACACACTAAGGTTAATTATGTCAGATTTCAATTAACCTACTGTACCAGTACTTTTTTGGAGGGTGGCAGGATGCCAGAGGAAACTTACACAAATTAATTAACTCCACACGATAAGGTCATGGTTGGTAACTGAACTCATGACAAAAGTACTGTAAGTTAGCAATGGCACCCACTTTGACACTGTTCTGCCCAATGTGTTATGAGACTTGACAGTAAGAAGAGAAATAGGTGACTGAGTTAGGACTCCAGAAAGTTGGGACAGCTACAAGTTCTGGAGGTTTACAATTACCAGCATTAAAACGTTTTTATCACCATATTCTGTATTGACTTTGTATTTCAGGAATATCACCGGTTTATAGAAGGCAGGATGTAGCATGTGAAACTTGGAACTGACATGTAAAGGTGAGAGTTGTAGAAATTATTGGAGAGGAAGAGAAGACATATTTATGTTTTTGAAACTGATTGTAAATCTGCAAGATAAATCCAACCAATGAAATGCAGCAAAAAAGTAAAAAAACTAAAGCCACTGCTTAGTAAATTTACCTCATTTTATCAGAATGGGGAATTGTTGTGCATTGCCCAACGCTGCCTTCAAGTGTGCCAATTTAACTTATTTTACTATATAGTACATGTGATTTTAGGGCCTAATTCAATAAGGATTGCAAATTCTGCTAATTAGCAGAATTTGCAATCCTTTGGATCGCATGCTGGAGGCCGCCCATCGCTGGGCAAGGCCGCCCAGCATGCTGACCGGCGCCTCCCCCAGTTTCACAAGCAGAAATTACGAACGCATCGCAATTTCTGCTTGTTAGCAGAAACTAAGGATGGCTCCTGCCGGCGCAGCTTAGCTGCGCCCGCAGGAGTCCCGCCACCATGTTATTGATTGCGGTGGATGCGTGTGATGTCACGCAGCCGCTGTGATCACACCACCGGCACGCGCCCCCATTCGCGCCACACCGCCCCAGCAATGCTCCGTCTCCTCCCTGGAAACAGAGTGTTGCTCCCCCACACACCCCACGACCGCCTCTGCCTGATTGACAGGCAAAGGTGATTGTATTTTCTGCAGGTGCATGAACAGCGCAGGCGCATGCACAGCGCCCATCCTGCGCATGCGCCTGCAGAAAATACAATCAGGCATCTTTTTCTCAAAATTTATGGTTGGATCGCACACTACGATCCAACCTGAATTAGGCCCTTAGCGTAGAAATTTTATTAGATCACTCGCTCTTATTAAGAGCGGATTGCGCTACTATGCAGACTCTAGGCCTAATTCAGACCTGATCGCTGTTGTGCGAAATCGCACAGCGGGCGATTATCGAACGACTGTGCATGCATATGGATCGTAATGCGCAGTCCAAACTGCAAAAAAATCAACGCCTTTTTTAATCGCTAGGCGAACGCAGGTTGATTGACAGGAAGCGGACGTTTGGGGGTGGTTACTGCCCATTTTCTGGGTGTGTCAGGAAAAACGCAGGCGTTTCCAAGGGTTTCAGGGAGGGTGTGTGACGTCAGCTCCGGCCCGATCAGTCTGATTCTTTCGCACTGTAGGAGTAAGTCCTGGGCTACGCACAGACTACACAGACTGGAAAAATCATTTGATGGTAAGTGAGTTGCAAATGGATTTGCAGCTGACCGGTGTTTGCAAACGTTTCGCACAGCATACACAGACGTGCATGGGGTGTTTTTTCACTCTGTCTGGGCGGCGACTATCTATCTCTGCAAATTCACAGAGGTGCGATCAGGTCTGAATTAGGCCCTTTATGTTAGATCCTCCAGCTTCATTTCCTAACCAAGATGGCCACCGAATCATCTACTGTATATGAGCGGATTGGTATCTATATACCGGTTCCTGTCATCCCGGCGGTCAGAATCCCGACCGCGGGATGCCGGGCACCGGAATGCCAGCAGCAAGGCAAGCGCAAAAGAGCCCTTTGCGGGCTGCACTATTTAGTTTCCATCCAGGGGTGTCATGGACACCCAAAGAGGGGGAATAGGTGTCGGAATACCGGCGGTCGGGATCCCGACGCCGGTATGCTTAGCGCCGGGATCCCGACAGCCGGATATTGAATACATCCTGTATGAGCGACACAGTGGTACATGGCTGTGTACCTCTGAGCTCCACCAGTGATTACCTTCTCCAAACCATGTTTTCAGTATCCTGCACTGCTACCCACATCCTGCATACACTCATTGGTTGGTGAGATGTATGACACCCTGCTCTGCTCAAGCTACACTCCATCTATCAATGTGTAACACAGTGACTACAACTGTACCTCATCTGATTTTCAACAAACCACTCCACTGGTTAAGCTACTGAGCTGTTTATAGTTGTAAAAGCATTCACTGGTGTGTACAAACCTGTACTCTCACATTTCCAACAGGTTATGGGCCCAGGCACACTAAGTTTAAGTACACAAGCCCCAAGCTACTAGGTGACCCAGAGCCGAACACAGACTTCATCTTAAGTACATGTACAGTGCAGACTGCAGTAGAACACAGTGTACGGATAGTGGGGGTCATTCTGACCCGATCTCTCGCTGCAGTTTGTCGCAGTGCAGCGATCGGGTCAGAACTGCGCATGTGCCGGCGCCGCAGTGCGCCGGCGCATGCCAGCTTTCGTTACCTAGCGATCGCCTCTGAGACAGAGGCGGTCGCTAGGCGGGAGGGGGCTGAATGGCGGCGTTAAGCCGCCATTTAGGGGTAGTGGTCCGGCCAATGCAGGCGTGGCCGGACCGTTGGGGGGGGCGGGCCACGGCAGCTGCAGCCAGCGGGAGCATCAAGCTACACCCGGCCAGCCGCAGGAGCTGCGCTGGCCGGGAGTTACTCCTCAAATACAAAGGCATCGCCGAATGTCTGAGTTTACGATCGTAGCTGTACTAAATTTAGCACAGCTACGATCAACTCGGAATGACCCCCAGTGTGTGTAGTTTAAAAAGGGAGTGTGTTGGAATAAATCTTTGCGCTTAAGATGGAAAATAGAAGCTGCCCACAACCAGTGATTGGGTGACACCAACACCCTAGAAAAATAAAACTACACAAACAGAATTTCACTGTATACATAGGCGCTACATATATGTATTGGAGAAAATTTCCTCTATACCATAAATGGGACTTAGGGGGACATTTACTAAGCAGTGATAAGAGTGGAGGAGTGAGCCAGTGGAGAAGCTGCCCATGGCAACCAATCAGCACTGAAGTAACATCTATAATTTGCATACTATAAAATGATACAGAGCTGCTGATTGGTTGATAAGGCAACTTCTCCACATGCTCACTTCTCCGCTCTTATCACTGCTTAATAAATGTCCCCCTTAGTCACATTTAATGTTAATCGATCCCTTAGGAAACCTTAAAATACATTAAAAAACACACAAAACCATTGTACATTTGTAGCAGTGAGTGAATACAGCAGTATGAGTGACTACATAGACAAAATGATGACCATTTCTCAGCAACTAATATCTGCAAGTAGATGATGAAGAGATTGTTAAAGCAATGTTACAGAACTTGGCGCCAGAGTTTAATTTCCTAGTTGTGGAACACAGCAAACATACCAAAGTTAACCACACAGTCAGAGTAAAGTTACTACAGTTCCAAGAATGTGTGTTCTGTGAATCAAACACTGAAATGACTTAATTGCATACAAAAAGTGAGAAATTCAGAAAATTCAAGTTCAAGTGCTACATTTGTTACAAGATAGTTCACAAATCATTTGACTGCAAGCATAATAGTTTTAAATACTATGCAAAGCAAGAACTGCAATGGCAAAGATGAATCAGCCCTGAGCAGATAGCTAGAGAAAGGGCTGCGTGTATATCGATTCGGGCACAACAAGGCATTTCAGCTGGAATGAGGAATGGTTAACCACATTAACCAAGTCATTAACCTTATCACAAGCAAAGGGAATAGCAATCAAATACTTTCAGCTACTAAAGTTGGAATGAATAAAGCCTGCTTGAGAGTTTGAAGAAGAACAGAGGTCACAGAAACACATACCTTTTTTACCATAAGTTGGAACAAATCAGAGAGGCCACAGAGTTCACTTTGCTAAAGAAAAGTGTATTGTGCGGAACAGAAAAGGGACCATCATAGCTACAGTCACAAGGTGTCAGCAATTTTATTTCCTTGATACACAGCACTGTAACGCAATGATGACAACTGAGTTACAGTCACTAGAACCCTATCATATAAAGGTTTTGGTCACCTTGGATACAACAGTGTGTCACGGGATGCTCTGTTGCAGTCCGCGGGCTGTGTCTCTGGTAGCGCCAGGTCATTGCCAGGTGACCGGGACACTTGCGTCCTTCCATCCCCTGTCACCGGCGCCATGGTAACTGAAACACTTTGCCTGCAGCGGGCAGGGGGAGACGACTTCCACCCGGCATCCTGGTGAGTTTCCTGGTTACACAGACGCCAGGCACTCACAGGACAGCAGGGATGTGCGGAGGGGCAGCTGCAGTTAATTGTAATTAAGGAGAGGCTTGTTCTCATTTGGCTTGCTGATTGGCTCATGCTCCCTTTATCTTCCTGGTCTGCCTCTGACCTGGTGCTGTTCATAGTTTCTGGCTGCAGAGTTTCTGTTCTATTTTAAAAATCATTTGAGATCAGCCGACATCCCACATCTATGGTGATCTCGAACTCCATTACATCCTGCTGGCTATGTGAATATACACTGCTCAAAAAAATAAAGGGAACACTAAAATAACACATCCTAGATCTGAATGAATGAAATATTCTTATTAAATACTTTGTTCTTTACATAGTTGAATGTGCTGACAACAAAATTACACAAAAATTACCAATGGAAATCAAATTTATTAACCCATGGAGGTCTGGATTTGGAGTCACCCTCAAAATTAAAGTGGAAAAACACACTACATGCTGATCCAACTTTGATGTAATGTCCTTAAAACAAGTCAAAATGAGGCTCAGTAGTGTGTGTGGCCTCCACGTGCCTGTATGACCTCCCTACAACCCACACAAGTGGTTCAGGTAGTGCAGCTCATCCAGGATGGCAAATCGGGATCCGGTCTGAAGATCGACAGTGTCTAGGTCGACAATGTTTAGGTCGACCACTATAGGTCGACAGTCACTAGGTCGACATGGATGGAAGGTCGACAGGGTTTCTAGGTCGACATGTGCTAGGTCGACAGGTCTAAAGGTCGACATGAGTTTTTCAAAAAATTTTGGGGGGGACTTTTTCATACTTAACGATCCACGTGGACTACGATTGGAACGGTAAAGTGTGCCGAGCGAAGCGGTAGCGGAGCGAAGGCACCATGCCCGAAGCATGGCGAGCGAAGCGAGCCATGCGAGGGGACGCGGTGCACTAATTTGGGATCCCGGTCACTCTACGAAGAAAACGACACAAAAAAAAAAAATCCTCATGTCGACCTTTAGACCTGTCGACCTAGCACATGTCGACCTAGAAACCCTGTCGACCTTCCATCCATGTCGACCTAGTGACTGTCGACCTATAGTGGTCGACCTAAACATTGGCGACCTAGACACTGTCTATTTGATGAACCACACCCGGCACATCAATGCGAGCTGTGTCAAGAAGGTTTGCTGTGTCTGTCAGCGTAGTGTCCAGAGCATGGAGGCGCTACCAGGAGACAGGCAGTACATCAGGAGATGTGGAGGAGGCCGTAGGAGGGCAACAACCCAGCAGCAGGACCGCTACCTCCGCCTTTGTGCAAGGAGGAACAGGAGGAGCACTGCCACAGCCCTGCAAAATGACCTCCAGCAAGCCACAAATGTGCATGTGTCTACTGAAACGATCAGAAACAGACTCCATGAGGGTGGTATGAGAGCCTGACGCCCACAGGTGGGGGTTGTGCTTACAGCCCAACACCGTGCAGGACGTTTGGCATTTGCCAGAGAACACCAAGATTGGCAAATTCGCCACTGGCGCCCTGTGCTCTTCACAGATGAAAGCAGGTTCTCACTGAGCACATGTGACAGATGTGACAGAGTCTGGAGACGCCAAGGAGAACGGTCTGCTGCCTGCAACATCCTGCAGCATGACCGGTTTGGCAGTGGGTCAGTAATGGTGTGGGGTGGCATTTCTTTGGGGGGCGCACAGCCCTCCATGTGCTCGCCAGAGGTAGCCTGACTGCCATTAGGTACCGAGATGAGATCCTCAGACCCCTTGTGAGACCATATGCTGGTGCGATTGGCCCTGGGTTCCTCCTAATGCAAGACAATGCTAGACCTCATGTGGCTGGAGTGTGTCAGCAGTTCCTGCAAGACGAAGGCATTGATGCTATGGTAGGCCCGCCCGTTCCCCAGACCATAATCCAATAGCACATCTGGGACATCATGTCTCGCTCCATCCACCAATGCCACGTTGCACCACAGACTGTCCAGGAGTTGGCGGATTCTTTAGTCCAGGTCTGGGAGGAGATTCCTCAGGAGACCATCCACCACCTCATCAGGAGCATGCCCAGGCATTGTAGGGAGGTCATACAGGCACGTGGAGGCCACACGCACTACTGAGCCTCATTTTGACTTGTTTTAAGGACATTACATCAAAGTTGGATCAGCCTGTAGTGTGTTTTTCCACTTTAATTTTGAGGGTGACTCCAAATCCAGACCTCCATGGGTTAATAAATTTGATTTCCATTGGTAATTTTTGTGTAATTTTGTTGTCAGCACATTCAACTATGTAAAGAACAAAGTATTTAATAAGAATATTTAATTCATTCAGATCTAGGATGTGTTATTTTAGTGTTCCCTTTATTTTTTTCAGCAGTGTATTAAAACACAAATAGTGTCACGTATCCCTTGTTAACGAAAAAAAGATTCCTGCTAGTGAATATGTTAAATATTAAAGTACATCTCTTGTTTCATAATGAAAGGCTTGGTATAAATAATGGTATGGTATCTGCAGTGCATCCGGAAAGTATTCACAGCGCTTAACTTTTTCCACATTTTGATATGTTACAGCCTTATTTATTCTTAACTGGAATAAATTAAATTCTTCCCTCAAAATCTACACACAATACCCCATAATGACAATGATTTTTGCAAATTTAATAAAAAATAAAAAACTAAGAAATCACATGTACATAAGTATACACAGCCTTTGCCATGAAGCTCAAAATTGAGCTCAGGTGTATCCTGTTTCCACTGATTATCCTTGAGATGTTCCTACAGCTTAATTGGAGTCCACCTGTGTTAAATTCAGTTGATTGGATATGATTTGGAAAGGCACACAGCTGTCTATATAAGGTCCCACACTTGAAAGTGCATGTCTGAGCACAAACCAAGCATGAAGTCAAAGGAATTGTCTGTAGACCTCTGAGACAGGATTGTCCCGAGGCACAAATCTGGGGAAGGGTACATATATACAAATATCTGCTGCTTTGAAGATTCCAATGAGCACAGTGGCCTCCATCATCCGTAAATGGAAGAAGTTCGGAACCACCGGGACTCTTCCTAGAGCTGGCTGGCCGTCTAAACTGAGCGATCAGGGAAGAAGGGCCCTAATCAGGGAGGTGACCAAGAACCCAATGGTCACTCTGTCAGAACTACAGCAATCCTCTGTGGAGAGAGGAGAACCTTCCAGAAGGACAACCATCTCTGCAGCAATCCACCAATCAGGCCGGTATGGTAGAGTGGCCAGACAGAAGTTACTCCTTATTAAAAAGCACATTGCAGCCCACCTGGAGTTTGCCAAAATGAACCAGACCATGAGAAACAAAAATTCTCTGGTCTGATGAGACAAAGATTGAACTCTTTGGCGTAAATGCCAGGCGTCATGTTTGGAGGAAACTAGGCACCGCTTATCACCAGGCTAATACCATCCCTACAGTGAAGCATGGTGGTGGCAGCATCATGCTGTAGGGATGTTTTTCAGCGGCAGGAACTGGGAGACTAGTCAGGATAGAGGAAAAGATAAATGAAGCAATGTACAGAGACATCCTGGATGAAAACCTGCTCCAGAGCGCTCTTGACCTCAGACTGGGGAAACAGTTCATCTTTCAGAAGGACAACGACCCTAAGCACACAGCCAAGATATCAAAGGAGTGGCTTCAGGACAACTCTGTGAATGTCCGTGAGTGGCCCAGCCAGAGCCCAGACTTGAGTCCGATTGAACATCTCTGGAGAGATCTGAAAATTACTGTGCACCGACGCTTCCCATCCAACCTGATGGAGCTTGAGAGGTGCTGCAAAGAGGAATGGGCGAAACTGGCCAAAGATAGGTGTGCCAAGCTTGTGGCATCATATTCAAAAAGACTTGAGGTTATAATTGCCGACAAAGATGCATCAACAAAGTACTGAGCAAAGGCTGTGAATACTTATGTACATGTGATATACAGGTTGAGTATCCATAGGCGTGCGTAGCACATTTTATTAGGGGGTGCACCATCGGAGGGGTGTGTCTAGCACCACCTTTTGGGCGTGTCTAGCACCATCTATTGAGGTCAACGCAAGATAAAATATCCACCCTTGTACCAATCCTAATAAAGCAGATACATTGTCAGATGTTGTGGTGTGCACCAAACAAACACCCCTGATGGCACTCACTGCAATTACACTGCTCCTCCTCAGCCTGGTCTGGCTTCCCCTCTCTTTCCCCTGCAAGCTGCAGCAGCTTACTTACAAGTCAGTCACTCACTGACACTGACAGTCGCAGACTAGTACTGCTGCTGCTGGAAAAATGAGTGACGTGTCAATGTTGCTGCCGACCGCCTGCCAGTATTGAATTTGTCTTCCTAAGAGGAACGCTTGCTGCATGCTGATCCTCATCAGTGGCAGGCGTTGGCATAGCATAGAAGGAGAGAGGTGGGTATGTGGCGGGTGGGCGTACGAGCAGCATGACGTAATGATATCACGCTGTTTTTGTACATGGAGGTGGAGCTGGGAGTTTGAAAACCGGTGGCAGTGGCACCCTTTATTAACCCAGGTGCCCGGTCAGTAATGCAGTCCTGACAGGGTGCAGCGCAGAGGGGACAGTAATCAGCCTGCTCGGCGAATGCTGCATCAGGCATGTGAGATCGGGGTGCCAGACATTAGGGGGTGCCTGTGCGCACCAGGCACCCCCCCTGCGCACACCTATGTGAGTATCCCATATCCAAATATTCCGAAATACGGAATATTCCGAAATACGGACTTTTTTGAGTGAGAGTGAGATAGTGAAACCTTTGTTTTTTGATGACTCAATGTACACAAACTTTGTTTAATACACAAAGTTATTAAAAATATTGTATTAAATGACCTTCAGGCTGTGTGTATAAGGTGTATATGAAACATAAATGAATTGTGTGAATGTAGATACACTTTGTTTAATGCACAAATTTATAAAAAATATTAGCTAAAATGACCTTCAGGCTGTGTGTATAAGGTGTATATGTAACATAAATGCATTCTGTGCTTAGACTTGGGTCCCATCACCATGATATCTCATTATGGTATGCAATTATTCCAAAATACGGAAAAATCCCATATCCAAAATACCTCTGGTCCCAAGCATTTTGGATAAGGGAGACTCAACCTGTATTAGTTTTTTATTTTTAATAAATTTGCAAAAATCTAAAAAAAACTTTTTTCACATTGTCATTATGGGGTATTGTGTGTAGAATTTTGAGGGGAAAAATTAATTTATTCCAGTTTGGAATAAGGCTGTAACATAACAAAATGTGGAAAAAGTGAAGTGCTATGAATACTTTCTGGATGCCTGTAAATTGCTTGTTATGCTCTTTCTACCCCTAATCCCGGCCCTAACCAAAAGCCCGCCCCACCCACAGCCTAACCCTAACCCTCCCTCTAGTGCCTAACCCTTACCCCTGTAGTTACCTCCAGGATGTGTTAGTATTCTAGCCGTCGGGATACTGCTGTCAGTCATCTGACTGTCAGGATTCTAACCACTGGAATTTTGACCGCATCCCGTTCTTGACAGTGATTTAATGAAGTTGTGCAATTAAGAGTGTGATAATGGCTGTTCAGTCATGAATTGAAAGTTTGGCCTTCAACTTACCAAATGAATAGCCTAGACCAGTGGTTCCCAAACTTTTTTGAGTCACGGAACCCTAGAGTATCAGAATTTTTTTTCACGGCACCCTTATGCCAAAAGTTTCTTATTGTGAAATTAAGAATAACATATTAAATGAAGTAAATTATGTTTATATGTCATCCTTATGTTCAGTTATGTGGTGAGGAACAGGATTCGCTTCTGTTTGCCCACATATTTTATAATGAGAAGCCGCAAGCACTGGTTTTGCCTGTTACATTGACCATAAATAATTGTAATTGTTCCTGGACCACCACACCAGGGCACCCCAGTAAGTTTGGGAACCACTAGTGTAGACTATGCAGAATTATTAGAGAGTAAAATTCTCTGGCAGCAATGCCACCAATAGGAAGCGTAGAATACACAAGGATATTACTAGTGTACTCTTTATCACAGAAATATTTTTAACATTATATGCAAACAATGATCTGGTGGCGAACTGAGACATTTCTACATTGTGACAAACTGTAATTGGCTTTTGGAACAACAGCAAATCAGTGCATGGTTTACTGAAATAATGAAGATATGTAGAGGCCACATGTAAAATAAATCATTATGGGCCTAATTCATGTTTGAAGCCACATACAATTGTGATTTATCAGGCTATCAGTGATGCTGCCACCCAGAAATGAAAACAAATGCACACCGGAGCCATGGAAACTCATTCGCAATTGCGTACACATCCACAGCTTATACACAAAATTGAGGAACATCGAGGCTAAGGGTAGGCCTGTGACTACGTAGGCTGGATACAGCAATAGCGATGCGGGAGTCGTGTTTTTGCACGTATGAGTTCACAGCTGACAGCAGATGCGCACCCCAAAAACGGCCAAGACACACCTGGGTTTTTTCAACCACTCCCCATTAACACCTCACTTCCTGCATTAACACCTCACTTCCTGCCAATCACTTCTCCATGAAATCCTCATTGTGAGCGGTATCGCAGCGGCACCTTGACGCATGTGCATTGCGATCGCTGCACATGCACAGTCTGCTGATAATCGTTACATTGCGTGAACAAACATGAATGGTCCCATGTCAAAAGTACAGCACATGGAGACCTAATATCTAATAAAAATACCTTATGCAACAAAAATATTTTTTATACATATTTACAGTTTATTTTACATTTATAGAATGCAGCATTTTATTTACAGCTTATACAAGGCACAAACATGCAAATGACAAAAATGAAGAAATTGTTGTTACATTATACATGTTAATGAAACTGCATGATAATGCATTGCACACTCCATGTACTACAGCAGGGCCGGATTGGCCATTGCCTTTACCGGGGAATACCCCGGCGGGCCGATCGGGGGTCGGGGCCGCCTGTCATGAGTGGCACCGCCCCCCTCCACGTCACCTGCCAACTTGTGAGTGCGGCGGCCGCTGTCAGGAGAGCCAGCAGGCCCGCCCTCCACATCACATGCTTATTAGTGAGCCGGGCAGTGGCCGCTGTCAGTAGAGCCGGCCATACCCCCTCCTCCCTGTCACCTGCTTGCTGGTGACCGCTGCGGCCAGCAGCCGCTATCTAGAGAGCCGGGTCCACCGTGTTACAGGCGCAGCTGCTCCTCCAAGACTCCTGGTCACAGGAGCTGTACTGCGGGGAGGATCACCCGGGGGAGGCTTCCTGGCTGCTGCGTCCGCGCTGCTCTGGCGGTAAGTCCCGTCATGTGGGTGCGTGACTGTGAGAGGCCTCCTGCCCCCCTTGCCAGCACCAGTGTGCCCCATATCCTCCCTGCCAGCACCAGTGTGCCCCATATCCTCCCTGCCAGCACCAGTGTGCCCCATATCCTCCCTGCCAGCACCAGTGTGCCCCATATCCTCCCTGCCAGTGTGACCCCCTTACTCCCCCTGCCAGTGCCAGCTTGCCCCCCCCCCCCATCTCCCCCTGACAGCATCGGAGTGTCCCCATCTCCCCCCCTGTCAGCAGCATTGTGCCCCCTCATCCCTCCCCCTGGCCAACAGTGTGCCCCCTCATCCCTCCCCCTGGCCAACAGTGTGCCCCCTCATCCCTCCCCCTGGCCAGCAGTTTGCCCCCTCACACCCCCACCCTGGCCAACAGTGTGCCCCCTCATCCCCCCCTGGCCAACAGTGTGCCCCCTCATCCCCCCCCCCTGGCCAGCAGTGTGCCCCCTCATCCCCTCCCCCTGGCCAGCAGTGTGCCCCCCATCCCTCCCCCCGGCATCAGTGTGCCCCCTCATCTCTCCCCCTGGCCATCAGTGTGCCCCCTCATCCCTCCCCCCGGCATCAGTGTGCCCTCTCATCCCTTCCCCTGGCCAGCAGTGTGCCCCCTCATCTCTCCCCCTGGCCAACAGTGTGCCCCCTCATCCCTCCCCCCGGCAGCAGTGTGCCCCCTCATCCCTCCCCCTGGCCAACAGTGTGCCCCCTCATCCCTCCCCCTGGCCAGCAGTGTGCCCCCTCAATTCCCCCCCCCGGCATCAGTGTGCCCCCTCATCTCTCCCCCTGGCATCAGTGTGCCCCCTCATCCCTCCCCCCGGCAGCAGTGTGCCCCCTCATCCCTCCCCCCGGCAGCAGTGTGCCCCCTCATCCCTCCCCCTGGCCAGCAGTGTGCCCCCTCATCCTTCCCCCCGGCATCAGTGTGCCCCCTCATCCCTCCCCCCGGCAGCAGTGTGCCCCCTCATCCCTCCCCCCGGCAGCAGTGTGCCCCCTCATCCCTCCCCCTGGCCCTGGGTGGTTGACACCCTTTACCTGGCTGGTTGGCACCCATTCCCTTTCTGCCCCAGGTGGATGGTTCTAGTCTGTCTTTGTTCTGCTATAGACCAAATCACATCGAGCTTAGTACTGCATATAGCAGGTCTTTATGTGTGTAATGACGCTGACTACATATTTTTTGGGGGGGTTGTTTAATGTATGTCTATGTGCTCTACCTGGTGCAATGTGTATAACGTGCTCTACCTGGTGCAATGTGTATAACGTGCTCTACCTGGTGCAATGTGTATAACGTGCTCTACCTGGTGCAATGTGTATAACGTGCTCTACCCGGTGCAATGTGTATAACGTGCTCTACCTGGTGCAATGTGTGTAACGTGCTCTACCTGGTGCAATGTGTGTAACGTGCTCTACCTGGTGCAATGTGTATAACGTGCTCTACCTGGTGCTATGTGTATAACGTGCTTTACCTGGCGCAAAGTGTATAACGTGCTCTACCTGGTGCTATGTGTATAACGTGCTTTACCTGGCGCAAAGTGTATAACGTGCTCTACCTGGTGCTATGTGTATAACGTGCTTTACCTGGCGCAAAGTGTATAACGTGCTCTACCTGGTGCTATGTGTATAACGTGCTTTACCTGGTGCTATGTGTATAACGTGCTTTACCTGGCGCAAAGTGTATAACGTGCTCTACCTGGTGCAATGTGTATAACGTGCTTTACCTGGCGCAAAGTGTATAACGTGCTCTACCTGGTGCAATGTGTATAACGTGCTTTACCTGGCGCAAAGTGTATAACGTGCTCTACCTGGTGCTATGTGTATAACGTGCTTTACCTGGCGCAAAGTGTATAACGTGCTCTACCTGGTGCAATGTGTATAACGTGCTTTACCTGGCGCAAAGTGTATAATGTGCTCTACCTGGTGCTATGTGTATAACGTGCTTTACCTGGTGCAAAGTGTATAACGTGCTCTACCTGGTGCAATGTGTATAACGTGCTTTACCTGGCGCAAAGTGTATAATGTGCTCTACCTGGTGCTATGTGTATAACGTGCTTTACCTGGTGCAAAGTGTATAACGTGCTCTACCTTCTGCAATGTGTATAACGTGCTTTACCTGGCGCAAAGTGTATAACGTGCTCTACCTGGTGCAATGTGTATAATGTGCTGTACAAGGTGCAATGTGTATAATGTGCTTTACAAGGTGCAATGTGTATAATGTGCTCTGCCCGGCACAAAGTGTATAACGTGCTCTACCTGGCGCAGTGTGTATAGGAGGTTCTACCTGGTGCAATGTGTATAAGTGGCACTACTGTGTGGTGTAATGTTAATTGGCACTATTATGTGGTCACGCCCCTTCCCCACAAAGCCACTCCCCTAAATTTTTGCTGCGCGCCTTCGGCGCGCACTGTCCCTTCTTTTGGGTATAGCAGGAGGTGCACCAATTCTGTTTCTGCCAAAGGGCGCCAAAATGTCTAGTTACAGCTCTGGTGCAGGGTGTCCTGTATACTACACAGCCCAGCAGCACTGTCACCCCCCCCCCCCCCCTCCCCTTTGCAACACTTTTGGACTGTTCAAATCAACTCTGTGTTTTTATATTTGAATCATTAACTCTGTGTTTTTATATTTGAATCATTAATAAGATTAATAAGAACCTTCATTCCGATGGGACCCAGAATAGGACAGGTAGGACCCCAATTTTTAAAAGTGAGGGGTCCCTGGGACCCACTTTTTTTTTCGGCTCAGCGTGATCACTGGGTTATGAGGTGTAATATTAATTTGAAGTATTAATCCCGCCTACTTTGGTATTGGCTCCGCCTACAGTTGGTTTGGTGCCACCCACATGAGGCCACTTTTAGAAATTTTTCCAGGGCCACTTTTGTTTCCCAATCCGCCCCTGTACTACAGCCATGCACTGCCTTGGAATATACAGTACAAAATCACACTGCAGAGCACTACATAATAGAAAATGCACCATCCAGAGCACTAGATTGTAATACAATGTATATACAGTACCATAGATCTGTGTTCATTGCTACTTATGCCGTTTCTGAATAAAATAGATTTGCTCCACATTTGTAATTATTTACATTTTGCATGAGATAATACATGTTTACATGAACAAAATACAGTAATTATGTACAACTGTGATAAGGAGCCACACACCCTCAACACCCTCTGTGCTGCTGCTCCTTTCTCTGTCACACAAAGTGTTTTCCAATGGAAAGATTACCCGGATCTGTTGTAACCAGGATGCTGGAAAGAGTCGTTCTATCCAAGAGCCTGAAAGATGAATTCACTTCTCAAATCAGCTGATGCCCACTCCCAGGCTTCTTCCTTAATATTAACAGCCATATGCATCTTTTCATAACAGCACACAATATTGTATGTTATTTCAAGATCTACAGGGAGTACACCCACATGTTGAATTTCATGAGATCTTCATTTTACCAAGCACACAGCATGATATGCACATACAGCAAACTAGCAAAGATGTAAGAGGACACATCTGTACTGACAGCTACTTAATAACATTGCTAAAAAAGCACAAAAATGCACTAATCAATAGTAGCCAAATGTTCTAATTTTCTGTCTGCCAACAATTTGCACTGCACAGTTAAATGGCAATAGCTGTGTGGTTGCCATAGGTTACTGCACATTTCTAACTGTAAGAATATTGGTAAACATTCCTTACCTTTGTGACCCCCTCCCCCCCAACCCCCCTTTGCTGTGTCACTTCATGCCACCCACAGTTCTAACATAATATAGGATTATTTGTGAATGCCCAAGCTTGAATGGTTGCACTGTCACACTTGGTCAAGAATTGTGTTGAAAAAGAGGCTATATGTGACACTTTTTTGTATAGCCATACCATTTATTTTTCTCCAAAAGATGCCTTTCACACACTGAATAAAATATATTTCTAGTTCAATATAGAATGTGTGTTTAATATGCTATTTTTTTACATTGCGTTGTAATCCTATAGGTAGGATTCCTGGTGGCTCCTTCACACAAAAACTGTCCTCTGGTACTCCTGCAAAGTGGGTACTATTATTTACCCACTGTCTCCAAAGTACACCAGAAACCCCTACTTGTTACCGAATACCCACCACAAGCCACTTGCTGATATCACACACTGTGCCTACGGTTGTTAATCATTGTCATTATGTGGGTAAGATCCAGACTTTTCATCATCACATCCATAAATTCCTCGTCCTTCCGAGCACCCTCCACAAACTCCTCCAGCGACAGCTCCCCTGTGAAATACACAGTTTAAGGCAATTTCTCCCAGCAACACAGTAATGGTAGTTACAATTATTTCTCACAGCTAGTCATATGGTTCTTCACATAATACCATTGTAGTCGAGTAAAACAGGCATGTCTTAATAAGAAAATGCTCGTCTGTTAATATTCGCCATCATGGTGGAATCATTTATTAGCAGATTACATTTTACAATTTTTCTATGTTTTTCTTAGAACCTAGAACCTTGGGTTGTTGTTACTGAAAACCTGGATACAGGCAATGGCACCATAAGTTACACATACAGTATATGTACACATACATGTACAGATTGTAACAGTTTTACAGCAGAAAAAAACCAACATATTAATAAGGTCAATTTCACTTTCTATCAATACTTTACACTTAAATTAGTTTTCTTTGTGTGCAAGTGTTTCCATTTTGTCTATGTTTTGACAATAATTACAATGCGCTGTCATGTTTATTTCGTTTTTAAACCAAGTCTGTGGTTTCTTAATGTACAAAACGCCATTCAGTTGTTTTTTTTAAATCCTTTTAAAAAAGTTATCTTCCTAAAGACAAAATGTCAATTTGTGGCTTGTTCCTATTAGCTGGGAGTCCCCTCGTGGTGCGAGTAGGTGTGACTATATAATGCACGTACTGTATCCCTGCACTCAATCCTAATAGCTGGGAGTCGCCCTGTGGTGCAAGTAATTGTGACTATATAATGTAGTTAGGTAACTCTGGGCTCGCTTCTATTAGCTGGGAGTAAGTGTGACTATATAATGCACTTATGGTACCTCTGGACTCGTTCCTATTAGCTAAGAGTCCCCTCGCGGTGCGAGTAAGTGTGACTATATAATACACTTACGGTACCTCTGGACTCGTTCCTATTAGCTAAGAGTCCCCTCGCGGTGCGAGTAAGTGTGACTATATAATACACTTACGGTACCTCTGGACTCGTTCCTATTAGCTAAGAGTCCCCTCGCGGTGCGAGTAAGTGTGACTATATAATGCACTTACAGTACCTCTGGACTCGTTCCTATTAGCTAAGAGTCCCCTCGCGGTGCGAGTAAGTGTGACTATATAATGCACTTACAGTAACTTTAGCTGGGAATCACCCTGTGGTACGAGTAAGTGTGACTATATAATGCACTTACAGTACCTCTGGATTCGTTCCTATTAGCTGGGAGTCCCCTCACGGTGCGAGTAAGTGTGACTATATAATGCACTTACAGTACCTCTGGACTCATTCCTATTAGCTGGGAGTCCCCTCACGGTGCGAGTAAGTGTGACTATATAATGCACTTACAGTACCTCTGGACTCGTTCCTATTAACTGAGAGTCCCCTCGCGGTGCAAGTAAGTGTGACTGTATAATGCACTTACAGTACCTCTGGACTCGTTCCTATTAGCTGGGAGTCTCGTCGCGGTGCGAGTAAGTGTAACTATATAATGCACTTACAGTAACTTTAGCTGGGAATCACCCTGTGGTACGAGTAAGTGTGACTATATAATGCACTTACAGTACCTCTGGATTCGTTCCTATTAGCTGGGAGTCCCCTCGCGGTGCGAGTAAGTGTGACTATATAATGCACTTACAGTAACTCTAGCTGGGAATCACCCTGTGGTACGAGTAAGTGTGACTATATAATGCACTTACAGTACCTCTGGACTCGTTCCTATTAGCTGGGAGTCTCCTCGCGGTGCGAGTAAGTGGGACTATATAATGCACTTACAGTAACTCTAGCTGGGAATCACCCTGTGGTACGAGTAAGTGTGACTATATAATGCACTTACAGTACCTCTGGACTCATTCCTATTAGCTGGGAGTCCCCTCACGGTGCGAGTAAGTGTGACTATATAATGCACTTACAGTACCTCTGGACTCGTTCCTATTAACTGAGAGTCCCCTCGCGGTGCGAGTAAGTGTGACTATATAATGCACTTACAGTACCTCTGGACTCGTTCCTATTAACTGAGAGTCCCCTCGCGGTGCGAGTAAGTGTGACTATATAATGCACTTACAGTACCTCTGGACTCATTCCTATTAGCTGGGAGTCCCCTCACGGTGCGAGTAAGTGTGACTATATAATGCACTTACTGTATCCCTGCACTCAATCCTAATAGCTGGGAGTCGCCCTGTGGTGCAAGTAAGTGTGACTATATAATGCACTTATGGTACCTCTGGATTCGTTCCTATTAGCTGGGAGTCTCCTCGCGGTGCGAGTAAGTGTGACTATATAATGCACTTACAGTAACTTTAGCTGGGAGTCCCCTCACGGTGCGAGTAAGTGTGACTATATAATACACTTACGGTACCTCTGGACTCGTTCCTATTAGCTGGGAGTCCCCTTGCGGTGCGAGTAAGTGTGACTATATAATGCACTTACAGTAACTTTAGCTGGGAATCACCCTGTGGTACGAGTAAGTGTGACTATATAATGCACTTACAGTACCTCTGGACTCATTCCTATTAGCTGGGAGTCCCCTCACGGTGCGAGTAAGTGTGACTATATAATGCACTTACAGTACCTCTGGACTCGTTCCTATTAACTGAGAGTCCCCTCGCGGTGCGAGTAAGTGTGACTATATAATGCACTTACAGTACCTCTGGACTCGTTCCTATTAACTGAGAGTCCCCTCGCGGTGGGAGTAAGTGTGACTATATAATGCACTTACAGTACCTCTGGACTCATTCCTATTAGCTGGGAGTCCCCTCGCGGTGCAAGTAAGTGTGACTATATAATGCACTTACAGTACCTCTGGACTCGTTCCTATTAGCTGGGAGTCTCCTCGCGGTGCGAGTAAGTGTGACTATATAATGCACTTACAGTAACTTTAGCTGGGAATCACCCTGTGGTACGAGTAAGTGTGACTATATAATGCACTTACAGTACCTCTGGACTCATTCCTATTAGCTGGGAGTCCCCTCACGGTGCGAGTAAGTGTGACTATATAATGCACTTACAGTACCTCTGGACTCATTCCTATTAGCTGGGAGTCCCCTCGCGGTGCAAGTAAGTGTGACTATATAATGCACTTACAGTACCTCTGGACTCGTTCCTATTAGCTGGGAGTCGCCTCGCGGTGCAAGTAAGTGTGACTATATAATGCACTTACAGTACCTCTGGACTCGTTCCTATTAGCTGGGAGTCCCCTCGCGGTGCGAGTAAGTGTGACTATATAATGCACTTACAGTAACTTTAGCTGGGAATCACCCTGTGGTACGAGTAAGTGTGACTATATAATGCACTTACAGTACCTCTGGACTCATTCCTATTAGCTGGGAGTCCCCTCACGGTGCGAGTAAGTGTGACTATATAATGCACTTACAGTACCTCTGGACTCGTTCCTATTAGCTGGGAGTCCCCTCACGGTGCGAGTAAGTGTGACTATATAATGCACTTACAGTACCTCTGGACTCATTCCTATTAGCTGGGAGTCCCCTCGCGGTGCAAGTAAGTGTGACTATATAATGCACTTACAGTACCTCTGGACTCGTTCCTATTAGCTGGGAGTCCCCTCGCGGTGCAAGTAAGTGTGACTATATAATGCACTTACAGTACCTCTGGGCTCGTTCCTATTAGCTGGGAGTCTCCTCGCGGTGCGAGTAAGTGTGACTATATAATGCACTTACAGTAACTTTAGCTGGGAATCACCCTGTGGTACGAGTAAGTGTGACTATATAATGCACTTACAGTACCTCTGGATTCGTTCCTATTAGCTGAGAGTCCCCTCGCGGTGCGAGTAAGTGTGACTATATAATGCACTTACAGTACCTCTGGATTCGTTCCTATTAGCTGGGAGTCCCCTCGCGGTGCGAGTAAGTGTGACTATATAATGCACTTACAGTAAATTTAAATGGGAATCACCCTGTGGTACGAGTAAGTGTGACTATATAATGCACTTACAGTACCTCTGGACTCATTCCTATTAGCTGGGAGTCCCCTCACGGTGCGAGTAAGTGTGATTATATAATGCACTTACAGTACCTCTGGACTCGTTCCTATTAACTGAGAGTCCCCTCGCGGTGCGAGTAAGTGTGACTATATAATGCACTTACAGTACCTCTGGACTCATTCCTATTAGCTGGGAGTCCCCTCGCGGTGCAAGTACGTGTGACTATATAATGCACTTACAGTACCTCTGGACTCGTTCCTATTAGCTGGGAGTCCCCTCGCGGTGCAAGTAAGTGTGACTATATAATGCACTTACAGTACCTCTGGACTCGTTCCTATTAGCTGGGAGTCCCCTCGCGGTGCGAGTAAGTGTGACTATATAATGCACTTACAGTACCTCTGGACTCGTTCCTATTAGCTGGGAGTCCCCTCACGGTGCGAGTAAGTGTGACTATATAATGCACTTACAGTACCTCTGGACTCATTCCTATTAGCTGGGAGTCCCCTCGCGGTGCAAGTAAGTGTGACTATATAATGCACTTACAGTACCTCTGGACTCGTTCCTATTAGCTGGGAGTCCCCTCGCGGTGCAAGTAAGTGTGACTATATAATGCACTTACAGTACCTCTGGATTCGTTCCTATTAGCTGGGAGTCCCTTCCTGGTGCGAGTAAGTGTGACTATATAATGCACTTACAGTACCTCTGGATTCGTTCCTATTAGCTGGGAGTCCCCTCGCGGTGCAAGTAAGTGTGACTATATAATGCACTTACAGTACCTCTGGACTCGTTCCTATTAGCTGGGAGTCCCCTCGCGGTGCAAGAAAGTGTGACAATATAATGCACTTACAGTACCTCTGGACTCGTTCCTATTAGCTGGGAGTCCCCTCGCGGTGCGAGTAAGTGTGACTATATAATGCACTTACAGTACCTCTGTACCCATTCACATTAGCTGGGAGTCCCCTCGCGGTGCAAGTAAGTGTGACTATATAATGCACTTACAGTACCTCTGGACTCGTTCCTATTAGCTGGGAGTCCCCTCGCGGTGCGAGTAAGTGTGACTATATAATGCACTTACAGTACCTCTGGACTCGTTCCTATTAGCTGGGAGTCCCCTCACGGTGCGAGTAAGTGTGACTATATAATGCACTTACAGTACCTCTGGACTCATTCCTATTAGCTGGGAGTCCCCTCGCGGTGCAAGTAAGTGTGACTATATAATGCACTTACAGTACCTCTGGACTCGTTCCTATTAGCTGGGAGTCCCCTCGCGGTGCAAGTAAGTGTGACTATATAATGCACTTACAGTACCTCTGGATTCGTTCCTATTAGCTGGGAGTCCCCTCGCGGTGCGAGTAAGTGTGACTATATAATGCACTTACAGTACCTCTGGATTCGTTCCTATTAGCTGGGAGTCCCCACACGGTGCAAGTAAGTGTGACTATATAATGCACTTACAGTACCTCTGGACTCATTCCTATTAGCTGGTAGTCCCCTCACGGTGCGAGTAAGTGTGACTATATAATAGAGATGAGCGGGTTCGGTTTCTCTGAATCCGAACCCGCACGAACTTCATGTTTTTTTTCACGGGTCCGAGCGACTCGGATCTTCCCGCCTTGCTCGGTTAACCCGAGCGCGCCCGAACGTCATCATGACGCTGTCGGATTCTCGCGAGGCTCGGATTCTATCGCGAGACTCGGATTCTATATAAGGAGCCGCGCGTCGCCGCCATTTTCACACGTGCATTGAGATTGATAGGGAGAGGACGTGGCTGGCGTCCTCTCCGTTTAGAGTGACTAGAGTACTAGAGAGAGACACAAATTTTGGGGAGCATATAGGAGGAGTACTACTTGCTGCTGATAGTGTGACCAGTGACCAGTGCCACCAGTTAGATTAGAAGAGAGAGAGAGAGAGAGATTGACCTGATTTACTGGAGCTTAGGAGTACTGTAGAAGTGTAGAGAGTGCAGAGTTTACTAGAGATGAGCGGGTTCGGTTTCTCTGAATCCGAACCCGCACGAACTTCATGTTTTTTTCCACGGGTCCGAGCGACTCGGATCTTCCCGCCTTGCTCGGTTAACCCGAGCGCGCCCGAACGTCATCATGACGCTGTCGGATTCTCGCGAGGCTCGGATTCTATCGCGAGACTCGGATTCTATATAAGGAGCCGCGCTTCGCCGCCATTTTCACACGTGCATTGAGATTGATAGGGAGAGGACGTGGCTGGCGTCCTCTCCGTTTAGAGTGACTAGAGTACTAGAGAGAGACACAAATTTTGGGGAGCATATAGGAGGAGTACTACTTGCTGCTGATAGTGTGACCAGTGACCAGTGCCACCAGTTAGATTAGAAGAGAGAGAGAGAGAGAGAGATTGACCTGATTTACTGGAGCTTAGGAGTACTGTAGAAGTGTAGAGAGTGCAGAGTTTACTAGTGACTGACCACAGTGACCACCAGACAGTGCAGTTTTTATTTAATATATCCGTTCTCTGCCTGAAAAAAACGATACACACAGTGACTCAGTCACATACCATATCTGTGTGCACTGCTCAGCCCAGTGTGCTGCATCATCTATGTATATATATCTGACTGTGCTCAGCTCACACAGCTTATAATTGTGGGGGAGACTGGGGAGCACTGCAGTGCCAGTTATAGGTTATAGCAGGAGCCAGGAGTACATATTATATTAAAATTAAACAGTGCACACTTTTGCTGCAGGAGTGCCACTGCCAGTGTGACTGACCAGTGACCTGACCACACTGACCACCAGTATAGTTAGTAGTATACTATATTGTGTGTGATTGCCTGAAAAAGTTAAACACTCGTCGTGTGACTTCACTTGTGTGGTGTTTTTTTTTTTATTCTATAAAAAACTCATTCTGCTGACAGACAGTGTCCAGCAGGTCCGTCATTATATAATATATATACCTGTCCGGCTGCAGTAGTGATATATATATATTTTTTATATCATTATTTATCATCCAGTCGCAGCAGACACAGTACGGTAGTTCACGGCTGTAGCTACCTCTGTGTCGGCACTCGGCAGTCCGTCCATAATTGTATACCACCTACCCGTGGTTTTTTTTTCTTTCTTCTTTATACATACATACTACTACATCTCTTTATCAACCAGTCTATATTAGCAGCAGACACAGTACAGTACGGTAGTTCACGGCTGTAGCTACCTCTGTGTCGGCACTCGGCAGTCCGTCCATAATTGTATACCACCTACCCGTGGTTTTTTTTTCTTTCTTCTTTATACATACATACTACTACATCTCTTTATCAACCAGTCTATATTAGCAGCAGACACAGTACAGTACGGTAGTTCACGGCTGTAGCTACCTCTGTGTCGGCACTCGGCAGTCCGTCCATAATTGTATACCACCTACCCGTGGTTTTTTTTTCTTTCTTCTTTATACATACATACTACTACATCTCTTTATCAACCAGTCTATATTAGCAGCAGACACAGTACAGTACGGTAGTTCACGGCTGTAGCTACCTCTGTGTCGGCACTCGGCAGTCCGTCCATAATTGTATACCACCTACCCGTGGTTTTTTTTTCTTTCTTCTTTATACATACATACTACTACATCTCTTTATCAACCAGTCTATATTAGCAGCAGACACAGTACAGTACGGTAGTTCACGGCTGTAGCTACCTCTGTGTCGGCACTCGGCAGTCCGTCCATAATTGTATACCACCTACCCGTGGTTTTTTTTTCTTTCTTCTTTATACATACATACTACTACATCTCTTTATCAACCAGTCTATATTAGCAGCAGACACAGTACAGTACGGTAGTTCACGGCTATAGCTACCTCTGTGTCGGCACTCGGCAGTCCGTCCATAATTGTATACTAGTATCCATCCATCTCCATTGTTTACCTGAGGTGCCTTTTAGTTGTGCCTATTAAAATATGGAGAACAAAAATGTTGAGGTTCCAAAATTAGGGAAAGATCAAGATCCACTTCCACCTCGTGCTGAAGCTGCTGCCACTAGTCATGGCCGAGACGATGAAATGCCAGCAACGTCGTCTGCCAAGGCCGATGCCCAATGTCATAGTACAGAGCATGTCAAATCCAAAACACCAAATATCAGTAAAAAAAGGACTCCAAAACCTAAAATAAAATTGTCGGAGGAGAAGCGTAAACTTGCCAATATGCCATTTACCACACGGAGTGGCAAGGAACGGCTGAGGCCCTGGCCTATGTTCATGGCTAGTGGTTCAGCTTCACATGAGGATGGAGGCACTCAGCCTCTCGCTAGAAAAATGAAAAGACTCAAGCTGGCAAAAGCAGTAGCACCGCAAAGAACTGTGCGTTCTTCGAAATCCCAAATCCACAAGGAGAGTCCAATTGTGTCGGTTGCGATGCCTGACCTTCCCAACACTGGACGTGAAGAGCATGCGCCTTCCACCATTTGCACGCCCCCTGCAAGTGCTGGAAGGAGCACCCGCAGTCCAGTTCCTGATAGTCAGATTGAAGATGTCAGTGTTGAAGTACACCAGGATGAGGAGGATATGGGTGTTGCTGGCGCTGGGGAGGAAATTGACCAGGAGGATTCTGATGGTGAGGTGGTTTGTTTAAGTCAGGCACCCGGGGAGACACCTGTTGTCCGTGGGAGGAATATGGCCGTTGACATGCCAGGTGAAAATACCAAAAAAATCAGCTCTTCGGTGTGGAGGTATTTCAACAGAAATGCGGACAACAGGTGTCAAGCCGTGTGTTCCCTTTGTCAAGCTGTAATAAGTAGGGGTAAGGACGTTAACCACCTCGGAACATCCTCCCTTATACGTCACCTGCAGCGCATTCATAATAAGTCAGTGACAAGTTCAAAAACTTTGGGTGACAGCGGAAGCAGTCCACTGACCAGTAAATCCCTTCCTCTTGTAACCAAGCTCACGCAAACCACCCCACCAACTCCCTCAGTGTCAATTTCCTCCTTCCCCAGGAATGCCAATAGTCCTGCAGGCCATGTCACTGGCAATTCTGACGATTCCTCTCCTGCCTGGGATTCCTCCGATGCATCCTTGCGTGTAACGCCTACTGCTGCTGGCGCTGCTGTTGTTGCTGCTGGGAGTCGATGGTCATCCCAGAGGGGAAGTCGTAAGACCACTTTTACTACTTCCACCAAGCAATTGACTGTCCAACAGTCCTTTGCGAGGAAGATGAAATATCACAGCAGTCATCCTACTGCAAAGCGGATAACTGAGGCCTTGGCATCCTGGGTGGTGAGAACCGTGGTTCCGGTATCCATCATTACTGCAGAGCCAACTAGAGACTTGTTGGAGGTACTGTGTCCCCGGTACCAAATACCATCTAGGTTCCATTTCTCTAGGCAGGCGATACCGAAAATTTACACAGACCTCAGAAAAAGAGTCACCAGTGTCCTAAAAAATGCAGCTGTACCCAATGTCCACTTAACCACGGACATGTGGACAAGTGGAGCAGGGCAGGGTCAGGACTATATGACTGTGACAGCCCACTGGGTAGATGTATGGACTCCCGCCGCAAGAACAGCAGCGGCGGCACCAGTAGCAGCATCTCGCAAACGCCAACTCTTTCCTAGGCAGGCTACGCTTTGTATCACCGGTTTCCAGAATACGCACACAGCTGAAAACCTCTTACGGCAACTGAGGAAGATCATCGCAGAATGGCTTACCCCAATTGGACTCTCCTGTGGATTTGTGGCATCGGACAACGCCAGCAATATTGTGTGTGCATTAAATATGGGCAAATTCCAGCACGTCCCATGTTTTGCACATACCTTGAATTTGGTGGTGCAGAATTTTTTAAAAAACGACAGGGGCGTGCAAGAGATGCTGTCGGTGGCCAGAAGAATTGCGGGACACTTTCGGCGTACAGGCACCACGTACAGAAGACTGGAGCACCACCAAAAACTACTGAACCTGCCCTGCCATCATCTGAAGCAAGAAGTGGTAACGAGGTGGAATTCAACCCTCTATATGCTTCAGAGGTTGGAGGAGCAGCAAAAGGCCATTCAAGCCTATACAACTGAGCACGATATAGGAGGTGGAATGCACCTGTCTCAAGTGCAGTGGAGAATGATTTCAACGTTGTGCAAGGTTCTGATGCCCTTTGAACTTGCCACACGTGAAGTCAGTTCAGACACTGCCAGCCTGAGTCAGGTCATTCCCCTCATCAGGCTTTTGCAGAAGAAGCTGGAGGCATTGAAGAAGGAGCTAAAAGGGAGCGATTCCGCTAGGCATGTGGGACTTGTGGATGCAGCCCTTAATTCGCTTAACAAGGATTCACGGGTGGTCAATCTGTTGAAATCAGAGCACTACATTTTGGCCACCGTGCTCGATCCTAGATTTAAAACCTACCTTGGATCTCTCTTTCCGGCAGACACAAGTCTGCTGGGGTGCAAAGACCTGCTGGTGACAAAATTGTCAAGTCAAGCGGAACGCGACCTGTCAACATCTCCTCCTTCACATTCTCCCGCAACTGGGGGTGCGAGGAAAAGGCTCAGAATTCCGAGCCCACCCGCTGGCGGTGATGCAGGGCAGTCTGGAGCGACTGCTGATGCTGACATCTGGTCCGGACTGAAGGACCTGACAACGATTACGGACATGTCGTCTACTGTCACTGCATATGATTCTCTCAACATTGAAAGAATGGTGGAGGATTATATGAGTGACCGCATCCAAGTAGGCACGTCACACAGTCCGTACTTATACTGGCAGGAAAAAGAGGCAATTTGGAGGCCCTTGCACAAACTGGCTTTATTCTACCTAAGTTGCCCTCCCACAAGTGAGTACTCCGAAAGAGTGTTTAGTGCCGCCGCTCACCTTGTCAGCAATCGGCGTACGAGGTTACATCCAGAAAATGTGGAGAAGATGATGTTCATTAAAATGAATTATAATCAATTCCTCCGCGGAGACATTGACCAGCAGCAATTGCCTCCACAAAGTACACAGGGAGCTGAGATGGTGGATTCCAGTGGGGACGAATTGATAATCTGTGAGGAGGGGGATGTACACGGTGATATATCGGAGGATGATGATGAGGTGGACATCTTGCCTCTGTAGAGCCAGTTTGTGCAAGGAGAGATTAATTGCTTCTTTTTTGGTGGGGGTCCAAACCAACCCGTCATATCAGTCACAGTCGTGTGGCAGACCCTGTCACTGAAATGATGGGTTGGTTAAAGTGTGCATGTCCTGTTTATACAACATAAGGGTGGGTGGGAGGGCCCAAGGACAATTCCATCTTGCACCTCTTTTTTCTTTTATTTTTCTTTGCGTCATGTGCTGTTTGGGGAGGGTTTTTTGGAAGGGACATCCTGCGTGACACTGCAGTGCCACTCCTAGATGGGCCCGGTGTTTGTGTCGGCCACTAGGGTCGCTAATCTTACTCACACAGCTACCTCATTGCGCCTCTTTTTTTCTTTGCGTCATGTGCTGTTTGGGGAGGGTTTTTTGGAAGGGACATCCTGCGTGACACTGCAGTGCCACTCCTAGATGGGCCAGGTGTTTGTGTCGGGCACTTGGGTCGCTGAGCTTAGTCACACAGCTACCTCATTGCACCTCTTTTTTTCTTTGCGTCATGTGCTGTTTGGGGAGTGTTTTTTGGAAGGGCCATCCTGCGTGACACTGCAGTGCCACTCCTAGATGGGCCAGGTGTTTGTGTCGGCCACTAGGGTCGCTTAGCTTAGTCATCCAGCGACCTCGGTGCAAATTTTAGGACTAAAAATAATATTGTGAGGTGTGAGGTATTCAGAATAGACTGAAAATGAGTGGAAATTATGGTTTTTGAGGTTAATAATAATATGGGATCAAAATGACCCCCAAATTCTATGATTTAAGCTGTTTTTTAGGGTTTTTTGAAAAAAACACCCGAATCCAAAACACACCCGAATCCGACAAAAAAAATTCGGTGAGGTTTTGCCAAAACGCGGTCGAACCCAAAACACGGCCGCGGAACCGAACCCAAAACCAAAACACAAAACCCGAAAAATTTCAGGCGCTCATCTCTAGAGTTTACTAGTGACTGACCACAGTGACCACCAGACAGTGCAGTTTTTATTTAATATATCCGTTCTCTGCCTGAAAAAAACGATACACACAGTGACTCAGTCACATACCATATCTGTGTGCACTGCTCAGCCCAGTGTGCTGCATCATCTATGTATATATATCTGACTGTGCTCAGCTCACACAGCTTATAATTGTGGGGGAGACTGGGGAGCACTGCAGTGCCAGTTACAGGTTATAGCAGGAGCCAGGAGTACATATTATATTAAAATTAAACAGTGCACACTTTTGCTGCAGGAGTGCCACTGCCAGTGTGACTGACCAGTGACCTGACCACACTGACCACCAGTATAGTTAGTAGTATACTATATTGTGTGATTGCCTGAAAAAGTTAAACACTCGTCGTGTGACTTCACTTGTGTGGTGTTTTTTTTTTTATTCTATAAAAAACTCATTCTGCTGACAGACAGTGTCCAGCAGGTCCGTCATTATATAATATATATACCTGTCCGGCTGCAGTAGTGATATATATATATTTTTTATATCATTATTTATCATCCAGTCGCAGCAGACACAGTACGGTAGTTCACGGCTGTAGCTACCTCTGTGTCGGCACTCGGCAGTCCGTCCATAATTGTATACCACCTACCCGTGTTTTTTTTTTCTTTCTTCTTTATACATACATACTACTACATCTCTTTATCAACCAGTCTATATTAGCAGCAGACACAGTACAGTACGGTAGTTCACGGCTGTAGCTACCTCTGTGTCGGCACTCGGCAGTCCGTCCATAATTGTATACCACCTACCCGTGGTTTTTTTTTCTTTCTTCTTTATACATACATACTACTACATCTCTTTATCAACCAGTCTATATTAGCAGCAGACACAGTACAGTACGGTAGTTCACGGCTGTAGCTACCTCTGTGTCGGCACTCGGCAGTCCGTCCATAATTGTATACCACCTACCCGTGGTTTTTTTTTCTTTCTTCTTTATACATACATACTACTACATCTCTTTATCAACCAGTCTATATTAGCAGCAGACACAGTACAGTACGGTAGTTCACGGCTGTAGCTATCTCTGTGTCGGCACTCGGCAGTCCGTCCATAATTGTATACCACCTACCCGTGGTTTTTTTTTCTTTCTTCTTTATACATACATACTACTACATCTCTTTATCAACCAGTCTATATTAGCAGCAGACACAGTACAGTACGGTAGTTCACGGCTGTAGCTACCTCTGTGTCGGCACTCGGCAGTCCGTCCATAATTGTATACCACCTACCCGTGTTTTTTTTTTCTTTCTTCTTTATACATACATACTACTACATCTCTTTATCAACCAGTCTATATTAGCAGCAGACACAGTACAGTACGGTAGTTCACGGCTGTAGCTACCTCTGTGTCGGCACTCGGCAGTCCGTCCATAATTGTATACTAGTATCCATCCATCTCCATTGTTTACCTGAGGTGCCTTTTAGTTGTGCCTATTAAAATATGGAGAACAAAAATGTTGAGGTTCCAAAATTAGGGAAAGATCAAGATCCACTTCCACCTCGTGCTGAAGCTGCTGCCACTAGTCATGGCCGAGACGATGAAATGCCAGCAACGTCGTCTGCCAAGGCCGATGCCCAATGTCATAGTACAGAGCATGTCAAATCCAAAACACCAAATATCAGTAAAAAAAGGACTCCAAAACCTAAAATAAAATTGTCGGAGGAGAAGCGTAAACTTGCCAATATGCCATTTACCACACGGAGTGGCAAGGAACGGCTGAGGCCCTGGCCTATGTTCATGGCTAGTGGTTCAGCTTCACATGAGGATGGAGGCACTCAGCCTCTCGCTAGAAAAATGAAAAGACTCAAGCTGGCAAAAGCAGTAGCACCGCAAAGAACTGTGCGTTCTTCGAAATCCCAAATCCACAAGGAGAGTCCAATTGTGTCGGTTGCGATGCCTGACCTTCCCAACACTGGACGTGAAGAGCATGCGCCTTCCACCATTTGCACGCCCCCTGCAAGTGCTGGAAGGAGCACCCGCAGTCCAGTTCCTGATAGTCAGATTGAAGATGTCAGTGTTGAAGTACACCAGGATGAGGAGGATATGGGTGTTGCTGGCGCTGGGGAGGAAATTGACCAGGAGGATTCTGATGGTGAGGTGGTTTGTTTAAGTCAGGCACCCGGGGAGACACCTGTTGTCCGTGGGAGGAATAGGGCCGTTGACATGCCTGGTGAAAATACCAAAAAAATCAGCTCTTCGGTGTGGAAGTATTTCACCAGAAATGCGGACAACAGGTGTCAAGCCGTGTGTTCCCTTTGTCAAGCTGTAATAAGTAGGGGTAAGGACGTTAACCACCTCGGAACATCCTCCCTTATACGTCACCTGCAGCGCATTCATAATAAGTCAGTGACAAGTTCAAAAACTTGGGCCGACAGTGGAAGCAGTCCACTGACCAGTAAATCCCTTCCTCTTGTAACCAAGCTCACGCAAACCACCCCACCAACTCCCTCAGTGTCAATTTCCTCCTTCCCCAGGAATGCCAATAGTCCTGCAGGCCATGTCACTGGCAATTCTGACGAGTCCTCTCCTGCCTGGGATTCCTCCGATGCATCCTTGCGTGTAACGCCTACTGCTGCTGGCGCTGCTGTTGTTGCTGCTGGGAGTCGATGGTCATCCCAGAGGGGAAGTCGTAAGCCCACTTGTACTACTTCCAGTAAGCAATTGACTGTCCAACAGTCCTTTGCGAGGAAGATGAAATATCACAGCAGTCATCCTGTTGCAAAGCGGATAACTGAGTCCTTGACAACTATGTTGGTGTTAGACGTGCGTCCGGTATCCGCCGTTAGTTCACAGGGAACTAGACAATTTATTGAGGCAGTGTGCCCCCGTTACCAAATACCATCTAGGTTCCACTTCTGTAGGCAGGCGATACCGAGAATGTACACGGACGTCAGAAAAAGACTCACCAGTGTCCTAAAAAATGCAGCTGTACCCAATGTCCACTTAACCACGGACATGTGGACAAGTGGAGCAGGGCAGGGTCAGGACTATATGACTGTGACAGCCCACTGGGTAGATGTATGGACTCCCGCCGCAAGAACAGCAGCGGCGGCACCAGTAGCAGCATCTCGCAAACGCCAACTCTTTCCTAGGCAGGCTACGCTTTGTATCACCGCTTTCCAGAATACGCACACAGCTGAAAACCTCTTACGGCAACTGAGGAAGATCATCGCAGAATGGCTTACCCCAATTGGACTCTCCTGTGGATTTGTGGCATCGGACAACGCCAGCAATATTGTGTGTGCATTAAATATGGGCAAATTCCAGCACGTCCCATGTTTTGCACATACCTTGAATTTGGTGGTGCAGAATTTTTTAAAAAACGACAGGGGCGTGCAAGAGATGCTGTCGGTGGCCAGAAGAATTGCGGGACACTTTCGGCGTACAGGCACCACGTACAGAAGACTGGAGCACCACCAAAAACTACTGAACCTGCCCTGCCATCATCTGAAGCAAGAAGTGGTAACGAGGTGGAATTCAACCCTCTATATGCTTCAGAGGTTGGAGGAGCAGCAAAAGGCCATTCAAGCCTATACAACTGAGCACGATATAGGAGGTGGAATGCACCTGTCTCAAGTGCAGTGGAGAATGATTTCAACGTTGTGCAAGGTTCTGATGCCCTTTGAACTTGCCACACGTGAAGTCAGTTCAGACACTGCCAGCCTGAGTCAGGTCATTCCCCTCATCAGGCTTTTGCAGAAGAAGCTGGAGGCATTGAAGAAGGAGCTAAAAGGGAGCGATTCCGCTAGGCATGTGGGACTTGTGGATGCAGCCCTTAATTCGCTTAACAAGGATTCACGGGTGGTCAATCTGTTGAAATCAGAGCACTACATTTTGGCCACCGTGCTCGATCCTAGATTTAAAACCTACCTTGGATCTCTCTTTCCGGCAGACACAAGTCTGCTGGGGTGCAAAGACCTGCTGGTGACAAAATTGTCAAGTCAAGCGGAACGCGACCTGTCAACATCTCCTCCTTCACATTCTCCCGCAACTGGGGGTGCGAGGAAAAGGCTCAGAATTCCGAGCCCACCCGCTGGCGGTGATGCAGGGCAGTCTGGAGCGACTGCTGATGCTGACATCTGGTCCGGACTGAAGGACCTGACAACGATTACGGACATGTCGTCTACTGTCACTGCATATGATTCTCTCAACATTGAAAGAATGGTGGAGGATTATATGAGTGACCGCATCCAAGTAGGCACGTCACACAGTCCGTACTTATACTGGCAGGAAAAAGAGGCAATTTGGAGGCCCTTGCACAAACTGGCTTTATTCTACCTAAGTTGCCCTCCCACAAGTGTGTACTCCGAAAGAGTGTTTAGTGCCGCCGCTCACCTTGTCAGCAATCGGCGTACGAGGTTACATCCAGAAAATGTGGAGAAGATGATGTTCATTAAAATGAATTATAATCAATTCCTCCGCGGAGACATTGACCAGCAGCAATTGCCTCCACAAAGTACACAGGGAGCTGAGATGGTGGATTCCAGTGGGGACGAATTGATAATCTGTGAGGAGGGGGATGTACACGGTGATATATCGGAGGATGATGATGAGGTGGACATCTTGCCTCTGTAGAGCCAGTTTGTGCAAGGAGAGATTAATTGCTTCTTTTTTGGTGGGGGTCCAAACCAACCCGTCATATCAGTCACAGTCGTGTGGCAGACCCTGTCACTGAAATGATGGGTTGGTTAAAGTGTGCATGTCCTGTTTATACAACATAAGGGTGGGTGGGAGGGCCCAAGGACAATTCCATCTTGCACCTCTTTTTTCTTTTATTTTTCTTTGCGTCATGTGCTGTTTGGGGAGGGTTTTTTGGAAGGGACATCCTGCGTGACACTGCAGTGCCACTCCTAGATGGGCCCGGTGTTTGTGTCGGCCACTAGGGTCGCTAATCTTACTCACACAGCTACCTCATTGCGCCTCTTTTTTTCTTTGCGTCATGTGCTGTTTGGGGAGGGTTTTTTGGAAGGGACATCGTGCGTGACACTGCAGTGCCACTCCTAGATGGGCCAGGTGTTTGTGTCGGGCACTTGGGTCGCTGAGCTTAGTCACACAGCTACCTCATTGCACCTCTTTTTTTCTTTGCGTCATGTGCTGTTTGGGGAGTGTTTTTTGGAAGGGCCATCCTGCGTGACACTGCAGTGCCACTCCTAGATGGGCCAGGTGTTTGTGTCGGCCACTAGGGTCGCTTAGCTTAGTCATCCAGCGACCTCGGTGCAAATTTTAGGACTAAAAATAATATTGTGAGGTGTGAGGTATTCAGAATAGACTGAAAATGAGTGGAAATTATGGTTTTTGAGGTTAATAATAATATGGGATCAAAATGACCCCCAAATTCTATGATTTAAGCTGTTTTTTAGGGTTTTTTGAAAAAAACACCCGAATCCAAAACACACCCGAATCCGACAAAAAAAATTCGGTGAGGTTTTGCCAAAACGCGGTCGAACCCAAAACACGGCCGCGGAACCGAACCCAAAACCAAAACACAAAACCCGAAAAATTTCAGGCGCTCATCTCTACTATATAATGCACTTACAGTACCTCTGGATTCGTTCCTATTAGCTGGGAGTCCCCTCGCGGTGCGAGTAAGTGTGACTATATAATGCACTTACAGTACCTCTGGATTCGTTCCTATTAGCTGGGAGTCCCCTCGCGGTGCAAGTAAGTGTGACTATATAATGCACTTACAGTACCTCTGGACTCATTCCTATTAGCTGGGAGTCCCCTCACGGTGCGAGTAAGTGTGACTATATAATGCACTTACAGTACCTCTGGACTCGTTCCTATTAACTGAGAGTACCCTCGCGGTGCGAGTAAGTGTGACTATATAATGCACTTACAGTACCTCTGGACTCATTCCTATTAGCTGGGAGTCCCCTCGCGGTGCAAGTAAGTGTGACTATATAATGCACTTACAGTACCTCTGGACTCGTTCCTATTAGCTGGGAGTCTCCTCGCGGTGCGAGTAAGTGTGACTATATAATGCACTTACAGTAACTTTAGCTGGGAATCACCCTGTGGTACGAGTAAGTGTGACTATATAATGCACTTACAGTACCTCTGGACTCATTCCTATTAGCTGGGAGTCCCCTCTCGGTGCGAGTAAGTGTGACTATATAATGCACTTACAGTACCTCTGGAATCGTTCCTATTAACTGAGAGTCCCCTCGCGGTGCGAGTAAGTGTGACTACATAATGCACTTACAGTACCTCTGGACTCATTCCTATTAGCTAGGAGTCCCCTCGCGGTGCAAGTAAGTGTGACTATATAATGCACTTACAGTACCTCTGGACTCGTTCCTATTAGCTGGGAGTCCCCTCGCGGTGCAAGTAAGTGTGACTATATAATGCACTTACAGTACCTCTGGACTCGTTCCTATTAGCTGGGAGTCCCCTCACGGTGCGAGTAAGTGTGACTATATAATGCACTTACAGTACCTCTGGATTCGTTCCTATTAGCTGGGAGTCCCCTCACGGTGCGAGTAAGTGTGACTATATAATGCACTTACAGTACCTCTGGACTCATTCCTATTAGCTGGGAGTCCCCTCGCGGTGCAAGTAAGTGTGACTATATAATGCACTTACAGTACCTCTGGACTCGTTCCTATTAGCTGGGAGTCCCCTCGCGGTGCAAGTAAGTGTGACTATATAATGCACTTACAGTACCTCTGGATTCGTTCCTATTAGCTGGGAGTCCCCTCGCGGTGCGAGTAAGTGTGACTATATAATGCACTTACAGTACCTCTGGGCTCGTTCCTATTAGCTGGGAGTCTCCTCGCGGGGCGAGTAAGTGTGACTATATAATGCACTTACAGTAACTTTAGCTGGGAATCACCCTGTGGTACAAGTAAGTGTGACTATATAATGCACTTACAGTACCTCTGGATTCGTTCCTATTAGGTGGGAGACCCCTCGCGGTGCGAGTAAGTGTGACTATATAATGCACTTACAGTACCTCTGAATTCGTTCCTATTAGCTGGGAGTCCCCTCGCGGTGCAAGTAAGTGTGACTATATAATGCACTTACAGTACCTCTAGACTCATTCCTATTAGCTGGGAGTCTCCTCGCGGTGCGAGTAAGTGTGACTATATAATGCACTTACAGTACCTCTGGACTCATTCCTATTAGCTGGGAGTCCCCTCGCGGTGCAAGTAAGTGTGACTATATAATGCACTTACAGTACCTCTGGACTCGTTCCTATTAGCTGGGAGTCCCCTCGCGGTGCAAGTAAGTGTGACTATATAATGCACTTACAGTACCTCTGGACTCGTTCCTATTAGCTGGGAGTCCCCTCGCAGTGCGAGTAAGTGTGACTATATAATGCACTTACAGTACCTCTGGACTCATTCCTATTAGCTGGGAGTCCCCTCGCGGTGCAAGTAAGTGTGACTATATAATGCACTTACAGTACCTCTGGACTCGTTCCTATTAGCTGGGAGTCCCCTCACGGTGCGAGTAAGTGTGACTATATAATGCACTTACAGTACCTCTGGACTCATTCCTATTAGCTGGGAGTCCCCTCGCGGTGCAAGTAAGTGTGACTATATAATGCACTTACAGTACCTCTGGACTCGTTCCTATTAGATGGGAGTCCTCTCGCGGTGCAAGTAAGTGTGACTATATAATGCACTTACAGTACCTCTGGATTCGTTCCTATTAGCTGGGAGTCCCTTCGCGGTGCGAGTAAGTGTGACTATATAATGCACTTACAGTACCTCTGGGTTCGTTCCTATTAGCTGGGAGTCCCCTCGCGGTGCAAGTAAGTGTGACTATATAATGCACTTACAGTATCTCTGGACTCGTTCCTATTAGCTGGGAGTCCCCTCGCGGTGCGAGTAAGTGTGACTATATAATGCACTTACAGTACCTCTGGGCTCGTTCCTATTAGCTGGGAGTCTCCTCGCGGTGCGAGTAAGTGTGACTATATAATGCACTTACAGTAACTTTAGCTGGGAATCACCCTGTGGTACGAGTAAGTGTGACTATATAATGCACTTACAGTACCTCTGGATTCGTTCCTATTAGCTGAGAGTCCCCTCGCGGTGCGAGTAAGTGTGACTATATAATGCACTTACAGTACCTCTGGATTCGTTCCTATTAGCTGGGAGTCCCCTCGCGGTGCGAGTAAGTGTGACTATATAATGCACTTACAGTAAATTTAAATGGGAATCACCCTGTGGTACGAGTAAGTGTGACTATATAATGCAGTTACAGTACCTCTGGACTCATTCCTATTAGCTGGGAGTCCCCTCACGGTGCGAGTAAGTGTGACTATATAATGCACTTACAGTACCTCTGGACTCGTTCCTATTAACTGAGAGTCCCCTCGCGGTGCGAGTAAGTGTGACTATATAATGCACTTACAGTACCTCTGGACTCATTCCTATTAGCTGGGAGTCCCCTCGCGGTGCAAGTACGTGTGACTATATAATGCACTTACAGTACCTCTGGACTCGTTCCTATTAGCTGGGAGTCCCCTCGCGGTGCAAGTAAGTGTGACTATATAATGCACTTACAGTACCTCTGGACTCGTTCCTATTAGCTGGGAGTCCCCTCGCGGTGCGAGTAAGTGTGACTATATAATGCACTTACAGTACCTCTGGACTCGTTCCTATTAGCTGGGAGTCCCCTCACGGTGCGAGTAAGTGTGACTATATAATGCACTTACAGTACCTCTGGACTCGTTCCTATTAGCTGGGAGTCCCCTCACGGTGCGAGTAAGTGTGACTATATAATGCACTTACAGTACCTCTGGATTCGTTCCTATTAGCTGGGAGTCCCCTCACGGTGCGAGTAAGTGTGACTATATAATGCACTTACAGTACCTCTGGACTCATTCCTATTAGCTGGGAGTCCCCTCGCGGTGCAAGTAAGTGTGACTATATAATGCACTTACAGTACCTCTGGACTCGTTCCTATTAGCTGGGAGTCCCCTCGCGGTGCAAGTAAGTGTGACTATATAATGCACTTACAGTACCTCTGGATTCGTTCCTATTAGCTGGGAGTCCCCTCGCGGTGCGAGTAAGTGTGACTATATAATGCACTTACAGTACCTCTGGACTCGTTCCTATTAGCTGGGAGTCCCCTCGCGGTGCAAGTACGTGTGACTATATAATGCACTTACAGTACCTCTGGACTCGTTCCTATTAGCTGGGAGTCCCCTCGCGGTGCAAGTAAGTATGACTATATAATGCACTTACAGTACCTCTGGACTCGTTCCTATTAGCTGGGAGTCCCCTCGCGGTGCGAGTAAGTGTGACTATATAATGCACTTACAGTACCTCTGGACTCGTTCCTATTAGCTGGGAGTCCCCTCACGGTGCGAGTAAGTGTGACTATATAATGCACTTACAGTACCTCTGGACTCGTTCCTATTAGCTGGGAGTCCCCTCACGGTGCGAGTAAGTGTGACTATATAATGCACTTACAGTACCTCTGGACTCGTTCCTATTAGCTGGGAGTCCCCTCGCGGTGCAAGTAAGTGTGACTATATAATGCACTTACAGTACCTCTGGATTCGTTCCTATTAGCTGGGAGTCCCCTCGCGGTGCGAGTAAGTGTGACTATATAATGCACTTACAGTACCTCTGGGCTCGTTCCTATTAGCTGGGAGTCTCCTCGCGGGGCGAGTAAGTGTGACTATATAATGCACTTACAGTAACTTTAGCTGGGAATCACCCTGTGGTACAAGTAAGTGTGACTATATAATGCACTTACAGTACCTCTGGATTCGTTCCTATTAGGTGGGAGACCCCTCGCGGTGCGAGTAAGTGTGACTATATAATGCACTTACAGTACCTCTGAATTCGTTCCTATTAGCTGGGAGTCCCCTCGCGGTGCAAGTAAGTGTGACTATATAATGCACTTACAGTACCTCTAGACTCATTCCTATTAGCTGGGAGTCTCCTCGCGGTGCGAGTAAGTGTGACTATATAATGCACTTACAGTACCTCTGGACTCATTCCTATTAGCTGGGAGTCCCCTCGCGGTGCAAGTAAGTGTGACTATATAATGCACTTACAGTACCTCTGGACTCGTTCCTATTAGCTGGGAGTCCCCTCGCGGTGCAAGTAAGTGTGACTATATAATGCACTTACAGTACCTCTGGACTCGTTCCTATTAGCTGGGAGTCCCCTCGCAGTGCGAGTAAGTGTGACTATATAATGCACTTACAGTACCTCTGGACTCATTCCTATTAGCTGGGAGTCCCCTCGCGGTGCAAGTAAGTGTGACTATATAATGCACTTACAGTACCTCTGGACTCGTTCCTATTAGCTGGGAGTCCCCTCACGGTGCGAGTAAGTGTGACTATATAATGCACTTACAGTACCTCTGGACTCATTCCTATTAGCTGGGAGTCCCCTCGCGGTGCAAGTAAGTGTGACTATATAATGCACTTACAGTACCTCTGGACTCGTTCCTATTAGATGGGAGTCCTCTCGCGGTGCAAGTAAGTGTGACTATATAATGCACTTACAGTACCTCTGGATTCGTTCCTATTAGCTGGGAGTCCCTTCGCGGTGCGAGTAAGTGTGACTATATAATGCACTTACAGTACCTCTGGGTTCGTTCCTATTAGCTGGGAGTCCCCTCGCGGTGCAAGTAAGTGTGACTATATAATGCACTTACAGTATCTCTGGACTCGTTCCTATTAGCTGGGAGTCCCCTCGCGGTGCGAGTAAGTGTGACTATATAATGCACTTACAGTACCTCTGGGCTCGTTCCTATTAGCTGGGAGTCTCCTCGCGGTGCGAGTAAGTGTGACTATATAATGCACTTACAGTAACTTTAGCTGGGAATCACCCTGTGGTACGAGTAAGTGTGACTATATAATGCACTTACAGTACCTCTGGATTCGTTCCTATTAGCTGAGAGTCCCCTCGCGGTGCGAGTAAGTGTGACTATATAATGCACTTACAGTACCTCTGGATTCGTTCCTATTAGCTGGGAGTCCCCTCGCGGTGCGAGTAAGTGTGACTATATAATGCACTTACAGTAAATTTAAATGGGAATCACCCTGTGGTACGAGTAAGTGTGACTATATAATGCAGTTACAGTACCTCTGGACTCATTCCTATTAGCTGGGAGTCCCCTCACGGTGCGAGTAAGTGTGACTATATAATGCACTTACAGTACCTCTGGACTCGTTCCTATTAACTGAGAGTCCCCTCGCGGTGCGAGTAAGTGTGACTATATAATGCACTTACAGTACCTCTGGACTCATTCCTATTAGCTGGGAGTCCCCTCGCGGTGCAAGTACGTGTGACTATATAATGCACTTACAGTACCTCTGGACTCGTTCCTATTAGCTGGGAGTCCCCTCGCGGTGCAAGTAAGTGTGACTATATAATGCACTTACAGTACCTCTGGACTCGTTCCTATTAGCTGGGAGTCCCCTCGCGGTGCGAGTAAGTGTGACTATATAATGCACTTACAGTACCTCTGGACTCGTTCCTATTAGCTGGGAGTCCCCTCACGGTGCGAGTAAGTGTGACTATATAATGCACTTACAGTACCTCTGGACTCGTTCCTATTAGCTGGGAGTCCCCTCACGGTGCGAGTAAGTGTGACTATATAATGCACTTACAGTACCTCTGGATTCGTTCCTATTAGCTGGGAGTCCCCTCACGGTGCGAGTAAGTGTGACTATATAATGCACTTACAGTACCTCTGGACTCATTCCTATTAGCTGGGAGTCCCCTCGCGGTGCAAGTAAGTGTGACTATATAATGCACTTACAGTACCTCTGGACTCGTTCCTATTAGCTGGGAGTCCCCTCGCGGTGCAAGTAAGTGTGACTATATAATGCACTTACAGTACCTCTGGATTCGTTCCTATTAGCTGGGAGTCCCCTCGCGGTGCGAGTAAGTGTGACTATATAATGCACTTACAGTACCTCTGGACTCGTTCCTATTAGCTGGGAGTCCCCTCGCGGTGCAAGTACGTGTGACTATATAATGCACTTACAGTACCTCTGGACTCGTTCCTATTAGCTGGGAGTCCCCTCGCGGTGCAAGTAAGTATGACTATATAATGCACTTACAGTACCTCTGGACTCGTTCCTATTAGCTGGGAGTCCCCTCGCGGTGCGAGTAAGTGTGACTATATAATGCACTTACAGTACCTCTGGACTCGTTCCTATTAGCTGGGAGTCCCCTCACGGTGCGAGTAAGTGTGACTATATAATGCACTTACAGTACCTCTGGACTCGTTCCTATTAGCTGGGAGTCCCCTCACGGTGCGAGTAAGTGTGACTATATAATGCACTTACAGTACCTCTGGATTCGTTCCTATTAGCTGGGAGTCCCCTCGCGGTGCGAGTAAGTGTAACTATATAATGCACTTACAGTACCTCTGGACTTATTCCTATTAGCTGGGAGTCCCCTCGCGGTGCAAGTAAGTGTGACTATATAATGCACTTACAGTACCTCTGGACTCGTTCCTATTAGCTGGGAGTCTCCTCGCGGTGCGAGTAAGTGTGACTATATAATGCACTTACAGTAACTTTAGCTGGGAATCACCCTGTGGTACGAGTAAGTGTGACTATATAATGCACTTACAGTACCTCTGGACTCATTCCTATTAGCTGGGAGTCCCCTCACGGTGCGAGTAAGTGTGACTATATAATGCACTTACAGTACCTCTGGAATCGTTCCTATTAACTGAGAGTCCCCTCGCGGTGCGAGTAAGTGTGACTACATAATGCACTTACAGTACCTCTGGACTCATTCCTATTAGCTGGGAGTCCCCTCGCGGTGCAAGTAAGTGTGACTATATAATGCACTTACAGTACCTCTGGACTCGTTCCTATTAGCTGGGAGTCCCCTCGCGGTGCAAGTAAGTGTGACTATATAATGCACTTACAGTACCTCTGGACTCGTTCCTATTAGCTGGGAGTCCCCTCACGGTGCGAGTAAGTGTGACTATATAATGCACTTACAGTACCTCTGGATTCGTTCCTATTAGCTGGGAGTCCCCTCACGGTGCGAGTAAGTGTGACTATATAATGCACTTAAAGTACCTCTGGACTCATTCCTATTAGCTGGGAGTCCCCTCGCGGTGCAAGTAAGTGTGACTATATAATGCACTTACAGTACCTCTGGACTCGTTCCTATTAGCTGGGAGTCCCCTCGCGGTGCAAGTAAGTGTGACTATATAATGCACTTACAGTACCTCTGGATTCGTTCCTATTAGCTGGGAGTCCCCTCGCGGTGCGAGTAAGTGTGACTATATAATGCACTTACAGTACCTCTGGGCTCGTTCCTATTAGCTGGGAGTCTCCTCGCGGTGCGAGTAAGTGTGACTATATAATGCACTTACAGTAACTTTAGCTGGGAATCACCCTGTGGTACAAGTAAGTGTGACTATATAATGCACTTACAGTACCTCTGGATTCGTTCCTATTAGGTGGGAGACCCCTCGCGGTGCGAGTAAGTGTGACTATATAATGCACTTACAGTACCTCTGGATTCGTTCCTATTAGCTGGGAGTCCCCTCGCGGTGCAAGTAAGTGTGACTATATAATGCACTTACAGTACCTCTGGACTCGTTCCTATTAGCTGGGAGTCTCCTCGCGGTGCGAGTAAGTGTGACTATATAATGCACTTACAGTACCTCTGGATTCGTTCCTATTAACTGAGAGTCCCCTCGCGGTGCGAGTAAGTGTGACTGTATAATGCACTTACAGTACCTCTGGACTCATTCCTATTAGCTGGGAGTCCCCTCGCGGTGCAAGTAAGTGTGACTATATAATGCACTTACAGTACCTCTAGACTCGTTCCTATTAGCTGGGAGTCCCCTCGCGGTGCAAGTAAGTGTGACTATATAATGCACTTACAGTACCTCTGGACTCGTTCCTATTAGCTGGGAGTCCCCTCGCAGTGCGAGTAAGTGTGACTATATAATGCACTTACAGTACCTCTGGACTCATTCCTATTAGCTGGGAGTCCCCTCGCGGTGCAAGTAAGTGTGACTATATAATGCACTTACAGTACCTCTGGACTCGTTCCTATTAGCTGGGAGTCCCCTCACGGTGCGAGTAAGTGTGACTATATAATGCACTTACAGTACCTCTGGACTCATTCCTATTAGCTGGGAGTCCCCTCGCGGTGCAAGTAAGTGTGACTATATAATGCACTTACAGTACCTCTGGACTCGTTCCTATTAGATGGGAGTCCCCTCGCGGTGCAAGTAAGTGTGACTATATAATGCACTTACAGTACCTCTGGATTCGTTCCTATTAGCTGGGAGTCCCTTCGCGGTGCGAGTAAGTGTGACTATATAATGCACTTACAGTACCTCTGGATTCGTTCCTATTAGCTGGGAGTCCCCTCGCGGTGCAAGTAAGTGTGACTATATAATGCACTTACAGTATCTCTGGACTCGTTCCTATTAGCTGGGAGTCCCCTCGCGGTGCGAGTAAGTGTGACTATATAATGCACTTACAGTACCTCTGGGCTCGTTCCTATTAGCTGGGAGTCTCCTCGCGGTGCGAGTAAGTGTGACTATATAATGCACTTACAGTAACTTTAGCTGGGAATCACCCTGTGGTACGAGTAAGTGTGACTATATAATGCACTTACAGTACCTCTGGATTCGTTCCTATTAGCTGAGAGTCCCCTCGCGGTGCGAGTAAGTGTGACTATATAATGCACTTACAGTACCTCTGGATTCGTTCCTATTAGCTGGGAGTCCCCTCGCGGTGCGAGTAAGTGTGACTATATAATGCACTTACAGTAAATTTAAATGGGAATCACCCTGTGGTACGAGTAAGTGTGACTATATAATGCACTTACAGTACCTCTGGACTCATTCCTATTAGCTGGGAGTCCCCTCACGGTGCGAGTAAGTGTGACTATATAATGCACTTACAGTACCTCTGGACTCGTTCCTATTAACTGAGAGTCCCCTCGCGGTGCGAGTAAGTGTGACTATATAATGCACTTACAGTACCTCTGGACTCATTCCTATTAGCTGGGAGTCCCCTCGCGGTGCAAGTAAGTGTGACTATATAATGCACTTACAGTACCTCTGGACTCGTTCCTATTAGCTGGGAGTCCCCTCACGGTGCGAGTAAGTGTGACTATATAATGCACTTACAGTACCTCTGGACTCATTCCTATTAGCTGGGAGTCCCCTCGCGGTGCAAGTAAGTGTGACTATATAATGCACTTACAGTACCTCTGGACTCGTTCCTATTAGCTGGGAGTCCCCTCGCGGTGCAAGTAAGTGTGACTATATAATGCACTTACAGTACCTCTGGATTCGTTCCTATTAGCTGGGAGTCCCCTCGCGGTGCGAGTAAGTGTGACTATATAATGCACTTACAGTACCTCTGGGCTCGTTCCTATTAGCTGGGAGTCTCCTCGCGGTGCGAGTAAGTGTGACTATATAATGCACTTACAGTAACTTTAGCTGGGAATCACCCTGTGGTACAAGTAAGTGTGACTATATAATGCACTTACAGTACCTCTGGATTCGTTCCTATTAGGTGGGAGACCCCTCGCGGTGCGAGTAAGTGTGACTATATAATGCACTTACAGTACCTCTGGATTCGTTCCTATTAGCTGGGAGTCCCCTCGCGGTGCAAGTAAGTGTGACTATATAATGCACTTACAGTACCTCTGGACTCGTTCCTATTAGCTGGGAGTCTCCTCGCGGTGCGAGTAAGTGTGACTATATAATGCACTTACAGTACCTCTGGATTCGTTCCTATTAACTGAGAGTCCCCTCGCGGTGCGAGTAAGTGTGACTGTATAATGCACTTACAGTACCTCTGGACTCATTCCTATTAGCTGGGAGTCCCCTCGCGGTGCAAGTAAGTGTGACTATATAATGCACTTACAGTACCTCTAGACTCGTTCCTATTAGCTGGGAGTCCCCTCGCGGTGCAAGTAAGTGTGACTATATAATGCACTTACAGTACCTCTGGACTCGTCCCTATTAGCTGGGAGTCCCCTCGCAGTGCGAGTAAGTGTGACTATATAATGCACTTACAGTACCTCTGGACTCATTCCTATTAGCTGGGAGTCCCCTCGCGGTGCAAGTAAGTGTGACTATATAATGCACTTACAGTACCTCTGGACTCGTTCCTATTAGCTGGGAGTCCCCTCACGGTGCGAGTAAGTGTGACTATATAATGCACTTACAGTACCTCTGGACTCATTCCTATTAGCTGGGAGTCCCCTCGCGGTGCAAGTAAGTGTGACTATATAATGCACTTACAGTACCTCTGGACTCGTTCCTATTAGATGGGAGTCCCCTCGCGGTGCAAGTAAGTGTGACTATATAATGCACTTACAGTACCTCTGGATTCGTTCCTATTAGCTGGGAGTCCCTTCGCGGTGCGAGTAAGTGTGACTATATAATGCACTTACAGTACCTCTGGATTCGTTCCTATTAGCTGGGAGTCCCCTCGCGGTGCAAGTAAGTGTGACTATATAATGCACTTACAGTATCTCTGGACTCGTTCCTATTAGCTGGGAGTCCCCTCGCGGTGCGAGTAAGTGTGACTATATAATGCACTTACAGTACCTCTGGGCTCGTTCCTATTAGCTGGGAGTCTCCTCGCGGTGCGAGTAAGTGTGACTATATAATGCACTTACAGTAACTTTAGCTGGGAATCACCCTGTGGTACGAGTAAGTGTGACTATATAATGCACTTACAGTACCTCTGGATTCGTTCCTATTAGCTGAGAGTCCCCTCGCGGTGCGAGTAAGTGTGACTATATAATGCACTTACAGTACCTCTGGATTCGTTCCTATTAGCTGGGAGTCCCCTCGCGGTGCGAGTAAGTGTGACTATATAATGCACTTACAGTAAATTTAAATGGGAATCACCCTGTGGTACGAGTAAGTGTGACTATATAATGCACTTACAGTACCTCTGGACTCATTCCTATTAGCTGGGAGTCCCCTCACGGTGCGAGTAAGTGTGACTATATAATGCACTTACAGTACCTCTGGACTCGTTCCTATTAACTGAGAGTCCCCTCGCGGTGCGAGTAAGTGTGACTATATAATGCACTTACAGTACCTCTGGACTCATTCCTATTAGCTGGGAGTCCCCTCGCGGTGCAAGTAAGTGTGACTATATAATGCACTTACAGTACCTCTGGACTCGTTCCTATTAGCTGGGAGTCCCCTCACGGTGCGAGTAAGTGTGACTATATAATGCACTTACAGTACCTCTGGACTCATTCCTATTAGCTGGGAGTCCCCTCGCGGTGCAAGTAAGTGTGACTATATAATGCACTTACAGTACCTCTGGACTCGTTCCTATTAGATGGGAGTCCTCTCGCGGTGCAAGTAAGTGTGACTATATAATGCACTTACAGTACCTCTGGATTCGTTCCTATTAGCTGGGAGTCCCTTCGCGGTGCGAGTAAGTGTGACTATATAATGCACTTACAGTACCTCTGGATTCGTTCCTATTAGCTGGGAGTCCCCTCGCGGTGCAAGTAAGTGTGACTATATAATGCACTTACAGTATCTCTGGACTCGTTCCTATTAGCTGGGAGTCCCCTCGCGGTGCGAGTAAGTGTGACTATATAATGCACTTACAGTACCTCTGGGCTCGTTCCTATTAGCTGGGAGTCTCCTCGCGGTGCGAGTAAGTGTGACTATATAATGCACTTACAGTAACTTTAGCTGGGAATCACCCTGTGGTACGAGTAAGTGTGACTATATAATGCACTGACAGTACCTCTGGATTCGTTCCTATTAGCTGAGAGTCCACTCGCGGTGCGAGTAAGTGTGACTATATAATGCACTTACAGTACCTCTGGATTCGTTCCTATTAGCTGGGAGTCCCCTCGCGGTGCGAGTAAGTGTGACTATATAATGCACTTACAGTAAATTTAAATGGGAATCACCCTGTGGTACGAGTAAGTGTGACTATATAATGCAGTTACAGTACCTCTGGACTCATTCCTATTAGCTGGGAGTCCCCTCACGGTGCGAGTAAGTGTGACTATATAATGCACTTACAGTACCTCTGGACTCGTTCCTATTAACTGAGAGTCCCCTCGCGGTGCGAGTAAGTGTGACTATATAATGCACTTACAGTACCTCTGGACTCATTCCTATTAGCTGGGAGTCCCCTCGCGGTGCAAGTACGTGTGACTATATAATGCACTTACAGTACCTCTGGACTCGTTCCTATTAGCTGGGAGTCCCCTCGCGGTGCAAGTAAGTGTGACTATATAATGCACTTACAGTACCTCTGGACTCGTTCCTATTAGCTGGGAGTCCCCTCGCGGTGCGAGTAAGTGTGACTATATAATGCACTTACAGTACCTCTGGACTCGTTCCTATTAGCTGGGAGTCCCCTCACGGTGCGAGTAAGTGTGACTATATAATGCACTTACAGTACCTCTGGACTCGTTCCTATTAGCTGGGAGTCCCCTCACGGTGCGAGTAAGTGTGACTATATAATGCACTTACAGTACCTCTGGATTCGTTCCTATTAGCTGGGAGTCCCCTCACGGTGCGAGTAAGTGTGACTATATAATGCACTTACAGTACCTCTGGACTCATTCCTATTAGCTGGGAGTCCCCTCGCGGTGCAAGTAAGTGTGACTATATAATGCACTTACAGTACCTCTGGACTCGTTCCTATTAGCTGGGAGTCCCCTCGCGGTGCAAGTAAGTGTGACTATATAATGCACTTACAGTACCTCTGGATTCGTTCCTATTAGCTGGGAGTCCCCTCGCGGTGCGAGTAAGTGTGACTATATAATGCACTTACAGTACCTCTGGACTCGTTCCTATTAGCTGGGAGTCCCCTCGCGGTGCAAGTACGTGTGACTATATAATGCACTTACAGTACCTCTGGACTCGTTCCTATTAGCTGGGAGTCCCCTCGCGGTGCAAGTAAGTATGACTATATAATGCACTTACAGTACCTCTGTACTCGTTCCTATTAGCTGGGAGTCCCCTCGCGGTGCGAGTAAGTGTGACTATATAATGCACTTACAGTACCTCTGGACTCGTTCCTATTAGCTGGGAGTCCCCTCGCGGTGCAAGTAAGTGTGACTATATAATGCACTTACAGTACCTCTGGACTCGTTCCTATTAGCTGGGAGTCCCCTCGCGGTGCGAGTAAGTGTGACTATATAATGCACTTACAGTACCTCTGGACTCGTTCCTATTAGCTGGGAGTCCCCTCACGGTGCGAGTAAGTGTGACTATATAATGCACTTACAGTACCTCTGGACTCGTTCCTATTAGCTGGGAGTCCCCTCGCGGTGCAAGTAAGTGTGACTATATAATGCACTTACAGTACCTCTGGATTCGTTCCTATTAGCTGGGAGTCCCCTCGCGGTGCGAGTAAGTGTGACTATATAATGCACTTACAGTACCTCTGGACTCGTTCCTATTAGCTGGGAGTCCCCTCGCGGTGCGAGTAAGTGTGACTATATAATGCACTTACAGTACCTCTGGACTCGTTCCTATTAGCTGGGAGTCCCCTCGCGGTGCAAGTAAGTGTGACTATATAATGCACTTACAGTACCTCTGGATTCGTTCCTATTAGCTGGGAGTCCCCTCGCGGTGCGAGTAAGTGTGACTATATAATGCACTTACAGTACCTCTGGGCTCGTTCCTATTAGCTGGGAGTCTCCTCGCGGTGCGAGTAAGTGTGACTATATAATGCACTTACAGTAACTTTAGCTGGGAATCACCCTGTGGTACAAGTAAGTGTGACTATATAATGCACTTACAGTACCTCTGGATTCGTTCCTATTAGGTGGGAGACCCCTCGCGGTGCGAGTAAGTGTGACTATATAATGCACTTACAGTACCTCTAGATTCGTTCCTATTAGCTGGGAGTCCCCTCGCGGTGCAAGTAAGTGTGACTATATAATGCACTTACAGTACCTCTGGACTCGTTCCTATTAGCTGGGAGTCTCCTCGCGGTGCGAGTAAGTGTGACTATATAATGCACTTACAGTACCTCTGGATTCGTTCCTATTAACTGAGAGTCCCCTCGCGGTGCGAGTAAGTGTGACTGTATAATGCACTTACAGTACCTCTGGACTCATTCCTATTAGCTGGGAGTCCCCTCGCGGTGCAAGTAAGTGTGACTATATAATGCACTTACAGTACCTCTAGACTCGTTCCTATTAGCTGGGAGTCCCCTCGCGGTGCAAGTAAGTGTGACTATATAATGCACTTACAGTACCTCTGGACTCGTTCCTATTAGCTGGGAGTCCCCTCGCAGTGCGAGTAAGTGTGACTATATAATGCACTTACAGTACCTCTGGACTCGTTCCTATTAGCTGGGAGTCCCCTCACGGTGCGAGTAAGTGTGACTATATAATGCACTTACAGTACCTCTGGACTCATTCCTATTAGCTGGGAGTCCCCTCGCGGTGCAAGTAAGTGTGACTATATAATGCACTTACAGTACCTCTGGACTCGTTCCTATTAGATGGGAGTCCCCTCGCGGTGCAAGTAAGTGTGACTATATAATGCACTTACAGTACCTCTGGATTCGTTCCTATTAGCTGGGAGTCCCTTCGCGGTGCGAGTAAGTGTGACTATATAATGCACTTACAGTACCTCTGGATTCGTTCCTATTAGCTGGGAGTCCCCTCGCGGTGCAAGTAAGTGTGACTATATAATGCACTTACAGTATCTCTGGACTCGTTCCTATTAGCTGGGAGTCCCCTCGCGGTGCGAGTAAGTGTGACTATATAATGCACTTACAGTACCTCTGGGCTCGTTCCTATTAGCTGGGAGTCTCCTCGCGGTGCGAGTAAGTGTGACTATATAATGCACTTACAGTAACTTTAGCTGGGAATCACCCTGTGGTACGAGTAAGTGTGACTATATAATGCACTTACAGTACCTCTGGATTCGTTCCTATTAGCTGAGAGTCCCCTCGCGGTGCGAGTAAGTGTGACTATATAATGCACTTACAGTACCTCTGGATTCGTTCCTATTAGCTGGGAGTCCCCTCGCGGTGCGAGTAAGTGTGACTATATAATGCACTTACAGTAAATTTAAATGGGAATCACCCTGTGGTACGAGTAAGTGTGACTATATAATGCACTTACAGTACCTCTGGACTCATTCCTATTAGCTGGGAGTCCCCTCACGGTGCGAGTAAGTGTGACTATATAATGCACTTACAGTACCTCTGGACTCGTTCCTATTAACTGAGAGTCCCCTCGCGGTGCGAGTAAGTGTGACTATATAATGCACTTACAGTACCTCTGGACTCATTCCTATTAGCTGGGAGTCCCCTCGCGGTGCAAGTAAGTGTGACTATATAATGCACTTACAGTACCTCTGGACTCGTTCCTATTAGCTGGGAGTCCCCTCACGGTGCGAGTAAGTGTGACTATATAATGCACTTACAGTACCTCTGGACTCATTCCTATTAGCTGGGAGTCCCCTCGCGGTGCAAGTACGTGTGACTATATAATGCACTTACAGTACCTCTGGACTCGTTCCTATTAGCTGGGAGTCCCCTCGCGGTGCAAGTAAGTGTGACTATATAATGCACTTACAGTACCTCTGGACTCGTTCCTATTAGCTGGGAGTCCCCTCACGGTGCGAGTAAGTGTGACTATATAATGCACTTACAGTACCTCTGGACTCGTTCCTATTAACTGAGAGTCCCCTCGCGGTGCGAGTAAGTGTGACTATATAATGCACTTACAGTACCTCTGGACTCATTCCTATTAGCTGGGAGTCCCCTCGCGGTGCAAGTAAGTGTGACTATATAATGCACTTACAGTACCTCTGGACTCGTTCCTATTAGCTGGGAGTCCCCTCACGGTGCGAGTAAGTGTGACTATATAATGCACTTACAGTACCTCTGGACTCATTCCTATTAGCTGGGAGTCCCCTCGCGGTGCAAGTACGTGTGACTATATAATGCACTTACAGTACCTCTGGACTCGTTCCTATTAGCTGGGAGTCCCCTCGCGGTGCAAGTAAGTGTGACTATATAATGCACTTACAGTACCTCTGGACTCGTTCCTATTAGCTGGGAGTCCCCTCGCGGTGCGAGTAAGTGTGACTATATAATGCACTTACAGTACCTCTGGACTCGTTCCTATTAGCTGGGAGTCCCCTCACGGTGCGAGTAAGTGTGACTATATAATGCACTTACAGTACCTCTGGACTCGTTCCTATTAGCTGGGAGTCCCCTCACGGTGCGAGTAAGTGTGACTATATAATGCACTTACAGTACCTCTGGATTCGTTCCTATTAGCTGGGAGTCCCCTCACGGTGCGAGTAAGTGTGACTATATAATGCACTTACAGTACCTCTGGACTCATTCCTATTAGCTGGGAGTCCCCTCGCGGTGCAAGTAAGTGTGACTATATAATGCACTTACAGTACCTCTGGACTCGTTCCTATTAGCTGGGAGTCCCCTCGCGGTGCAAGTAAGTGTGACTATATAATGCACTTACAGTAAATTTAAATGGGAATCACCCTGTGGTACGAGTAAGTGTGACTATATAATGCAGTTACAGTACCTCTGGACTCATTCCTATTAGCTGGGAGTCCCCTCACGGTGCGAGTAAGTGTGACTATATAATGCACTTACAGTACCTCTGGACTCGTTCCTATTAACTGAGAGTCCCCTCGCGGTGCGAGTAAGTGTGACTATATAATGCACTTACAGTACCTCTGGACTCATTCCTATTAGCTGGGAGTCCCCTCGCGGTGCAAGTACGTGTGACTATATAATGCACTTACAGTACCTCTGGACTCGTTCCTATTAGCTGGGAGTCCCCTCGCGGTGCAAGTAAGTGTGACTATATAATGCACTTACAGTACCTCTGGACTCGTTCCTATTAGCTGGGAGTCCCCTCGCGGTGCGAGTAAGTGTGACTATATAATGCACTTACAGTACCTCTGGACTCGTTCCTATTAGCTGGGAGTCCCCTCACGGTGCGAGTAAGTGTGACTATATAATGCACTTACAGTACCTCTGGACTCGTTCCTATTAGCTGGGAGTCCCCTCACGGTGCGAGTAAGTGTGACTATATAATGCACTTACAGTACCTCTGGATTCGTTCCTATTAGCTGGGAGTCCCCTCACGGTGCGAGTAAGTGTGACTATATAATGCACTTACAGTACCTCTGGACTCATTCCTATTAGCTGGGAGTCCCCTCGCGGTGCAAGTAAGTGTGACTATATAATGCACTTACAGTACCTCTGGACTCGTTCCTATTAGCTGGGAGTCCCCTCGCGGTGCAAGTAAGTGTGACTATATAATGCACTTACAGTACCTCTGGATTCGTTCCTATTAGCTGGGAGTCCCCTCGCGGTGCGAGTAAGTGTGACTATATAATGCACTTACAGTACCTCTGGACTCGTTCCTATTAGCTGGGAGTCCCCTCGCGGTGCAAGTACGTGTGACTATATAATGCACTTACAGTACCTCTGGACTCGTTCCTATTAGCTGGGAGTCCCCTCGCGGTGCAAGTAAGTATGACTATATAATGCACTTACAGTACCTCTGGACTCGTTCCTATTAGCTGGGAGTCCCCTCGCGGTGCGAGTAAGTGTGACTATATAATGCACTTACAGTACCTCTGGACTCGTTCCTATTAGCTGGGAGTCCCCTCGCGGTGCAAGTAAGTGTGACTATATAATGCACTTACAGTACCTCTGGACTCGTTCCTATTAGCTGGGAGTCCCCTCGCGGTGCGAGTAAGTGTGACTATATAATGCACTTACAGTACCTCTGGACTCGTTCCTATTAGCTGGGAGTCCCCTCACGGTGCGAGTAAGTGTGACTATATAATGCACTTACAGTACCTCTGGACTCGTTCCTATTAGCTGGGAGTCCCCTCACGGTGCGAGTAAGTGTGACTATATAATGCACTTACAGTACCTCTGGATTCGTTCCTATTAGCTGGGAGTCCCCTCACGGTGCGAGTAAGTGTGACTATATAATGCACTTACAGTACCTCTGGACTCATTCCTATTAGCTGGGAGTCCCCTCGCGGTGCAAGTAAGTGTGACTATATAATGCACTTACAGTACCTCTGGACTCGTTCCTATTAGCTGGGAGTCCCCTCGCGGTGCAAGTAAGTGTGACTATATAATGCACTTACAGTACCTCTGGATTCGTTCCTATTAGCTGGGAGTCCCCTCGCGGTGCGAGTAAGTGTGACTATATAATGCACTTACAGTACCTCTGGACTCGTTCCTATTAGCTGGGAGTCCCCTCGCGGTGCAAGTACGTGTGACTATATAATGCACTTACAGTACCTCTGGACTCGTTCCTATTAGCTGGGAGTCCCCTCGCGGTGCAAGTAAGTATGACTATATAATGCACTTACAGTACCTCTGGACTCGTTCCTGTTAGCTGGGAGTCCCCTCGCGGTGCGAGTAAGTGTGACTATATAATGCACTTACAGTACCTCTGGACTCGTTCCTATTAGCTGGGAGTCCCCTCACGGTGCGAGTAAGTGTGACTATATAATGCACTTACAGTACCTCTGGACTCGTTCCTATTAGCTGGGAGTCCCCTCACGGTGCGAGTAAGTGTGACTATATAATGCACTTACAGTACCTCTGGATTCGTTCCTATTAGCTGTGAGTCCCCTCGCGGTGCGAGTAAGTGTAACTATATAATGCACTTACAGTACCTCTGGACTTATTCCTATTAGCTGGGAGTCCCCTCGCGGTGCAAGTAAGTGTGACTATATAATGCACTTACAGTACCTCTGGACTCGTTCCTATTAGCTGGGAGTCTCCTCGCGGTGCGAGTAAGTGTGACTATATAATGCACTTACAGTAACTTTAGCTGGGAATCACCCTGTGGTACGAGTAAGTGTGACTATATAATGCACTTACAGTACCTCTGGACTCATTCCTATTAGCTGGGAGTCCCCTCACGGTGCGAGTAAGTGTGACTATATAATGCACTTACAGTACCTCTGGAATCGTTCCTATTAACTGAGAGTCCCCTCGCGGTGCGAGTAAGTGTGACTACATAATGCACTTACAGTACCTCTGGACTCATTCCTATTAGCTGGGAGTCCCCTCGCGGTGCAAGTAAGTGTGACTATATAATGCACTTACAGTACCTCTGGACTCGTTCCTATTAGCTGGGAGTCCCCTCGCGGTGCAAGTAAGTGTGACTATATAATGCACTTACAGTACCTCTGGACTCGTTCCTATTAGCTGGGAGTCCCCTCACGGTGCGAGTAAGTGTGACTATATAATGCACTTACAGTACCTCTGGATTCGTTCCTATTAGCTGGGAGTCCCCTCACGGTGCGAGTAAGTGTGACTATATAATGCACTTAAAGTACCTCTGGACTCATTCCTATTAGCTGGGAGTCCCCTCGCGGTGCAAGTAAGTGTGACTATATAATGCACTTACAGTACCTCTGGATTCGTTCCTATTAGCTGGGAGTCCCTTCGCGGTGCGAGTAAGTGTGACTATATAATGCACTTACAGTACCTCTGGATTCGTTCCTATTAGCTGGGAGTCCCCTCGCGGTGCAAGTAAGTGTGACTATATAATGCACTTACAGTATCTCTGGACTCGTTCCTATTAGCTGGGAGTCCCCTCGCGGTGCGAGTAAGTGTGACTATATAATGCACTTACAGTACCTCTGGGCTCGTTCCTATTAGCTGGGAGTCTCCTCGCGGTGCGAGTAAGTGTGACTATATATTGCACTTACAGTAACTTTAGCTGGGAATCACCCTGTGGTACGAGTAAGTGTGACTATATAATGCACTTACAGTACCTCTGGATTCGTTCCTATTAGCTGAGAGTCCCCTCGCGGTGCGAGTAAGTGTGACTATATAATGCACTTACAGTACCTCTGGATTCGTTCCTATTAGCTGGGAGTCCCCTCGCGGTGCGAGTAAGTGTGACTATATAATGCACTTACAGTAAATTTAAATGGGAATCACCCTGTGGTACGAGTAAGTGTGACTATATAATGCACTTACAGTACCTCTGGACTCATTCCTATTAGCTGGGAGTCCCCTCACGGTGCGAGTAAGTGTGACTATATAATGCACTTACAGTACCTCTGGACTCGTTCCTATTAACTGAGAGTCCCCTCGCGGTGCGAGTAAGTGTGACTATATAATGCACTTACAGTACCTCTGGACTCATTCCTATTAGCTGGGAGTCCCCTCGCGGTGCAAGTAAGTGTGACTATATAATGCACTTACAGTACCTCTGGACTCGTTCCTATTAGCTGGGAGTCCCCTCACGGTGCGAGTAAGTGTGACTATATAATGCACTTACAGTACCTCTGGACTCATTCCTATTAGCTGGGAGTCCCCTCGCGGTGCAAGTACGTGTGACTATATAATGCACTTACAGTACCTCTGGACTCGTTCCTATTAGCTGGGAGTCCCCTCGCGGTGCAAGTAAGTGTGACTATATAATGCACTTACAGTACCTCTGGACTCGTTCCTATTAGCTGGGAGTCCCCTCACGGTGCGAGTAAGTGTGACTATATAATGCACTTACAGTACCTCTGGACTCGTTCCTATTAACTGAGAGTCCCCTCGCGGTGCGAGTAAGTGTGACTATATAATGCACTTACAGTACCTCTGGACTCATTCCTATTAGCTGGGAGTCCCCTCGCGGTGCAAGTAAGTGTGACTATATAATGCACTTACAGTACCTCTGGACTCGTTCCTATTAGCTGGGAGTCCCCTCACGGTGCGAGTAAGTGTGACTATATAATGCACTTACAGTACCTCTGGACTCATTCCTATTAGCTGGGAGTCCCCTCGCGGTGCAAGTACGTGTGACTATATAATGCACTTACAGTACCTCTGGACTCGTTCCTATTAGCTGGGAGTCCCCTCGCGGTGCAAGTAAGTGTGACTATATAATGCACTTACAGTACCTCTGGACTCGTTCCTATTAGCTGGGAGTCCCCTCGCGGTGCGAGTAAGTGTGACTATATAATGCACTTACAGTACCTCTGGACTCGTTCCTATTAGCTGGGAGTCCCCTCACGGTGCGAGTAAGTGTGACTATATAATGCACTTACAGTACCTCTGGACTCGTTCCTATTAGCTGGGAGTCCCCTCACGGTGCGAGTAAGTGTGACTATATAATGCACTTACAGTACCTCTGGATTCGTTCCTATTAGCTGGGAGTCCCCTCACGGTGCGAGTAAGTGTGACTATATAATGCACTTACAGTACCTCTGGACTCATTCCTATTAGCTGGGAGTCCCCTCGCGGTGCAAGTAAGTGTGACTATATAATGCACTTACAGTACCTCTGGACTCGTTCCTATTAGCTGGGAGTCCCCTCGCGGTGCAAGTAAGTGTGACTATATAATGCACTTACAGTAAATTTAAATGGGAATCACCCTGTGGTACGAGTAAGTGTGACTATATAATGCAGTTACAGTACCTCTGGACTCATTCCTATTAGCTGGGAGTCCCCTCACGGTGCGAGTAAGTGTGACTATATAATGCACTTACAGTACCTCTGGACTCGTTCCTATTAACTGAGAGTCCCCTCGCGGTGCGAGTAAGTGTGACTATATAATGCACTTACAGTACCTCTGGACTCATTCCTATTAGCTGGGAGTCCCCTCGCGGTGCAAGTACGTGTGACTATATAATGCACTTACAGTACCTCTGGACTCGTTCCTATTAGCTGGGAGTCCCCTCGCGGTGCAAGTAAGTGTGACTATATAATGCACTTACAGTACCTCTGGACTCGTTCCTATTAGCTGGGAGTCCCCTCGCGGTGCGAGTAAGTGTGACTATATAATGCACTTACAGTACCTCTGGACTCGTTCCTATTAGCTGGGAGTCCCCTCACGGTGCGAGTAAGTGTGACTATATAATGCACTTACAGTACCTCTGGACTCGTTCCTATTAGCTGGGAGTCCCCTCACGGTGCGAGTAAGTGTGACTATATAATGCACTTACAGTACCTCTGGATTCGTTCCTATTAGCTGGGAGTCCCCTCACGGTGCGAGTAAGTGTGACTATATAATGCACTTACAGTACCTCTGGACTCATTCCTATTAGCTGGGAGTCCCCTCGCGGTGCAAGTAAGTGTGACTATATAATGCACTTACAGTACCTCTGGACTCGTTCCTATTAGCTGGGAGTCCCCTCGCGGTGCAAGTAAGTGTGACTATATAATGCACTTACAGTACCTCTGGATTCGTTCCTATTAGCTGGGAGTCCCCTCGCGGTGCGAGTAAGTGTGACTATATAATGCACTTACAGTACCTCTGGACTCGTTCCTATTAGCTGGGAGTCCCCTCGCGGTGCAAGTACGTGTGACTATATAATGCACTTACAGTACCTCTGGACTCGTTCCTATTAGCTGGGAGTCCCCTCGCGGTGCAAGTAAGTATGACTATATAATGCACTTACAGTACCTCTGGACTCGTTCCTATTAGCTGGGAGTCCCCTCGCGGTGCGAGTAAGTGTGACTATATAATGCACTTACAGTACCTCTGGACTCGTTCCTATTAGCTGGGAGTCCCCTCGCGGTGCAAGTAAGTGTGACTATATAATGCACTTACAGTACCTCTGGACTCGTTCCTATTAGCTGGGAGTCCCCTCGCGGTGCGAGTAAGTGTGACTATATAATGCACTTACAGTACCTCTGGACTCGTTCCTATTAGCTGGGAGTCCCCTCACGGTGCGAGTAAGTGTGACTATATAATGCACTTACAGTACCTCTGGACTCGTTCCTATTAGCTGGGAGTCCCCTCACGGTGCGAGTAAGTGTGACTATATAATGCACTTACAGTACCTCTGGATTCGTTCCTATTAGCTGGGAGTCCCCTCACGGTGCGAGTAAGTGTGACTATATAATGCACTTACAGTACCTCTGGACTCATTCCTATTAGCTGGGAGTCCCCTCGCGGTGCAAGTAAGTGTGACTATATAATGCACTTACAGTACCTCTGGACTCGTTCCTATTAGCTGGGAGTCCCCTCGCGGTGCAAGTAAGTGTGACTATATAATGCACTTACAGTACCTCTGGATTCGTTCCTATTAGCTGGGAGTCCCCTCGCGGTGCGAGTAAGTGTGACTATATAATGCACTTACAGTACCTCTGGACTCGTTCCTATTAGCTGGGAGTCCCCTCGCGGTGCAAGTACGTGTGACTATATAATGCACTTACAGTACCTCTGGACTCGTTCCTATTAGCTGGGAGTCCCCTCGCGGTGCAAGTAAGTATGACTATATAATGCACTTACAGTACCTCTGGACTCGTTCCTATTAGCTGGGAGTCCCCTCGCGGTGCGAGTAAGTGTGACTATATAATGCACTTACAGTACCTCTGGACTCGTTCCTATTAGCTGGGAGTCCCCTCACGGTGCGAGTAAGTGTGACTATATAATGCACTTACAGTACCTCTGGACTCGTTCCTATTAGCTGGGAGTCCCCTCACGGTGCGAGTAAGTGTGACTATATAATGCACTTACAGTACCTCTGGATTCGTTCCTATTAGCTGGGAGTCCCCTCGCGGTGCGAGTAAGTGTAACTATATAATGCACTTACAGTACCTCTGGACTTATTCCTATTAGCTGGGAGTCCCCTCGCGGTGCAAGTAAGTGTGACTATATAATGCACTTACAGTACCTCTGGACTCGTTCCTATTAGCTGGGAGTCTCCTCGCGGTGCGAGTAAGTGTGACTATATAATGCACTTACAGTAACTTTAGCTGGGAATCACCCTGTGGTACGAGTAAGTGTGACTATATAATGCACTTACAGTACCTCTGGACTCATTCCTATTAGCTGGGAGTCCCCTCACGGTGCGAGTAAGTGTGACTATATAATGCACTTACAGTACCTCTGGAATCGTTCCTATTAACTGAGAGTCCCCTCGCGGTGCGAGTAAGTGTGACTACATAATGCACTTACAGTACCTCTGGACTCATTCCTATTAGCTGGGAGTCCCCTCGCGGTGCAAGTAAGTGTGACTATATAATGCACTTACAGTACCTCTGGACTCGTTCCTATTAGCTGGGAGTCCCCTCGCGGTGCAAGTAAGTGTGACTATATAATGCACTTACAGTACCTCTGGACTCGTTCCTATTAGCTGGGAGTCCCCTCACGGTGCGAGTAAGTGTGACTATATAATGCACTTACAGTACCTCTGGATTCGTTCCTATTAGCTGGGAGTCCCCTCACGGTGCGAGTAAGTGTGACTATATAATGCACTTAAAGTACCTCTGGACTCATTCCTATTAGCTGGGAGTCCCCTCGCGGTGCAAGTAAGTGTGACTATATAATGCACTTACAGTACCTCTGGACTCGTTCCTATTAGCTGGGAGTCCCCTCGCGGTGCAAGTAAGTGTGACTATATAATGCACTTACAGTACCTCTGGATTCGTTCCTATTAGCTGGGAGTCCCCTCGCGGTGCGAGTAAGTGTGACTATATAATGCACTTACAGTACCTCTGGGCTCGTTCCTATTAGCTGGGAGTCTCCTCGCGGTGCGAGTAAGTGTGACTATATAATGCACTTACAGTAACTTTAGCTGGGAATCACCCTGTGGTACAAGTAAGTGTGACTATATAATGCACTTACAGTACCTCTGGATTCGTTCCTATTAGGTGGGAGACCCCTCGCGGTGCGAGTAAGTGTGACTATATAATGCACTTACAGTACCTCTGGATTCGTTCCTATTAGCTGGGAGTCCCCTCGCGGTGCAAGTAAGTGTGACTATATAATGCACTTACAGTACCTCTGGACTCGTTCCTATTAGCTGGGAGTCTCCTCGCGGTGCGAGTAAGTGTGACTATATAATGCACTTACAGTACCTCTGGATTCGTTCCTATTAACTGAGAGTCCCCTCGCGGTGCGAGTAAGTGTGACTGTATAATGCACTTACAGTACCTCTGGACTCATTCCTATTAGCTGGGAGTCCCCTCGCGGTGCAAGTAAGTGTGACTATATAATGCACTTACAGTACCTCTAGACTCGTTCCTATTAGCTGGGAGTCCCCTCGCGGTGCAAGTAAGTATGACTATATAATGCACTTACAGTACCTCTGGACTCGTTCCTATTAGCTGGGAGTCCCCTCGCGGTGCGAGTAAGTGTGACTATATAATGCACTTACAGTACCTCTGGACTCGTTCCTATTAGCTGGGAGTCCCCTCACGGTGCGAGTAAGTGTGACTATATAATGCACTTACAGTACCTCTGGACTCGTTCCTATTAGCTGGGAGTCCCCTCACGGTGCGAGTAAGTGTGACTATATAATGCACTTACAGTACCTCTGGATTCGTTCCTATTAGCTGGGAGTCCCCTCACGGTGCGAGTAAGTGTGACTATATAATGCACTTACAGTACCTCTGGACTCATTCCTATTAGCTGGGAGTCCCCTCGCGGTGCAAGTAAGTGTGACTATATAATGCACTTACAGTACCTCTGGACTCGTTCCTATTAGCTGGGAGTCCCCTCGCGGTGCAAGTAAGTGTGACTATATAATGCACTTACAGTACCTCTGGATTCGTTCCTATTAGCTGGGAGTCCCCTCGCGGTGCGAGTAAGTGTGACTATATAATGCACTTACAGTACCTCTGGACTCGTTCCTATTAGCTGGGAGTCCCCTCGCGGTGCAAGTACGTGTGACTATATAATGCACTTACAGTACCTCTGGACTCGTTCCTATTAGCTGGGAGTCCCCTCGCGGTGCAAGTAAGTATGACTATATAATGCACTTACAGTACCTCTGGACTCGTTCCTATTAGCTGGGAGTCCCCTCGCGGTGCGAGTAAGTGTGACTATATAATGCACTTACAGTACCTCTGGACTCGTTCCTATTAGCTGGGAGTCCCCTCGCGGTGCAAGTAAGTGTGACTATATAATGCACTTACAGTACCTCTGGACTCGTTCCTATTAGCTGGGAGTCCCCTCGCGGTGCGAGTAAGTGTGACTATATAATGCACTTACAGTACCTCTGGACTCGTTCCTATTAGCTGGGAGTCCCCTCACGGTGCGAGTAAGTGTGACTATATAATGCACTTACAGTACCTCTGGACTCGTTCCTATTAGCTGGGAGTCCCCTCACGGTGCGAGTAAGTGTGACTATATAATGCACTTACAGTACCTCTGGATTCGTTCCTATTAGCTGGGAGTCCCCTCACGGTGCGAGTAAGTGTGACTATATAATGCACTTACAGTACCTCTGGACTCATTCCTATTAGCTGGGAGTCCCCTCGCGGTGCAAGTAAGTGTGACTATATAATGCACTTACAGTACCTCTGGACTCGTTCCTATTAGCTGGGAGTCCCCTCGCGGTGCAAGTAAGTGTGACTATATAATGCACTTACAGTACCTCTGGATTCGTTCCTATTAGCTGGGAGTCCCCTCGCGGTGCGAGTAAGTGTGACTATATAATGCACTTACAGTACCTCTGGACTCGTTCCTATTAGCTGGGAGTCCCCTCGCGGTGCAAGTACGTGTGACTATATAATGCACTTACAGTACCTCTGGACTCGTTCCTATTAGCTGGGAGTCCCCTCGCGGTGCAAGTAAGTATGACTATATAATGCACTTACAGTACCTCTGGACTCGTTCCTATTAGCTGGGAGTCCCCTCGCGGTGCGAGTAAGTGTGACTATATAATGCACTTACAGTACCTCTGGACTCGTTCCTATTAGCTGGGAGTCCCCTCACGGTGCGAGTAAGTGTGACTATATAATGCACTTACAGTACCTCTGGACTCGTTCCTATTAGCTGGGAGTCCCCTCACGGTGCGAGTAAGTGTGACTATATAATGCACTTACAGTACCTCTGGATTCGTTCCTATTAGCTGGGAGTCCCCTCGCGGTGCGAGTAAGTGTAACTATATAATGCACTTACAGTACCTCTGGACTTATTCCTATTAGCTGGGAGTCCCCTCGCGGTGCAAGTAAGTGTGACTATATAATGCACTTACAGTACCTCTGGACTCGTTCCTATTAGCTGGGAGTCTCCTCGCGGTGCGAGTAAGTGTGACTATATAATGCACTTACAGTAACTTTAGCTGGGAATCACCCTGTGGTACGAGTAAGTGTGACTATATAATGCACTTACAGTACCTCTGGACTCATTCCTATTAGCTGGGAGTCCCCTCACGGTGCGAGTAAGTGTGACTATATAATGCACTTACAGTACCTCTGGAATCGTTCCTATTAACTGAGAGTCCCCTCGCGGTGCGAGTAAGTGTGACTACATAATGCACTTACAGTACCTCTGGACTCATTCCTATTAGCTGGGAGTCCCCTCGCGGTGCAAGTAAGTGTGACTATATAATGCACTTACAGTACCTCTGGACTCGTTCCTATTAGCTGGGAGTCCCCTCGCGGTGCAAGTAAGTGTGACTATATAATGCACTTACAGTACCTCTGGACTCGTTCCTATTAGCTGGGAGTCCCCTCACGGTGCGAGTAAGTGTGACTATATAATGCACTTACAGTACCTCTGGATTCGTTCCTATTAGCTGGGAGTCCCCTCACGGTGCGAGTAAGTGTGACTATATAATGCACTTAAAGTACCTCTGGACTCATTCCTATTAGCTGGGAGTCCCCTCGCGGTGCAAGTAAGTGTGACTATATAATGCACTTACAGTACCTCTGGACTCGTTCCTATTAGCTGGGAGTCCCCTCGCGGTGCAAGTAAGTGTGACTATATAATGCACTTACAGTACCTCTGGATTCGTTCCTATTAGCTGGGAGTCCCCTCGCGGTGCGAGTAAGTGTGACTATATAATGCACTTACAGTACCTCTGGGCTCGTTCCTATTAGCTGGGAGTCTCCTCGCGGTGCGAGTAAGTGTGACTATATAATGCACTTACAGTAACTTTAGCTGGGAATCACCCTGTGGTACAAGTAAGTGTGACTATATAATGCACTTACAGTACCTCTGGATTCGTTCCTATTAGGTGGGAGACCCCTCGCGGTGCGAGTAAGTGTGACTATATAATGCACTTACAGTACCTCTGGATTCGTTCCTATTAGCTGGGAGTCCCCTCGCGGTGCAAGTAAGTGTGACTATATAATGCACTTACAGTACCTCTGGACTCGTTCCTATTAGCTGGGAGTCTCCTCGCGGTGCGAGTAAGTGTGACTATATAATGCACTTACAGTACCTCTGGATTCGTTCCTATTAACTGAGAGTCCCCTCGCGGTGCGAGTAAGTGTGACTGTATAATGCACTTACAGTACCTCTGGACTCATTCCTATTAGCTGGGAGTCCCCTCGCGGTGCAAGTAAGTGTGACTATATAATGCACTTACAGTACCTCTAGACTCGTTCCTATTAGCTGGGAGTCCCCTCGCGGTGCAAGTAAGTGTGACTATATAATGCACTTACAGTACCTCTGGACTCGTTCCTATTAGCTGGGAGTCCCCTCGCAGTGCGAGTAAGTGTGACTATATAATGCACTTACAGTACCTCTGGACTCATTCCTATTAGCTGGGAGTCCCCTCGCGGTGCAAGTAAGTGTGACTATATAATGCACTTACAGTACCTCTGGACTCGTTCCTATTAGCTGGGAGTCCCCTCACGCTGCGAGTAAGTGTGACTATATAATGCACTTACAGTACCTCTGGACTCATTCCTATTAGCTGGGAGTCCCCTCGCGGTGCAAGTAAGTGTGACTATATAATGCACTTACAGTACCTCTGGACTCGTTCCTATTAGATGGGAGTCCCCTCGCGGTGCAAGTAAGTGTGACTATATAATGCACTTACAGTACCTCTGGATTCGTTCCTATTAGCTGGGAGTCCCTTCGCGGTGCGAGTAAGTGTGACTATATAATGCACTTACAGTACCTCTGCATTCGTTCCTATTAGCTGGGAGTCCCCTCGCGGTGCAAGTAAGTGTGACTATATAATGCACTTACAGTATCTCTGGACTCGTTCCTATTAGCTGGGAGTCCCCTCGCGGTGCGAGTAAGTGTGACTATATAATGCACTTACAGTACCTCTGGGCTCGTTCCTATTAGCTGGGAGTCTCCTCGCGGTGCGAGTAAGTGTGACTATATAATGCACTTACAGTAACTTTAGCTGGGAATCACCCTGTGGTACGAGTAAGTGTGACTATATAATGCACTTACAGTACCTCTGGATTCGTTCCTATTAGCTGAGAGTCCCCTCGCGGTGCGAGTAAGTGTGACTATATAATGCACTTACAGTACCTCTGGATTCGTTCCTATTAGCTGGGAGTCCCCTCGCGGTGCGAGTAAGTGTGACTATATAATGCACTTACAGTAAATTTAAATGGGAATCACCCTGTGGTACGAGTAAGTGTGACTATATAATGCACTTACAGTACCTCTGGACTCATTCCTATTAGCTGGGAGTCCCCTCGCGGTGCAAGTACGTGTGACTATATAATGCACTTACAGTACCTCTGGACTCGTTCCTATTAGCTGGGAGTCCCCTCGCGGTGCAAGTAAGTGTGACTATATAATGCACTTACAGTACCTCTGGACTCGTTCCTATTAGCTGGGAGTCCCCTCGCGGTGTGAGTAAGTGTGACTATATAATGCACTTACAGTACCTCTGGACTCGTTCCTATTAGCTGGGAGTCCCCTCACGGTGCGAGTAAGTGTGACTATATAATGCACTTACAGTACCTCTGGACTCGTTCCTATTAGCTGGGAGTCCCCTCACGGTGCGAGTAAGTGTGACTATATAATGCACTTACAGTACCTCTGGATTCGTTCCTATTAGCTGGGAGTCCCCTCACGGTGCGAGTAAGTGTGACTATATAATGCACTTACAGTACCTCTGGACTCATTCCTATTAGCTGGGAGTCCCCTCGCGGTGCAAGTAAGTGTGACTATATAATGCACTTACAGTACCTCTGGACTCATTCCTATTAGCTGGGAGTCCCCTCGCGGTGCAAGTAAGTGTGACTATATAATGCACTTACAATACCTCTGGATTCGTTCCTATTAGCTGGGAGTCCCCTCGCGGTGCGAGTAAGTGTGACTATATAATGCACTTACAGTAACTTTAGCTGGGAATCACCCTGTGGTACAAGTAAGTGTGACTATATAATGCACTTACAGTACCTCTGGATTCGTTCCTATTAGGTGGGAGACCCCTCGCGGTGCGAGTAAGTGTGACTATATAATGCACTTACAGTACCTCTGGATTCGTTCCTATTAGCTGGGAGTCCCCTCGCGGTGCAAGTAAGTGTGACTATATAATGCACTTACAGTACCTCTGGACTCGTTCCTATTAGCTGGGAGTCTCCTCGCGGTGCGAGTAAGTGTGACTATATAATGCACTTACAGTACCTCTGGATTCGTTCCTATTAACTGAGAGTCCCCTCGCGGTGCGAGTAAGTGTGACTGTATAATGCACTTACAGTACCTCTGGACTCATTCCTATTAGCTGGGAGTCCCCTCGCGGTGCAAGTAAGTGTGACTATATAATGCACTTACAGTACCTCTGGACTCGTTCCTATTAGCTGGGAGTCCCCTCGCGGTGCAAGTAAGTGTGACTATATAATGCACTTACAGTACCTCTGGACTCGTTCCTATTAGCTGGGAGTCCCCTCGCAGTGCGAGTAAGTGTGACTATATAATGCACTTACAGTACCTCTGGACTCATTCCTATTAGCTGGGAGTCCCCTCGCGGTGCAAGTAAGTGTGACTATATAATGCACTTACAGTACCTCTGGACTTGTTCCTATTAGCTGGGAGTCCCCTCGCGGTGCGAGTAAGTGTGACTATATAATGCACTTACAGTACCTCTGGACTCGTTCCTATTAGCTGGGAGTCCCCTCACGGTGCGAGTAAGTGTGACTATATAATGCACTTACAGTACCTCTGGACTCATTCCTATTAGCTGGGAGTCCCCTCGCGGTGCAAGTAAGTGTGACTATATAATGCACTTACAGTAACTTTAGCTGGGAATCACCCTGTGGTACGAGTAAGTGTGACTATATAATGCACTTACAGTACCTCTGGATTCGTTCCTATTAGCTGAGAGTCCCCTCGCGGTGCGAGTAAGTGTGACTATATAATGCACTTACAGTACCTCTGGATTCGTTCCTATTAGCTGGGAGTCCCCTCGCGGTGCGAGTAAGTGTGACTATATAATGCACTTACAGTAAATTTAAATGGGAATCACCCTGTGGTACGAGTAAGTGTGACTATATAATGCACTTACAGTACCTCTGGACTCATTCCTATTAGCTGGGAGTCCCCTCACGGTGCGAGTAAGTGTGACTATATAATGCACTTACAGTACCTCTGGACTCGTTCCTATTAACTGAGAGTCCCCTCGCGGTGCGAGTAAGTGTGACTATATAATGCACTTACAGTACCTCTAGACTCATTCCTATTAGCTGGGAGTCCCCTCGCGGTGCAAGTACGTGTGACTATATAATGCACTTACAGTACCTCTGGACTCGTTCCTATTAGCTGGGAGTCCCCTCGCGGTGCAAGTAAGTGTGACTATATAATGCACTTACAGTACCTCTGGACTCGTTCCTATTAGCTGAGAGTCCCCTCGCGGTGCGAGTAAGTGTGACTATATAATGCACTTACAGTACCTCTGGACTCGTTCCTATTAGCTGGGAGTCCCCTCACGGTGCGAGTAAGTGTGACTATATAATGCACTTACAGTACCTCTGGACTCATTCCTATTAGCTGGGAGTCCCCTCGCGGTGCAAGTAAGTGTGACTATATAATGCACTTACAGTACCTCTGGACTCGTTCCTATTAGCTGGGAGTCCCCTCGCGGTGCAAGTAAGTGTGACTATATAATGCACTTACAGTACCTCTGGATTCGTTCCTATTAGCTGGGAGTCCCTTCCTGGTGCGAGTAAGTGTGACTATATAATGCACTTACAGTACCTCTGGATTCGTTCCTATTAGCTGGGAGTCCCCTCGCGGTGCAAGTAAGTGTGACTATATAATGCACTTACAGTACCTCTGGACTCGTTCCTATTAGCTGGGAGTCCCCTCGCGGTGCAAGTAAGTGTGACTATATAATGCACTTACAGTACCTCTGGACTCGTTCCTATTAGCTGGGAGTCCCCTCACGGTGCGAGTAAGTGTGACTATATAATGCACTTACAGTACCTCTGGACTCGTTCCTATTAGCTGGGAGTCCCCTCACGGTGCGAGTAAGTGTGACTATATAATGCACTTACAGTACCTCTGGATTCGTTCCTATTAGCTGGGAGTCCCCTCGCGGTGCGAGTAAGTGTAACTATATAATGCACTTACAGTACCTCTAGACTTATTCCTATTAGCTGGGAGTCCCCTCGCGGTGCAAGTAAGTGTGACTATATAATGCACTTACAGTACCTCTGGACTCGTTCCTATTAGCTGGGAGTCTCCTCGCGGTGCGAGTAAGTGTGACTATATAATGCACTTACAGTAACTTTAGCTGGGAATCACCCTGTGGTACGAGTAAGTGTGACTATATAATGCACTTACAGTACCTCTGGACTCATTCCTATTAGCTGGGAGTCCCCTCACGGTGCGAGTAAGTGTGACTATATAATGCACTTACAGTACCTCTGGAATCGTTCCTATTAACTGAGAGTCCCCTCGCGGTGCGAGTAAGTGTGACTACATAATGCACTTACAGTACCTCTGGACTCATTCCTATTAGCTGGGAGTCCCCTCGCGGTGCAAGTAAGTGTGACTATATAATGCACTTACAGTACCTCTGGACTCGTTCCTTTTAGCTGGGAGTCCCCTCGCGGTGCAAGTAAGTGTGACTATATAATGCACTTACAGTACCTCTGGACTCGTTCCTATTAGCTGGGAGTCCCCTCACGGTGCGAGTAAGTGTGACTATATAATGCACTTACAGTACCTCTGGATTCGTTCCTATTAGCTGGGAGTCCCCTCACGGTGCGAGTAAGTGTGACTATATAATGCACTTAAAGTACCTCTGGACTCATTCCTATTAGCTGGGAGTCCCCTCGCGGTGCAAGTAAGTGTGACTATATAATGCACTTATAGTACCTCTGGACTCGTTCCTATTAGCTGGGAGTCCCCTCGCGGTGCAAGTAAGTGTGACTATATAATGCACTTACAGTACCTCTGGATTCGTACCTATTAGCTGGGAGTCCCCTCGCGGTGCGAGTAAGTGTGACTATATAATGCACTTACAGTACCTCTGGGCTCGTTCCTATTAGCTGGGAGTCTCCTCGCGGTGCGAGTAAGTGTGACTATATAATGCACTTACAGTATCTCTGGACACGTTCCTATTAGCTGGGAGTCTCCTCGCGGTGCGAGTAAGTGTGACTATATAATGCACTTACAGTAACTTTAGCTGGGAATCACCCTGTGGTACAAGTAAGTGTGACTATATAATGCACTTACAGTACCTCTGGATTCGTTCCTATTAGGTGGGAGACCCCTCGCGGTGCGAGTAAGTGTGACTATATAATGCACTTACAGTACCTCTGGATTCGTTCCTATTAGCTGGGAGTCCCCTCGCGGTGCAAGTAAGTGTGACTATATAATGCACTTACAGTACCTCTGGACTCGTTCCTATTAGCTGGGAGTCTCCTCGCGGTGCGAGTAAGTGTGACTATATAATGCACTTACAGTACCTCTGGATTCGTTCCTATTAACTGAGAGTCCCCTCGCGGTGCGAGTAAGTGTGACTGTATAATGCACTTACAGTACCTCTGGACTCATTCCTATTAGCTGGGAGTCCCCTCGCGGTGCAAGTAAGTGTGACTATATAATGCACTTACAGTACCTCTAGACTCGTTCCTATTAGCTGGGAGTCCCCTCGCGGTGCAAGTAAGTGTGACTATATAATGCACTTACAGTACCTCTGGACTCGTTCCTATTAGCTGGGAGTCCCCTCGCAGTGCGAGAAAGTGTGACTATATAATGCACTTACAGTACCTCTGGACTCATTCCTATTAGCTGGGAGTCCCCTCGCGGTGCAAGTAAGTGTGACTATATAATGCACTTACAGTACCTCTGGACTCGTTCCTATTAGCTGGGAGTCCCCTCACGGTGCGAGTAAGTGTGACTATATAATGCACTTACAGTACCTCTGGACTCATTCCTATTAGCTGGGAGTCCCCTCGCGGTGCAAGTAAGTGTGACTATATAATGCACTTACAGTACCTCTGGACTCGTTCCTATTAGATGGGAGTCCCCTCGCGGTGCAAGTAAGTGTGACTATATAATGCACTTACAGTACCTCTGGATTCGTTCCTATTAGCTGGGAGTCCCTTCGCGGTGCGAGTAAGTGTGACTATATAATGCACTTACAGTTCCTCTGGATTCGTTCCTATTAGCTGGGAGTCCCCTCGCGGTGCAAGTAAGTGTGACTATATAATGCACTTACAGTATCTCTGGACTCGTTCCTATTAGCTGGGAGTCCCCTCGCGGTGCGAGTAAGTGTGACTATATAATGCACTTACAGTACCTCTGGGCTCGTTCCTATTAGTTGGGAGTCTCCTCGCGGTGCGAGTAAGTGTGACTATATAATGCACTTACAGTAACTTTAGCTGGGAATCACCCTGTGGTACGAGTAAGTGTGACTATATAATGCACTTACAGTACCTCTGGATTCGTTCCTATTAGCTGAGAGTCCCCTCGCGGTGCGAGTAAGTGTGACTATATAATGCACTTACAGTACCTCTGGATTCGTTCCTATTAGCTGGGAGTCCCCTCGCGGTGCGAGTAAGTGTGACTATATAATGCACTTACAGTAAATTTAAATGGGAATCACCCTGTGGTACGAGTAAGTGTGACTATATAATGCACTTACAGTACCTCTGGACTCATTCCTATTAGCTGGGAGTCCCCTCACGGTGCGAGTAAGTGTGACTATATAATGCACTTACAGTACCTCTGGACTCGTTCCTATTAACTGAGAGTCCCCTCGCGGTGCGAGTAAGTGTGACTATATAATGCACTTACAGTACCTCTGGACTCATTCCTATTAGCTGGGAGTCCCCTCGCGGTGCAAGTACGTGTGACTATATAATGCACTTACAGTACCTCTGGACTCGTTCCTATTAGCTGGGAGTCCCCTCGCGGTGCAAGTAAGTGTGACTATATAATGCACTTACAGTACCTCTGGACTCGTTCCTATTAGCTGGGAGTCCCCTCGCGGTGTGAGTAAGTGTGACTATATAATGCACTTACAGTACCTCTGGACTCGTTCCTATTAGCTGGGAGTCCCCTCACGGTGCGAGTAAGTGTGACTATATAATGCACTTACAGTACCTCTGGACTCGTTCCTATTAGCTGGGAGTCCCCTCACGGTGCGAGTAAGTGTGACTATATAATGCACTTACAGTACCTCTGGATTCGTTCCTATTAGCTGGGAGTCCCCTCACGGTGCGAGTAAGTGTGACTATATAATGCACTTACAGTACCTCTGGACTCATTCCTATTAGCTGGGAGTCCCCTCGCGGTGCAAGTAAGTGTGACTATATAATGCACTTACAGTACCTCTGGACTCGTTCCTATTAGCTGGGAGTCCCCTCGCGGTGCAAGTAAGTGTGACTATATAATGCACTTACAGTACCTCTGGATTCGTTCCTATTAGCTGGGAGTCCCCTCGCGGTGCGAGTAAGTGTGACTATAGTATATAATGCACTTACAGTAACTTTAGCTGGGAATCACCCTGTGGTACAAGTAAGTGTGACTATACAATGCACTTACAGTACCTCTGGATTCGTTCCTATTAGGTGGGAGACCCCTCGCGGTGCGAGTAAGTGTGACTATATAATGCACTTACAGTACCTCTGGATTCGTTCCTATTAGCTGGGAGTCCCCTCGCGGTGCAAGTAAGTGTGACTATATAATGCACTTACAGTACCTCTGGACTCGTTCCTATTAGCTGGGAGTCCCCTCGCGGTGTGAGTAAGTGTGACTATATAATGCACTTACAGTACCTCTGGACTCGTTCCTATTAGCTGGGAGTCCCCTCACGGTGCGAGTAAGTGTGACTATATAATGCACTTACAGTACCTCTGGACTCGTTCCTATTAGCTGGGAGTCCCCTCACGGTGCGAGTAAGTGTGACTATATAATGCACTTACAGTACCTCTGGATTCGTTCCTATTAGCTGGGAGTCCCCTCACGGTGCGAGTAAGTGTGACTATATAATGCACTTACAGTACCTCTGGACTCATTCCTATTAGCTGGGAGTCCCCTCGCGGTGCAAGTAAGTGTGACTATATAATGCACTTACAGTACCTCTGGACTCGTTCCTATTAGCTGGGAGTCCCCTCGCGGTGCAAGTAAGTGTGACTATATAATGCACTTACAGTACCTCTGGATTCGTTCCTATTAGCTGGGAGTCCCCTCGCGGTGCGAGTAAGTGTGACTATAGTATATAATGCACTTACAGTAACTTTAGCTGGGAATCACCCTGTGGTACAAGTAAGTGTGACTATACAATGCACTTACAGTACCTCTGGATTCGTTCCTATTAGGTGGGAGACCCCTCGCGGTGCGAGTAAGTGTGACTATATAATGCACTTACAGTACCTCTGGATTCGTTCCTATTAGCTGGGAGTCCCCTCGCGGTGCAAGTAAGTGTGACTATATAATGCACTTACAGTACCTCTGGACTCGTTCCTATTAGCTGGGAGTCTCCTCGCGGTGCGAGTAAGTGTGACTATATAATGCACTTACAGTACCTCTGGATTCGTTCCTATTAACTGAGAGTCCCCTCGCGGTGCGAGTAAGTGTGACTGTATAATGCACTTACAGTACCTCTGGACTCATTCCTATTAGCTGGGAGTCCCCTCGCGGTGCAAGTAAGTGTGACTATATAATGCACTTACAGTACCTCTGGACTCGTTCCTATTAGCTGGGAGTCCCCTCGCGGTGCAAGTAAGTGTGACTATATAATGCACTTACAGTACCTCTGGACTCGTTCCTATTAGCTGGGAGTCCCCTCGCAGTGCGAGTAAGTGTGACTATATAATGCACTTACAGTACCTCTGGACTCATTCCTATTAGCTGGGAGTCCCCTCGCGGTGCAAGTAAGTGTGACTATATAATGCACTTACAGTACCTCTGGACTTGTTCCTATTAGCTTGGAGTCCCCTCGCGGTGCGAGTAAGTGTGACTATATAATGCACTTACAGTACCTCTGGACTCGTTCCTATTAGCTGGGAGTCCCCTCACGGTGCGAGTAAGTGTGACTATATAATGCACTTACAGTACCTCTGGACTCATTCCTATTAGCTGGGAGTCCCCTCGCGGTGCAAGTAAGTGTGACTATATAATGCACTTACAGTACCTCTGGACTCATTCCTATTAGATGGGAGTCCCCTCGCGGTGCAAGTAAGTGTGACTATATAATGCACTTACAGTACCTCTGGATTCGTTCCTATTAGCTGGGAGTCCCTTCGCGGTGCGAGTAAGTGTGACTATATAATGCACTTACAGTACCTCTGGATTCGTTCCTATTAGCTGGGAGTCCCCTCGCGGTGCAAGTTAGTGTGACTATATAATGCACTTACAGTATCTCTGGACTCGTTCCTATTAGCTGGGAGTCCCCTCGCGGTGCGAGTAAGTGTGACTATATAATGCACTTACAGTACCTCTGGGCTCGTTCCTATTAGCTGGGAGTCTCCTCGCGGTGCGAGTAAGTGTGACTATATAATGCACTTACAGTAACTTTAGCTGGGAATCACCCTGTGGTACGAGTAAGTGTGACTATATAATGCACTAACAGTACCTCTGGATTCGTTCCTATTAGCTGAGAGTCCCCTCGCGGTGCGAGTAAGTGTGACTGTATAATGCACTTACAGTACCTCTGGATTCGTTCCTATTAGCTGGGAGTCCCCTCGCGGTGCGAGTAAGTGTGACTATATAATGCACTTACAGTAAATTTAAATGGGAATCACCCTGTGGTACGAGTAAGTGTGACTATATAATGCACTTACAGTACCTCTGGACTCATTCCTATTAGCTGGGAGTCCCCTCACGGTGCGAGTAAGTGTGACTATATAATGCACTTACAGTACCTCTGGACTCGTTCCTATTAACTGAGAGTCCCCTCGCGGTGCGAGTAAGTGTGACTATATAATGCACTTACAGTACCTCTGGACTCATTCCTATTAGCTGGGAGTCCCCTCGCGGTGCAAGTACGTGTGACTATATAATGCACTTACAGTACCTCTGGACTCGTTCCTATTAGCTGGGAGTCCCCTCGCGGTGCAAGTAAGTGTGACTATATAATGCACTTACAGTACCTCTGGACTCGTTCCTATTAGCTGGGAGTCCCCTCGCGGTGCGAGTAAGTGTGACTATATAATGCACTTACAGTACCTCTGGACTCGTTCCTATTAGCTGGGAGTCCCCTCACGGTGCGAGTAATTGTGACTATATAATGCACTTACAGTACCTCTGGACTCATTCCTATTAGCTGGGAGTCCCCTCGCGGTGCAAGTAAGTGTGACTATATAATGCACTTACAGTACCTCTGGACTCGTTCCTATTAGCTGGGAGTCCCCTCGCGGTGCAAGTAAGTGTGACTATATAATGCACTTACAGTACCTCTGGATTCGTTCCTATTAGCTGGGAGTCCCTTCCTGGTGCGAGTAAGTGTGACTATATAATGCACTTACAGTACCTCTGGATTCGTTCCTATTAGCTGGGAGTCCCCTCGCGGTGCAAGTAAGTGTGACTATATAATGCACTTACAGTACCTCTGGACTCGTTCCTATTAGCTGGGAGTCCCCTCGCGGTGCAAGTAAGTGTGACTATATAATGCACTTACAGTACCTCTGGACTCGTTCCTATTAGCTGGGAGTCCCCTCGCGGTGCGAGTAAGTGTGACTATATAATGCACTTACAGTACCTCTGGACCCATTCACATTAGCTGGGAGTCCCCTCGCGGTGCAAGTAAGTGTGACTATATAATGCACTTACAGTACCTCTGGACTCGTTCCTATTAGCTGGGAGTCCTCTCGCGGTGCGAGTAAGTGTGACTATATAATGCACTTACAGTACCTCTGGACTCGTTCCTATTAGCTGGGAGTCCCCTCACGGTGCGAGTAAGTGTGACTATATAATGCACTTACAGTACCTCTGGACTCATTCCTATTAGCTGGGAGTCCCCTCGCGGTGCAAGTAAGTGTGACTATATAATGCACTTACAGTACCTCTGGACTCGTTCCTATTAGCTGGGAGTCCCCTCGCGGTGCAAGTAAGTGTGACTATATAATGCACTTACAGTACCTCTGGATTCGTTCCTATTAGCTGGGAGTCCCCTCGCGGTGCGAGTAAGTGTGACTATATAATGCACTTACAGTACCTCTGGATTCGTTCCTATTAGCTGGGAGTCCCCTCACGGTGCAAGTAAATGTGACTATATAATGCACTTACAGTACCTCTGGACTCATTCCTATTAGCTGGGAGTCCCCTCACGGTGCGAGTAAGTGTGACTATATAATGCACTTACAGTACCTCTGGATTCGTTCCTATTAGCTGGGAGTCCCCTCGCGGTGCGAGTAAGTGTGACTATATAATGCACTTACAGTACCTCTGGATTCGTTCCTATTAGCTGGGAGTCCCCTCGCGGTGCAAGTAAGTGTGACTATATAATGCACTTACAGTACCTCTGGACTCATTCCTATTAGCTGGGAGTCCCCTCACGGTGCGAGTAGGTGTGACTATATAATGCACTTACAGTACCTCTGGACTCGTTCCTATTAACTGAGAGTCCCCTCGCGGTGCGAGTAAGTGTGACTATATAATGCACTTACAGTACCTCTGGACTCATTCCTATTAGCTGGGAGTCCCCTCGCGGTGCAAGTAAGTGTGACTATATAATGCACTTACAGTACCTCTGGACTCGTTCCTATTAGCTGGGAGTCTCCTCGCGGTGCGAGTAAGTGTGACTATATAATGCACTTACAGTAACTTTAGCTGGGAATCACCCTGTGGTACGAGTAAGTGTGACTATATAATGCACTTACAGTACCTCTGGACTCATTCCTGTTAGCTGGGAGTCCCCTCACGGTGCGAGTAAGTGTGACTATATAATGCACTTACAGTACCTCTGGACTCGTTCCTATTAACTGAGAGTCCCCTCGCGGTGCGAGTAAGTGTGACTACATAATGCACTTACAGTACCTCTGGACTCATTCCTATTAGCTGGGAGTCCCCTCGCGGTGCAAGTAAGTGTGACTATATAATGCACTTACAGTACCTCTGGACTCGTTCCTATTAGCTGGGAGTCCCCTCGCGGTGCAAGTAAGTGTGACTATATTATGCACTTACAGTACCTCTGGACTCGTTCCTATTAGCTGGGAGTCCCCTCACGGTGCGAGTAAGTGTGACTATATAATGCACTTACAGTACCTCTGGACTCGTTCCTATTAGCTGGGAGTCCCCTCACGGTGCGAGTAAGTGTGACTATATAATGCACTTACAGTATCTCTGGACTCATTCCTATTAGCTGGGAGTCCCCTCGCGGTGCAAGTAAGTGTGACTATATAATGCACTTACAGTACCTCTGGACTCGTTCCTATTAGCTGGGAGTCCCCTCGCGGTGCAAGTAAGTGTGACTATATAATGCACTTACAGTACCTCTGGATTCGTTCCTATTAGCTGGGAGTCCCCTCGCGGTGCGAGTAAGTGTGACTATATAATGCACTTACAGTACCTCTGGGCTCGTTCCTATTAGCTGGGAGTCTCCTCGCGGTGCGAGTTAGTGTGACTATATAATGCACTTACAGTAACTTTAGCTGGGAATCACCCTGTGGTACAAGTAAGTGTGACTATATAATGCACTTACAGTACCTCTGGATTCGTTCCTATTAGGTGGGAGTCCCCTCGCGGTGCGAGTAAGTGTGACTATATAATGCACTTACAGTACCTCTGGATTCGTTCCTATTAGCTGGGAGTCCCCTCGCGGTGCAAGTAAGTGTGACTATATAATGCACTTACAGTACCTCTGGACTCGTTCCTATTAGCTGGGAGTCTCCTCGCGGTGCGAGTAAGTGTGACTATATAATGCACTTACAGTACCTCTGGATTCGTTCCTATTAACTGAGAGTCCCCTCGCGGTGCGAGTAAGTGTGACTGTATAATGCACTTACAGTACCTCTGGACTCATTCCTATTAGCTGGGAGTCCCCTCGCGGTGCAAGTAAGTGTGACTATATAATGCACTTACAGTACCTCTGGACTCGTTCATATTAGCTGGGAGTCCCCTCGCGGTGCAAGTATGTGTGACTATATAATGCACTTACAGTACCTCTGGACTCGTTCCTATTAGCTGGGAGTCCCCTCGCAGTGCGAGTAAGTGTGACTATATAATGCACTTACAGTACCTCTGGACTCATTCCTATTAGCTGGGAGTCCCCTCACGGTGCAAGTAAGTGTGACTATATAATGCACTTACAGTACCTCTGGACTTGTTCCTATTAGCTGGGAGTCCCCTCGCGGTGCGAGTAATTGTGACTATATAATGCACTTACAGTACCTCTGGACTCGTTCCTATTAGCTGGGAGTCCCCTCACGGTGCGAGTAAGTGTGACTATATAATGCACTTACAGTACCTCTGGACTCATTCCTATTAGCTGGGAGTCCCCTCGCGGTGCAAGTAAGTGTGACTATATAATGCACTTACAGTACCTCTGGACTCGTTCCTATTAGATGGGAGTCCCCTCGCGGTGCAAGTAAGTGTGACTATATAATGCACTTACAGTACCTCTGGATTCGTTCCTATTAGCTGGGAGTCCCTTCGCGGTGCGAGTAAGTGTGACTATATAATGCACTTACAGTACCTCTGGATTCGTTCCTATTAGCTGGGAGTCCCCTCGCGGTGCAAGTAAGTGTGACTATATAATGCACTTACAGTATCTCTGGACTCGTTCCTATTAGCTGGGAGTCCCCTCGCGGTGCGAGTAAGTGTGACTATATAATGCACTTACAGTACCTCTGGACTCATTCCTATTAGCTGGGAGTCCCCTCGCGGTGCAAGTAAGTGTGACTATATAATGCACTTACAGTACCTCTGGACTCGTTCCTATTAGCTGGGAGTCCCCTCGCGGTGCGAGTAAGTGTGACTATATAATGCACTTACAGTACCTCTGGACTCGTTCCTATTAGCTGGGAGTCCCCTCACGGTGCGAGTAAGTGTGACTATATAATGCACTTACAGTACCTCTGGACTCATTCCTATTAGCTGGGAGTCCCCTCGCGGTGCAAGTAAGTGTGACTATATAATGCACTTACAGTACCTCTGGACTCGTTCCTATTAGCTGGGAGTCCCCTCGCGGTGCAAGTAAGTGTGACTATATAATGCACTTACTAGAGATGAGCGCCTGAAATTTTTCGGGTTTTGTGTTTTGGTTTTGGGTTCGGTTCCGCGGCCGTGTTTTGGGTTCGAACGCGTTTTGGCAAAACCTCACCGAATTTTTTTTGTCGGATTCGGGTGTGTTTTGGATTCGGGTGTTTTTTTCAAAAAACACTAAAAAACAGCTTAAATCATAGAATTTGGGGGTCATTTTGATCCCAAAGTATTATTAACCTCAAAAACCATAATTTACACTCATTTTCAGTCTATTCTGAATACCTCACACCTCACAATATTATTTTTAGTCCTAAAATTTGCACCGAGGTCGCTGTGTGAGTAAGATAAGCGACCCTAGTGGCCGACACAAACACCGGGCCCATCTAGGAGTGGCACTGCAGTGTCACGCAGGATGTCCCTTCCAAAAAACCCTCCCCAAACAGCACATGACGCAAAGAAAAAAAGAGGCGCAATGAGGTAGCTGTGTGAGTAAGATTAGCGACCCTAGTGGCCGACACAAACACCGGGCCCATCTAGGAGTGGCACTGCAGTGTCACGCAGGATGGCCCTTCCAAAAAACCCTCCCCAAACAGCACATGACGCAAAGAAAAAAAGAGGCGCAATGAGGTAGCTGTGTGAGTAAGATTAGCGACCCTAGTGGCCGACACAAACACCGGGCCCATCTAGGAGTGGCACTGCAGTGTCACGCAGGATGGCCCTTCCAAAAAACCCTCCCCAAACAGCACATGACGCAAAGAAAAAAAGAGGCGCAATGAGGTAGCTGTGTGAGTAAGATTAGCGACCCTAGTGGCCGACACAAACACCGGGCCCATCTAGGAGTGGCACTGCAGTGTCACGCAGGATGGCCCTTCCAAAAAACCCTCCCCAAACAGCACATGACGCAAAGAAAAAAAGAGGCGCAATGAGGTAGCTATATGAGTAAGATTAGCGACCCTAGTGGCCGACACAAACACCGGGCCCATCTAGGAGTGGCACTGCAGTGTCACGCAGGATGGCCCTTCCAAAAAACCCTCCCCAAACAGCACATGACGCAAAGAAAAAAAGAGGCGCAATGAGGTAGCTGACTGTGTGAGTAAGATTAGCGACCCTAGTGGCCGACACAAACACCGGGCCCATCTAGGAGTGGCACTGCAGTGTCACGCAGGATGTCCCTTCCAAAAAAACCCTCCCCAATCAGCACATGATGCAAAGAAAAAGAAAAGAAAAAAGAGGTGCAAGATGGAATTGTCCTTGGGCCCTCCCACCCACCCTTATGTTGTATAAACAAAACAGGACATGCACACTTTAACCAACCCATCATTTCAGTGACAGGGTCTGCCACACGACTGTGACTGATATGACGGGTTGGTTTGGACCCCCCCCAAAAAAGAAGCAATTAATCTCTCCTTGCACAAACTGGCTCTACAGAGGCAAGATGTCCACCTCATCTTCACCCTCCGATATATCACCGTGTACATCCCCCTCCTCACAGATTATCAATTCGTCCCCACTGGAATCCACCATCTCAGCTCCCTGTGTACTTTGTGGAGGCAATTGCTGCTGGTCAATGTCTCCGCGGAGGAATTGATTATAATTCATTTTAATGAACATCATCTTCTCCACATTTTCTGGATGTAACCTCGTACGCCGATTGCTGACAAGGTGAGCGGCGGCACTAAACACTCTTTCGGAGTACACACTTGTGGGAGGGCAACTTAGGTAGAATAAAGCCAGTTTGTGCAAGGGCCTCCAAATTGCCTCTTTTTCCTGCCAGTATAAGTACGGACTGTGTGACGTGCCTACTTGGATGCGGTCACTCATATAATCCTCCACCATTCTATCAATGTTGAGAGAATCATATGCAGTGACAGTAGACGACATGTCCGTAATCGTTGTCAGGTCCTTCAGTCCGGACCAGATGTCAGCATCAGCAGTCGCTCCAGACTGCCCTGCATCACCGCCAGCGGGTGGGCTCGGAATTCTGAGCCTTTTCCTCGCACCCCCAGTTGCGGGAGAATGTGAAGGAGGAGATGTTGACAGGTCGCGTTCCGCTTGACTTGACAATTTTGTCACCAGCAGGTCTTTCAACCCCAGCAGACCTGTGTCTGCCGGAAAGAGAGATCCAAGGTAGGCTTTAAATCTAGGATCGAGCACGGTGGCCAAAATGTAGTGCTCTGATTTCAACAGATTGACCACCCGTGAATCCTTGTTAAGCGAATTAAGGGCTGCATCCACAAGTCCCACATGCCTAGCGGAATCGCTCCCTTTTAGCTCCTTCTTCAATGCCTCCAGCTTCTTCTGCAAAAGCCTGATGAGGGGAATGACCTGACTCAGGCTGGCAGTGTCTGAACTGACTTCACGTGTGGCAAGTTCAAAGGGCATCAGAACCTTGCACAACGTTGAAATCATTCTCCACTGCACTTGAGACAGGTGCATTCCACCTACTATATCGTGCTCAATTGTATAGGCTTGAATGGCCTTTTGCTGCTCCTCCAACCTCTGAAGCATATAGAGGGTTGAATTCCACCTCGTTACCACTTCTTGCTTCAGATGATGGCAGGGCAGGTTCAGTAGTTTTTGGTGGTGCTCCAGTTTTCTGTACGTGGTGCCTGTACGCCGAAAGTGTCCCGCAATTCTTCTGGCCACCGACAGCATCTCTTGCACGCCCCTGTCGTTTTTTAAAAAATTCTGCACCACCAAATTCAAGGTATGTGCAAAACATGGGACGTGCTGGAATTGGCCCAGATTTAATGCACACACAATATTGCTGGCGTTGTCCGATGCCACAAATCCACAGGAGAGTCCAATTGGGGTAAGCCATTCCGCGATGATCTTCCTCAGTTGCCGTAAGAGGTTTTCAGCTGTGTGCGTATTCTGGAAAGCGGTGATACAAAGCGTAGCCTGCCTAGGAAAGAGTTGGCGTTTGCGAGATGCTGCTACTGGTGCCGCCGCTGCTGTTCTTGCGGCGGGAGTCCATACATCTACCCAGTGGGCTGTCACAGTCATATAGTCCTGACCCTGCCCTGCTCCACTTGTCCACATGTCCGTGGTTAAGTGGACATTGGGTACAGCTGCATTTTTTAGGACACTGGTGACTCTTTTTCTGAGGTCTGTGTACATTTTCGGTATCGCCTGCCTAGAGAAATGGAACCTAGATGGTATTTGGTACCGGGGACACAGTACCTCCAACAAGTCTCTAGTTGGCTCTGCAGTAATGATGGATACCGGAACCACGTTTCTCACCACCCAGGATGCCAAGGCCTCAGTTATCCGCTTTGCAGTAGGATGACTGCTGTGATATTTCATCTTCCTCGCAAAGGACTGTTGAACAGTCAATTGCTTACTGGAAGTAGTACAAGTGGGCTTACGACTTCCCCTCTGGGATGACCATCGACTCCCAGCGGCAACAACAGCAGCGCCAGCAGCAGTAGGCGTTACACGCAAGGATGCATCGGAGGAATCCCAGGCAGGAGAGGACTCGTCAGAATTGCCAGTGACATGGCCTGCAGGACTATTGGCATTCCTGGGGAAGGAGGAAATTGACACTGAGGGAGTTGGTGGGGTGGTTTGCGTGAGCTTGGTTACAAGAGGAAGGGATTTACTGGTCAGTGGACTGCTTCCGCTGTCACCCAAAGTTTTTGAACTTGTCACTGACTTATTATGAATGCGCTGCAGGTGACGTATAAGGGAGGATGTTCCGAGGTGGTTAACGTCCTTACCCCTACTTATTACAGCTTGACAAAGGGAACACACGGCTTGACACCTGTTGTCCGCATTTCTGGTGAAATACCTCCACACCGAAGAGCTGATTTTTTTGGTATTTTCACCTGGCATGTCAACGGCCATATTCCTCCCACGGACAACAGGTGTCTCCCCGGGTGCCTGACTTAAACAAACCACCTCACCATCAGAATCCTCCTGGTCAATTTCCTCCCCAGCGCCAGCAACACCCATATCCTCCTCATCCTGGTGTACTTCAACACTGACATCTTCAATCTGACTATCAGGAACTGGACTGCGGGTGCTCCTTCCAGCACTTGCAGGGGGCGTGCAAATGGTGGAAGGCGCATGCTCTTCACGTCCAGTGTTGGGAAGGTCAGGCATCGCAACCGACACAATTGGACTCTCCTTGTGGATTTGGGATTTCAAAGAACGCACAGTTCTTTGCGGTGCTTTGCCTTTTGCCAGCTTGAGTCTTTTCAGTTTTCTAGCGAGAGGCTGAGTGCTTCCATCCTCATGTGAAGCTGAACCACTAGCCATGAACATAGGCCAGGGCCTCAGCCGTTCCTTGCCACTCCGTGTGGTAAATGGCATATTGGCAAGTTTACGCTTCTCCTCCGACAATTTTATTTTAGGTTTTGGAGTCCTTTTTTTACTGATATTTGGTGTTTTGGTTTTGACATGCTCTGTACTATGCCATTGGGCATCGGCCTTGGCAGACGACGTTGCTGGCATTTCATCGTCTCGGCCATGACTAGTGGCAGCAGCTTCAGCACGAGGTGGAAGTGGATCTTGATCTTTCCCTAATTTTGGAACCTCAACATTTTTGTTCTCCATATTTTAATAGGCACAACTAAAAGGCACCTCAGGTAAACAATGGAGATGGATGGATTGGATACTAGTATACAATTATGGACGGGCTGCCGAGTGCCGACACAGAGGTAGCCACAGCCGTGAACTACCGCACTGTACTGTGTCTGCTGCTAATATATAGACTGGTTGATAAAGAGATAGTATACTCGTAACTAGTATGTATGTATAAAGAAAGAAAAAAAAACCACGGTTAGGTGGTATATACAATTATGGACGGGCTGCCGAGTGCCGACACAGAGGTAGCCACAGCCGTGAACTACCGCACTGTACTGTGTCTGCTGCTAATATATAGACTGGTTGATAAAGAGATAGTATACTCGTAACTAGTATGTATGTATAAAGAAAGAAAAAAAAACCACGGTTAGGTGGTATATACAATTATGGACGGGCTGCCGAGTGCCGACACAGAGGTAGCCACAGCCGTGAACTACCGCACTGTACTGTGTCTGCTGCTAATATATAGACTGGTTGATAAAGAGATAGTATACTCGTAACTAGTATGTATGTATAAAGAAAGAAAAAAAAACCACGGTTAGGTGGTATATACAATTATGGACGGGCTGCCGAGTGCCGACACAGAGGTAGCCACAGCCGTGAACTACCGCACTGTACTGTGTCTGCTGCTAATATATAGACTGGTTGATAAAGAGATAGTATACTCGTAACTAGTATGTATGTATAAAGAAAGAAAAAAAACCACGGTTAGGTGGTATATACAATTATGGACGGGCTGCCGAGTGCCGACACAGAGGTAGCCACAGCCGTGAACTACCGCACTGTACTGTGTCTGCTGCTAATATATAGACTGGTTGATAAAGAGATAGTATACTCGTAACTAGTATGTATGTATAAAGAAAGAAAAAAAAACCACGGTTAGGTGGTATATACAATTATGGACGGGCTGCCGAGTGCCGACACAGAGGTAGCCACAGCCGTGAACTACCGCACTGTACTGTGTCTGCTGCTAATATATAGACTGGTTGATAAAGAGATAGTATACTCGTAACTAGTATGTATGTATAAAGAAAGAAAAAAAAACCACGGTTAGGTGGTATATACAATTATGGACGGGCTGCCGAGTGCCGACACAGAGGTAGCCACAGCCGTGAACTACCGCACTGTACTGTGTCTGCTGCTAATATATAGACTGGTTGATAAAGAGATAGTATACTCGTAACTAGTATGTATGTATAAAGAAAGAAAAAAAAACCACGGTTAGGTGGTATATACAATTATGGACGGGCTGCCGAGTGCCGACACAGAGGTAGCCACAGCCGTGAACTACCGCACTGTACTGTGTCTGCTGCTAATATATAGACTGGTTGATAAAGAGATAGTATACTCGTAACTAGTATGTATGTATAAAGAAAGAAAGAAAAACCACGGTTAGGTGGTATATACAATTATGGACGGGCTGCCGAGTGCCGACACAGAGGTAGCCACAGCCGTGAACTACCGCACTGTACTGTGTCTGCTGCTAATATAGACTGGTTGATAAAGAGATAGTATACTACTAATATTATATACTGGTGGTCAGGTCACTGGTCACTAGTCACACTGGCAGTGGCACTCCTGCAGCAAAAGTGTGCACTGTTTAATTTTAATATAATATTATGTACTCCTGGCTCCTGCTATAACCTATAACTGGCACTGCAGTAGTGCTCCCCAGTCTCCCCCACAATTATAAGCTGTGTGAGCTGAGCAGTCAGACAGATATATAATATATATAGATGATGCAGCACACTGGCCTGAGCCTGAGCAGTGCACACAGATATGGTATGTATGTGACTGAGTCACTGTGTGCTGTGTATCGCTTTTTTCAGGAAGAGAACGGATTATAAATAAAAGTGGTGGTCACTGGTCACTATCAGCAAAACTCTGCACTGTACACTACTGAGTACTCCTAATGCTCCCCAAAATTAGTAAATCAAGTGTCTAAACGGAGAGGACGCCAGCCACGTCCTCTCCCTATCAATCTCAATGCACGTGTGAAAATGGCGGCGACGCGCGGCTCCTTATATAGAATCCGAGTCTCGCGATAGAATCCGAGCCTCGCGAGAATCCGACAGCGTCATGATGACGTTCGGGCGCGCTCGGGTTAACCGAGCAAGGCGGGAAGATCCGAGTCGCTCGGACCCGTGAAAAAAAACATGAAGTTCTGGCGGGTTCGGATTCAGAGAAACCGAACCCGCTCATCTCTAGCACTTACAGTACCTCTGGATTCGTTCCTATTAGCTGGGAGTCCCCTCGCGGTGCGAGTAAGTGTGACTATATAATGCACTTACAGTACCTCTGGATTCGTTCCTATTAGCTGGGAGTCCCCTCGCGGTGCAAGTAAGTGTGACTATATAATGCACTTACAGTACCTCTGGACTCATTCCTATTAGCTGGGAGTCCCCTCACGGTGCGAGTAAGTGTGACTATATAATGCACTTACAGTACCTCTGGATTCGTTCCTATTAGCTGGGAGTCCCCTCGCGGTGCGAGTAAGTGTGACTATATAATGCACTTACAGTACCTCTGGATTCGTTCCTATTAGCTGGCAGTCCCCTAGCGGTGCAAGTAAGTGTGACTATATAATGCACTTACAGTACCTCTGGACTCATTCCTATTAGCTGGGAGTCCCCTCACGGTGCGAGTAAGTGTGACTATATAATGCACTTACAGTACCTCTGGACTCGTTCCTATTAACTGAGAGTCCCCTCGCGGTGCGAGTAAGTGTGACTATATAATGCACTTACAGTACCTCTGGACTCATTCCTATTAGCTGGGAGTCCCCTCGCGGTGCAAGTAAGTGTGACTATATAATGCACTTACAGTACCTCTGGACTCGTTCCTATTAGCTGGGAGTCTCCTCGCGGTGCGAGTAAGTGTGACTATATAATGCACTTACAGTAACTTTAGCTGGGAATCACCCTGTGGTACGAGTAAGTGTGACTATATAATGCACTTACAGTACCTCTGGACTCATTTCTATTAGCTGGGAGTCCCCTCACGGTGCGAGTAAGTGTGACTATATAATGCACTTACAGTACCTCTGGACTCGTTCCTATTAACTGAGAGTCCCCTCGCGGTGCGAGTAAGTGTGACTACATAATGCACTTACAGTACCTCTGGACTCATTCCTATTAGCTGGGAGTCCCCTCGCGGTGCGAGTAAGTGTGACTATATAATGCACTTACAGTACCTCTGGACTCGTTCCTATTAGCTGGGAGTCCCCTCGCGGTGCAAGTAAGTGTGACTATATAATGCACTTACAGTACCTCTGGACTCGTTCCTATTAGCTGGGAGTCCCCTCGCGGTGTGAGTAAGTGTGACTATATAATGCACTTACAGTAACTTTAGCTGGGAATCACCCTGTGGTACGAGTAAGTGTGACTATATAATGCACTTACAGTACCTCTGGACTCATTCCTATTAGCTGGGAGTCCCCTCACGGTGCGAGTAAGTGTGACTATATAATGCACTTACAGTACCTCTGGATTCGTTCCTATTAGCTGGGAGTCCCCTCGCGGTGCAAGTAAGTGTGACTATATAATGCACTTACAGTACCTCTGGACTCGTTCCTATTAGCTGGGAGTCTCCTCGCGGTGCGAGTAAGTGTGACTATATAATGCACTTACAGTAACTTTAGCTGGGAATCACCCTGTGGTACGAGTAAGTGTGACTACATAATGCACTTACAGTACCTCTGGACTCATTCCTATTAGCTGGGAGTCCCCTCGCGGTGCGAGTAAGTGTGACTATATAATGCACTTACAGTACCTCTGGACTCGTTCCTATTAGCTGGGAGTCCCCTCGCGGTGCAAGTAAGTGTGACTATATAATGCACTTACAGTACCTCTGGACTCGTTCCTATTAGCTGGGAGTCCCCTCGCGGTGTGAGTAAGTGTGACTATATAATGCACTTACAGTAACTTTAGCTGGGAATCACCCTGTGGTACGAGTAAGTGTGACTATATAATGCACTTACAGTACCTCTGGACTCATTCCTATTAGCTGGGAGTCCCCTCACGGTGCGAGTAAGTGTGACTATATAATGCACTTACAGTACCTCTGGACTCGTTCCTATTAGCTGGGAGTCCCCTCACGGTGCGAGTAAGTGTGACTATATAATGCACTTACAGTACCTCTGGACTCATTCCTATTAGCTGGGAGTCCCCTCGCGGTGCAAGTAAGTGTGACTATATAATGCACTTACAGTACCTCTGGACTCGTTCCTATTAGCTGGGAGTCCCCTCGCGGTGCAAGTAAGTGTGACTATATAATGCACTTACAGTACCTCTGGATTCGTTCCTATTAGCTGGGAGTCCCCTCGCGGTGCGAGTAAGTGTGACTATATAATGCACTTACAGTACCTCTGGACTCGTTCCTATTAGCTGGGAGTCCCCTCACGGTGCGAGTAAGTATGACTATATAATGCACTTACAGTACCTCTGGACTCATTCCTATTAGCTGGGAGTCCCCTCGCGGTGCAAGTGAGTGTGACTATATAATGCACTTACAGTACCTCTGGACTCGTTCCTATTAGCTGGGAGTCTCCTCGCGGTGCGAGTAAGTGTGACTATATAATGCACTTACAGTAACTTTAGCTGGGAATCACCCTGTGGTACGAGTAAGTGTGACTATATAATGCACTTACAGTACCTCTGGATTCATTCCTATTAGCTGGGAGTCCCCTCGCGGTGCGAGTAAGTGTGACTATATAATGCACTTACAGTACCTCTGGACTCGTTCCTATTAGCTGGGAATCCCATTGCGGTGCGAGTAATGATGTACATACTAAGATTAATGATAAGTATGCTTTTTGTCTATAGTGGATGTTACCTTCTATGATCAGTACAATGGGGGTCATTCCGAGTTGTTCGCTAGCTGTTTTCATTCGCAGCACAGCGTTTAGGCAAAAAAGAGGCACTTCTGCGCATGCCTATGCGGCGCAATGCACACGCGCGACGTACTTTCACAACGGCCGAAGTAGTTTCACACAAGGTCTAGCGAAGCTTTTCAGTCGCACTGCTGGCCGCAGAGTGATTGACAGGAAAGGGGCGTTTTTGGGAGGTAACTGACCGTTTTTGTAACCGCACTGCAATCCTTTCGTTCGCACTTCTGCTAAGCTAAGATACACTCCCAGAGGGCGGCGGCTTAGCGTTTGCACGGCTGCTAAAAACTGCTAGCGAGCGATCAACTCGGAATAACCACCAATATATTATAACATATTGTCAAGGTTACACCTTGAAAAGAGCAGTTTTGTTTTCTCATTTATTCTCACCATCTCCATTTATATCAATCTTGTCAAAAACTCGATTGGTGAATTCTTCAGGTGTGGTGTCATGGTCACAACCATTAATCGCTCGCACTGCCTGGAAGGAAAAAACAAAGGAAATGCAGTTTATATGCAGAAAAATGAACAATCAGTTGTTTTCTAGAAGAAATTTTTTTTTAAAATGTAAAATAATACTGTATCATTTATTTCATTTTCAGTAGACTTTAAAGGAAAATCTATTACAAAATCAAAATAGTTTTAAATGATATCTTCAGCAGAATTATAAATTTGATGAAAACATACAGTCATGTGTAAGTAGTCTCCACAGTTCTGTAGCTATGGGGACAATGGTCCGGATTCAGTGGTGGACGCAGTTTAGTTTTTTTTTTGCAAATTACCAATGTTCTGTCTACTGCATCTGAGTCGTACTGCACATGTGCTGCCACGGTGGTCACAGGGTGGATTTAGATGCAGTGTGATTGGCAGATAGGGAACATTTGGGAGAGGTTATGGGGAGTGGCGACTTAAATGAAGGCATGACGTGGCCATTTTTGGGGCGTGTCACAGCCAATGATTACGTCTTTGGACACTGATTCTGTGTCAGTTGAGACAGACATACTGTAAGGTTGTCAAATGTCCAATGGGAGGTGGATAGTAATGCACATAAAAATAGACCATACAATGGGCTCAATTCAGGCAGCAGCAAAATTGTTCTCTAACGAGCAAAACCATGTGCAGTGCAGGGTGGGGGGGGTGGGGGGGGGGCCAAATATAAAGTACAGAGACGTGGGTTATTTTGTTTCTGTGCAGGGTATATACTGGCTGCTTTATTTTTACACTGCAATTTAGACTTCAGTTTGAACACACCCCACCCAAATCTAACTCTCTCTGCACATGTTATGTCTGCCACCCTGCAGTGCACTTGGTTTTGCCTATTAGAGAACAATTTTGCTGCTGCCATCAGGTCTGAATTAGGCTTAATGTGCATGCAATGGCAGTGTTGCTGGTGTGTAAAATAAATACCTGCACCTGCCATAGGGCTGGCACGTTTCAGTGGTGTGACGGATGGTGGCGTATAAGGACACACCGTCTTTTACAGCATGTACAGATACTAAAAGTGAGCATTTCAGTCCTTGCACATTCGGCTGAATGCATATCCACAAGGGAAGGAATGTGTACAGGGTCGGACTGGCCCGCAGGGGTACCAGGGAAACCACCGGTAGGCCCCACTGCCTGGGTGCCCACTCCTTCCCCTAGGGATCAGGTTCCAGACTGTGCACTTGTATTATACATGGTAGATATGTTGCATTACACTGCACTAAACTATTGTGTATTTCAAGCCTATGTGGAGGCTGGCCACACCCCCTTTGTAAGCTTGCCACACCCCCAAGTATGGGCCCCTATAACTGCATCCACCGGTGGGCCCTTCATGCCCCAGTCTGACACTGAATGTGTAGCACCATTTGTATAAACTCGAAGACTGGCAACTGCCAACGCATGCTGAATCAGGCCCCATGTGTTTTTTTAAGTATAGCTGATATTTGCTGGACGGTTTTTTTATTTGTTTTAATACCATTCAGGTGTGAATCCTTATGCAATTATTAATACAGGTATTTATAGGGAGACCTGAATCACTATGCACTTATGCTCCTGAGGAAGCTGGGATATTTTAACCCAGGGAAACACGTTGAGCTACATTTGTCTACATAACTTATGCCACTCAGACCTTTTCTCTCTCTCTCTCTCTATTTGTATAGTGTATATATTATATACAGTATGTCAATACATGCTTATCCACTGATTCAGAGTAAACAACAGAATCAATCGGTATTTCCAGCGCGATAAACCCCAATAGAGCCTTTTCTTGCTGACATTTCCTTGCAGCTCCAGCTGCAAAAAAAGTTTGCATCTGTAGTTTATCGCGAATGGTAAAATCTCTCATTTACTCTCCCAGCATGGCTATTTAGCTGCAGGGTCTAATTGAACATACCTCCCAATTTCTTTGTCCCTTGAAGAGGGACATCTTTGGCATGTGACCAAAATTAGGGGGCGTGGCCTCTAATCAGGGGGGCAAGGCCTCACAGATAGGGCGTGGCCTCATGGCAATCGATCGCTAACCATGCCCACGCTTTCATCACCATGTGGGCATGAACAGCGCTCAGTGAGCTGCCGGTCATGCCCCGCTGCTCAGAGCACAGAGTGACATGGGGATCTCCCAACAGCCCCCCCCCCACCACCACCACCACCCCACCGCGGGACACTGCAACCCGTGAGTGGGACAGCAGGACAGACCGTGAAAAACGGGACTGTCCCCTCAAAATTGGGACAGTTGTGAGGTATGAATTGAATAAGCCAGAGGTTCCCAAACTGTGTGCCGTGGCTCCCTGGGGTGCCTCGGGACACTTGCAGGGGTGCCCTGGATTGGTGGTCCAGGACTAATTAAAATTATTCATGGTCAATATAATAGGCAAAACCAGTGCTGGTGGCTGCCAGTCAGAAAATATGTGGCCAAACAGAAGCAAATCTTGTCCCTCACCACACAACTGACCCTAAGGATGACATATAAACGTGATCTACTTAATGTAATATTTCTTTCTAAATTCCTCAATAAGAAATGTTTGGCCTAGGGGTGCCGTGAAAAAAAATCTGATATTCTAGGGCGCCGTGATTCCAAAAAGTTTGGAAACTACTGGAATAAGCCCATAAACATGCCTCCCAATTTTAGCTTAAACGGAAGCGGGACTATCACGCAGCGGAGCCTCATGGCGACCCGAAAAGGGGTGTGGCCTCGGTCATGGGGCCGTGGCCTCATCTGAGTGGGCGTGGCCTTTCCAACCTATTCCAGCCTTTTGGGGGCATGCCCAGCGCTCCCCGAGCAGCTGGGCAGCCCCCTGACCCCCACCTAGCACTGAATACATGCTGTGCTCGTGCGCACAGTATGTATTCAGTGATCACCGGCTGCTTTGTAGAGCAGGGCAACGGGTGATCAAAGCCTCCCACAACTGAACCCCCCACCCGCCCACGGGATACTGCTGCCCGCGGGAAGGACTGCGGGACAGTGTCCGAAAAGCGGGACTGTCCCACTGGAATCGGGACAGTTGGCAGGTATGACATAAATATCTAATAACATTGTTATTGGTTGGGAATTACTTGCCTTTTGACAGCTGTGTTTACGTTAATATTCAGCCTAGATAAAAAGCATAACATAATTATTCAGAATTTGCATTTATATTTAGTGTAAGGCTGACCAGGAGGGGAAGACTGATGGGAGCTGGTCAGTTTTACATACAGTATCTTGCATATTGTGATGGTGAGTGGAGATGTTTGCAATGGGGAATTTCCCATTATGCACGTGCTGTGGGGAGGGGTGTTGGTACTTGCATGCTTGTTTTATTACTGTCAATCCAAAATTTACCAGTAACCACTTTACCATAGGCCATCTTGAGTTGAGTGTGGAAGCATAGGACATGCACAGACTGCCCCTGTAAGCTGTCCTCTTTAGAAAATATTTATACATAATTAAAAATATAATGAAATGTAATAGTTCATGGTTTGTGTTATTTTTTGTATTATTATTATTATTATTATTATTATTATTATTATTATTATTATTATTATTTTATTATTATTATCTGCTATATATTTGCCCAGATCTGTGTCTCTGACCCATTTCCTAACGCTGGGCGGAGTCACAATGCTGGGCGGAGTCAGAGTCATAGAGTCACAGATCTTGGTGGCTGTATGCAGGGCATGATCCCTTAACTTGCTGGTGAGTGGTGAGCACTTTAAATATCAATGATGACAAGCAGACGCACCTAAGACGCACAGGTCGCGCTCCCTGCCTGACCACACACTGCTGTGTCTATTTCCGTCCTGACCCGCGCACCCGCCCCTCCCCCACCCACAGCAACCCCACACCCACCGCACCCGACCCTCCACCACCCGTGGCACCCCTGGCCCACCCCATCCCCCACCAGCTGCACCCCCACAGCCGCCCCACCCCTCCCCCACCCGCGGCTCCCCTGTAGTCACCACTCCCCCACCCGCAGTGCCCACAGACCCCTCCCCATCCACGGCACCCCCCGCAGCCGCCCCTCCCCTGCTTGCGGCGCTTCTGGACCCGCTACCCCACCCGCCACACCCCAGCACCCACCACTCCCCCAACCACAGCACCTCCTCTGCAACCACCCCACCCGCCCCTCCCCCACCCACAGCACCACTCAACCCCTTCCCCATCCACCGCCCCCCCCCCCCCCCCCGCAGCCACCCCTCCCCCACCCGCAGCATCTACATACCCCATCCGCGGCACCCAGCACCTACCTCTCCCCCACCCACAGCACCTCTGGAACCCCTAACCCAACCACATCCCTCCCTCAACCCACCCCTCCCCCACACGCACCCCGATTGTACCCTCCCCTCCCCCACGCACAGCACCTCCAGACTCCCTCCTTCATCCGCGGCCCCCCGCACCCGCCCCTCCCCCACCAGCAGCATCTACAGACCCCATCTGTGCCCCCCCACACCCGCCCATCCCCCACCCACAGCACCTTTAGACCTCCTCCCCCATCCGCAAACCCCTATGCACCTGCCCCTCCCCCACCCGCAGCACCTCTGCACCCCTTCCCCCATCCACAAACCCCCCCGCAACCGCCCATACCCCACCCGTACCACCTCTGGACCCCCTCCCCCATCTACAGCACCTCTCTGCACCCACCCCTCCACCACACGCAGCAAATTGGACACCATCCGCAGCCGCTACCAGCGATTCCCTGAATCAGGGGTGATCAGCGGCACGGAGAGGCACCTCCACTTCACTGCACCCAACCCCCTTTTCAAAGACCCCCCCACCACACACACTGAACTTCTGTGAGTATAGGTGCTACCAATGGACATTGGGCTAATAAGCAACACTAATACTGTGGCCATTATGTGTATAAGTGACACTGCTACCTGTGGGCATTGCGTATACGTGGTGCTGCTAACTGTGGGCATTGTGTATAAGTGGCGCTGCTACCTGTGGGCACTGTGTGTATAAACGCAGCTGAATCATTTAGACCTCTATTCTGTACCCTGCTGGTGCTCTTCACACCGTCACAAGGGGCTAGGCCACCTTCACCATCGGACGCCCTTTCGTCATGCAATATTTAACCACTAACAAAACTAAGAATGCAGTAATACTCCATATAATACAAATATTGAACGCCAGAAAGGCGTGCAGGGGTTAACGGGGCATAGCACCTTGCGACGGTGTGAAGAGTGCCCATAGGGCATGATGAGTCACCTAGTTATTTATACTACTACTACTATTATTATTATTATTATTATTATTATTAATAATAATAATATATTTTTTATATTAAATTGACAATTGGTAAATGAGAGCTCGTAAGCAAACAATGCATAATAATAAAATTGGGTGGTGGAGGATGGCTATTACTGTTGTGCCTAAGGGTGACCTGACCCTTAAATCCATCCATGTATGATTGATGTGTTTTTGTCTGTTTGTGTAACATATCTGTGTTAGGTTAGTGGGTCACATTTAAATTAATCCCCACATCTCTGTCCTTTAGCAGATTATCGCTCTTAATAGCTACAGATTAATAATAACTAGTCTCAAATCCAGTTAAATTGACAGGGTAGCTCAAGAATCACCTTCAGACATGCCCAAGTAATTCTAAGGACAGATTATGTGTATGAGGAAGGATAATGGGAACTGTAATGAAGCAGCCTGAGTTGGTCGTCTCAGCTTGAAGATGGTGGTGCAGCAAAAGTCTTAATTGAGGTGATAATGACTTCTCTATACATGAAACAATAATGATAATCAGAAATTCGGGTGTGGTTGTTCTGTTGGTAAAATCGGAATGTACCGATGTCTGGTACATTGCGCATGTGTAGGTCCTATACTGTGCATGTGCAGTATTAGCATACCTGCCTACACTCTACCAGATCGGATGGGAGGTTCACGAAAATTGGATGACCTTCCTGCCCCCCCTCCCCTCCCTGAAGGGTAGGCAAGTCTCCTGGTATCTCTGCATAACCCTGGTCCCGGCTGCCCACTTTGTGAGTAAAGTGGGCAGTACGGGTGGCTGATGACGAAACTCTAGCTGCATCACGTCATCCTAGCCCTGCCCCCAGCTGTATGATGGTAATAATTATAGATGGAGCATGGCTGTGATGACGTGCCTCGGCCACCACGCCCCTGTACTGCACCCTCGCCACCACCCCTGCCCCCTGGGACACGTCATCCTCACGCTTGCCCACCCCCGGCTGAGCCATCCTGGCTGCTTCCTCCTGAATTGAGCAGCCAGAAAGTCGGCAAGTATGAGTATGGGTCCTGCATTGTTGCTTGCAAAGTGGCTGCAGATGTCAGGTGATTGACCGTCTACAGCCGTTTGGAGATGTGGAGTGGACAGCAATGCTCTCTGTTTCACAAAAGGAGGTGTGTTGCCTCCATTTTGTGGGAGTGCCAAGGCCACGGTCTCTATCTTCCAATGGGGGTTTCCTGGCCTCAGTGACAGAGCTGCAGTGGCCGGTCTGCGTAAACTCAGGGTTCCTCAGCCGGCTGATGGTGTTGCAGGTGATCCACACACACATGCATGCACGAGGCGTCTACTCTTATACCTAGGCTTACCATACTATCCCTTTAAACCGGGACACTCATGAATTACACAGGTTCAGTGGCTGGCTAACTTCAAGCCTACATTTCACCTGGTTTTAATCAGGGACAGAACCTGTATAATTCATAAGTGTCCTGGTTTAAAGGGGTAGTATGGTAAGCCTACTTATACCAGACGCAGGCCCGGCGCTCACCGCTCAGCAAAGGGATGCAGTGCAGGGAGGCGCCAGGAAGGAGAGGCGCTCTCCTTGCTCAGTATCCCTTTGCTGAGCAAACGTCCCCTCTGCCGCCTGCTGCGCCTGTCCAGAGGCGTCGGAACGGGGGAAGTGGGGGGGGGGGAGGCCGTAATGAGAAGAGGAGCAGAGACGCTACAGTCATACGAGGAGGAGGAAGGGGGACTCGGGGCTCTCCAACCGCTTAGGATCATCACCTGGCCCTTTTCATCTCTGCCCCCACCCGCATTGCAGCGGTCTCTCTCTCTCTTGTTGGCCGCACTGACTGATGGGAAGAGGGACGGACCGGAGCTCTGGGGCTGGCTGCAGCTGCAGTGAATACTCGGAGCCTAGCAGCTAACAACGGAGCCAGTGAGTAGAAAGCCAGGTAGCTGCCAGGCTTAGAAAGTATGTTTTGAAATTATTATTATTTTAAATACCATGGCACTGAAATCTTTCTCTCTCTCTCTCTCTCTCTCTCTCTCTCTCGTGTCTATTTATTTACCTCTACTGTCTATCTATCTATCTCCACTGTATATCTATGTCTGTCTATATATCTATCTATCTCTACTGTATATCTATGTCTGTCTATATATCTAGTAGTGATGAGCGGGTTCGGATCCTCGGGATCCGAACCCGCCCGAACTTCAATTTTTTTACACGGGTCCGAGCGACTCGGATCCTCCCGCCTTGCTCGGTTAACCCGAGCGCGCCCGAACGTCATCATCCCGCTGTCGGATTCTCGCGAGATTCGGATTCTATATAAGGAGCCGCGCGTCGCCGCCATTTTCACACGTGCATTGAGATTGATAGGGAGAGGACGTGGCTGGCGTCCTCTCCGTTATAGTAGAAAAAGACTGAGTATAAAGACTGAGTGACTTACTGTACTTATAATTGTGGGGAGGATTGGGGACGGGGAGCAGCTGTTAGGGAGTACAGTGCAGGGTTTACCACCAGTGAGTTTAATCCTTTGTTTCTCTACATGAAAAGAACGCTCGACCATATCTGTGCTCAGTGTGCTGCACTGCTGCATGATATATCTGTGCTGAGTGCACTGCTCAATCTGCCTAATTATGGGGACTGGGGAGCAGTTATAGCAGAAGTACAGTGCACAGTTTTGCTGACAGTGACCACCAGTCCAGTATACGTTTGTCTGCCTGAAAAACACTCCTGTGTTTTTTTTTTCCTTCATACTAGTTTAGCAGTCTGCTGACAGTGTCCACCAGGTCCGTTATATACAGTATATTATTATATATATAAGCAGTACGGTAGGCCATGGCTGTACCTACCTCTGTGTCGTCAGTGCACTCGTCGTCCATAAGTAATATAATACTATACTATCCATCCATCTACATTGTATACCTGTGGTGGTTTTTTTTTTCTTCATACTAGTTTAGCAGTCTGCTGACAGTGTCCACCAGGTCCGTTATATACAGTATATTATATATATAAGCAGTACGGTAGGCCACGGCTGTACCTACCTCTGTGTCGTCAGTGCACTCGTCGTCCATAAGTAATATAATACTATACTATCCATCCATCTACATTGTATACCTGTGGTGGTTTTTTTTTTTCTTCATACTAGTTTAGCAGTCTGCTGACAGTGTCCACCAGGTCCGTTATATACAGTATATTATATATATAAGCAGTAAGGTAGGCCACGGCTGTACCTACCTCTGTGTCGTCAGTGCACTCGTCGTCCATAAGTAATATAATACTATACTATCCATCCATCTACATTGTATACCTGTGGTGGGTTTTTTTTTCTTCATACTAGTTTAGCAGTCTGCTGACAGTGTCCACCAGGTCCGTTATATACAGTATATTATATATATAAGCGGTAGGGTAGGCCACGGCTGTACCTACCTCTGTGTCGTCAGTGCACTCGTCGTCCATAAGTAATATAATACTATACTATCCATCCATCTACATTGTATACCTGTGGTGGGTTTTTTTTCTTCATACTAGTTTAGCAGTCTGCTGACAGTGTCCACCAGGTCCGTTATATACAGTATATTATATATATATATATAAGCAGTACGGTAGGCCACGGCTGTACCTACCTCTGTGTCGTCAGTGCACTCGTCGTCCATAAGTAATATAATACTATACTATCCATCCATCTACATTGTATACCTGTGCTGGCTTTTTTTTTTCTTCATACTAGTTTAGCAGTCTGCTGACAGTGTCCACCAGGTCCGTTATATACAGTATATTATATATATAAGCAGTACGGTAGGCCACGGCTGTACCTACCTCTGTGTCGTCAGTGCACTCGTCGTCCATAAGTAATATAATACTATACTATCCATCCATCTACATTGTATACCTGTGGTGGTTTTTTTTTCTTCATACTAGTTTAGCAGTCTGCTGACAGTGTCCACCAGGTCCGTTATATACAGTATATTATATATATATAAGCAGTACGGTAGGCCACGGCTGTACCTACCTCTGTGTCGTCAGTGCACTCGTCGTCCATAAGTAATATAATACTATACTATCCATCCATCTACATTTTGTATACCTGTGGTGGCTTTTTTTTTCCTTCATAATAGTTTAGCAGTCTGCTGACAGTGTCCACCAGGTCCGTTATATACAGTATATTATATATATAAGCAGTACGGTAGGCCACGGCTGTACCTACCTCTGTGTCGTCTGTGCACTCGTCGTCCATAAGTAATATAATACTATACTATCCATCCATCTACATTGTATACCTGTGGTGGGGTTTTTTTTCTTCATACTAGTTTAGCAGTCTGCTGACAGTGTCCACCAGGTCCGTTATATACAGTATATTATATATATATATATATAAGCAGTACGGTAGGCCACGGCTGTACCTACCTCTGTGTCGTCAGTGCACTCGTCGTCCATAAGTAATATAATACTATACTATCCATCCATCTACATTGTATACCTGTGCTGGCTTTTTTTTTTCTTCATACTAGTTTAGCAGTCTGCTGACAGTGTCCACCAGGTCCGTTATATACAGTATATTATATATATAAGCAGTACGGTAGGCCACGGCTGTACCTACCTCTGTGTCGTCAGTGCACTCGTCGTCCATAAGTAATATAATACTATACTATCCATCCATCTACATTGTATACCTGTGGTGGTTTTTTTTTCTTCATACTAGTTTAGCAGTCTGCTGACAGTGTCCACCAGGTCCGTTATATACAGTATATTATATATATATAAGCAGTACGGTAGGCCACGGCTGTACCTACCTCTGTGTCGTCAGTGCACTCGTCGTCCATAAGTAATATAATACTATACTATCCATCCATCTACATTGTATACCTGTGGTGGCTTTTTTTTTTCTTCATACTAGTTTAGCAGTCTGCTGACAGTGTCCACCAGGTCCGTTATATACAGTATATTATATATATAAGCAGTACGGTAGGCCACGGCTGTACCTACCTCTGTGTCGTCAGTGCACTCGTCGTCCATAAGTAATATAATACTATACTATCCATCCATCTACATTGTATACCTGTGGTGGGTTTTTTTTTCTTCATACTAGTTTAGCAGTCTGCTGACAGTGTCCACCAGGTCCGTTATATACAGTATATTATATATATAAGCAGTACGGTAGGCCACGGCTGTACCTACCTCTGTGTCGTCAGTGCACTCGTCGTCCATAAGTAATATAATACTATACTATCCATCCATCTACATTGTATACCTGTGGTGGTTTTTTTTTTCTTCATACTAGTTTAGCAGTCTGCTGACAGTGTCCACCAGGTCCGTTATATACAGTATATTATATATATAAGCAGTAAGGTAGGCCACGGCTGTACCTACCTCTGTGTCGTCAGTGCACTCGTCGTCCATAAGTAATATAATACTATACTATCCATCCATCTACATTGTATACCTGTGGTGGGTTTTTTTTTCTTCATACTAGTTTAGCAGTCTGCTGACAGTGTCCACCAGGTCCGTTATATACAGTATATTATATATATAAGCGGTACGGTAGGCCACGGCTGTACCTACCTCTGTGTCGTCAGTGCACTCGTCGTCCATAAGTAATATAATACTATACTATCCATCCATCTACATTGTATACCTGTGGTGGGTTTTTTTTTCTTCATACTAGTTTAGCAGTCTGCTGACAGTGTCCACCAGGTCCGTTATATACAGTATATTATATATATATATATAAGCAGTACGGTAGGCCACGGCTGTACCTACCTCTGTGTCGTCAGTGCACTCGTCGTCCATAAGTAATATAATACTATACTATCCATCCATCTACATTGTATACCTGTGCTGGCTTTTTTTTTTCTTCATACTAGTTTAGCAGTCTGCTGACAGTGTCCACCAGGTCCGTTATATACAGTATATTATATATATAAGCAGTACGGTAGGCCACGGCTGTACCTACCTCTGTGTCGTCAGTGCACTCGTCGTCCATAAGTAATATAATACTATACTATCCATCCATCTACATTGTATACCTGTGGTGTTTTTTTTTTCTTCATACTAGTTTAGCAGTCTGCTGACAGTGTCCACCAGGTCCGTTATATACAGTATATTATATATATATAAGCAGTACGGTAGGCCACGGCTGTACCTACCTCTGTGTCGTCAGTGCACTCGTCGTCCATAAGTAATATAATACTATACTATCCATCCATCTACATTGTATACCTGTGCTGGCTTTTTTTTTTCTTCATACTAGTTTAGCAGTCTGCTGACAGTGTCCACCAGGTCCGTTATATACAGTATATTATATATATAAGCAGTACGGTAGGCCACGGCTGTACCTACCTCTGTGTCGTCAGTGCACTCGTCGTCCATAAGTAATATAATACTATACTATCCATCCATCTACATTGTATACCTGTGGTGGGTTTTTTTTCTTCATACTAGTTTAGCAGTCTGCTGACAGTGTCCACCAGGTCCGTTATATACAGTATATTATATATATATAAGCAGTACGGTAGGCCACGGCTGTACCTACCTCTGTGTCGTCAGTGCACTCGTCGTCCATAAGTAATATAATACTATACTATCCATCCATCTACATTGTATACCTGTGGTGGCTTTTTTTTTTCTTCATACTAGTTTAGCAGTCTGCTGACAGTGTCCACCAGGTCCGTTATATACAGTATATTACATATATATAAGCAGTACGGTAGGCCACGGCTGTACCTACCTCTGTGTCGTCACTGCACTCGTCGTCCATAAGTAATATAATACTATACTATCCATCCATCTACATTGTATACCTGTGGTGGGTTTTTTTTTCTTCATACTAGTTTAGCAGTCTGCTGACAGTGTCCACCAGGTCCGTTATATACAGTATATTATATATATAAGCAGTACGGTAGGCCACGGCTGTACCTACCTCTGTGTCGTCAGTGCACTCGTCATCCATAAGTAATATAATAATATACTATCCATCCATCTACATTGTATACCTGTGGTGGGTTTTTTTTTCTTCATACTAGTTTAGCAGTCTGCTGACAGTGTCCACCAGGTCCGTTATATACAGTATATTATATATATATATATATATATATATATATATATAAGCAGTACGGTAGGCCACGGCTGTACCTACCTCTGTGTCGTCAGTGCACTCGTCGTCCATAAGTAATATACTATACTATCCATCCATCTACATTGTATACCTGTGGTGGGTTTTTTTTTTCTTCATACTAGTTTAGCAGTCTGCTGACAGTGTCCACCAGGTCCGTTATATACAGTATATTATTATATATATAAGCAGTACGGTAGGCCATGGCTCTACCTACCTCTGTGTCGTCAGTGCACTCGTCGTCCATAAGTAATATAATACTATACTATCCATCCATCTACATTGTATACCTGTGGTGGTTTTTTTTTCTTCATACTAGTTAAGCAGTCTGCTGACAGTGTCCACCAGGTCCGTTATATACAGTATATTATATATATAAGCAGTACGGTAGGCCACGGCTGTACCTACCTCTGTGTCGTCAGTGCACTCGTCGTCCATAAGTAATATAATACTATACTATCCATCCATCTACATTGTATACCTGTGGTGGGTTTTTTTTTCTTCATACTAGTTTAGCAGTCTGCTGACAGTGTCCACCAGGTCCGTTATATACAGTATATTATATATATAAGCAGTAAGGTAGGCCACGGCTGTACCTACCTCTGTGTCGTCAGTGCACTCGTCGTCCATAAGTAATATAATACTATACTATCCATCCATCTACATTGTATACCTGTGGTGGGTTTTTTTTTCTTCATACTAGTTTAGCAGTCTGCTGACAGTGTCCACCAGGTCCGTTATATACAGTATATTATATATATAAGCGGTACGGTAGGCCACGGCTGTACCTACCTCTGTGTCTTCAGTGCACTCGTCGTCCATAAGTAATATAATACTATACTATCCATCCATCTACATTGTATACCTGTGGTGGGTTTTTTTTTCTTCATACTAGTTTAGCAGTCTGCTGACAGTGTCCACCAGGTCCGTTATATACAGTATATTATATATATATATATATATATATATATATATATATAAGCAGTACGGTAGGCCATGGCTGTACCTACCTCTGTGTCGTCAGTGCACTCGTCGTCCATAAGTAATATAATACTATACTATCCACCCATCTACATTGTATACCTGTGCTGGCTTTTTATTTCTTCATACTAGTTTAGCAGTCTGCTGACAGTGTCCACCAGGTCCGTTATATACAGTATATTATATATATATAAGCAGTACGGTAGGCCACGGCTGTACCTACCTCTGTGTCATCAGTGCACTCGTCGTCCATAAGTAATATAATACTATACTATCCATCCATCTACATTGTATACCTGTGGTGGGTTTTTTTTCTTCATACTAGTTTAGCAGTCTGCTGACAGTGTCCACCAGGTCCGTTATATACAGTATATTATATATATATATAAGCAGTACGGTAGGCCACGGCTGTACCTACCTCTGTGTCGTCAGTGCACTCGTCGTCCATAAGTAATATAATACTATACTATCCATCCATCTACATTGTATACCTGTGGTGGCTTTTTTTTTTTCTTCATACTAGTTTAGCAGTCTGCTGACAGTGTCCACCAGGTCCGTTATATACAGTATATTATATATATAAGCAGTACGGTAGGCCACGGCTGTACCTACTTCTGTGTCGTCAGTGCACTCGTCGTCCATAAGTAATATAATACTATACTATCCATCCATCTACATTGTATACCTGTGGTGGGTTTTTTTTTTCTTCACACTAGTTTAGCAGTCTGCTGACAGTGTCCACCAGGTCCGTTATATACAGTATATTATATATAAGCAGTACGGTAGGCCACGGCTGTACCTACCTCTGTGTCGTCAGTGCACTCGTCGTCCATAAGTAATATAATACTATACTATCCATCCATCTACATTGTATACCTGTGGTGGGTTTTTTTTTCTTCATACTAGTTTAGCAGTCTGCTGACAGTGTCCACCAGGTCCGTTATATACAGTATATTATATATATAAGCAGTAAGGTAGGCCACGGCTGTACCTACCTCTGTGTCGTCAGTGCACTCGTCGTCCATAAGTAATATAATACTATACTATCCATCCATCTACATTGTATACCTGTGGTGGGTTTTTTTTTCTTCATACTAGTTTAGCAGTCTGCTGACAGTGTCCACCAGGTCCGTTATATACAGTATATTATATATATAAGCGGTACGGTAGGCCACGGCTGTACCTACCTCTGTGTCGTCAGTGCACTCGTCGTCCATAAGTAATATAATACTATACTATCCATCCATCTACATTGTATACCTGTGGTGGGTTTTTTTTTCTTCATACTAGTTTAGCAGTCTGCTGACAGTGTCCACCAGGTCCGTTATATACAGTATATTATATATATATATATAAGCAGTACGGTAGGCCACGGCTGTACCTACCTCTGTGTCGTCAGTGCACTCGTCGTCCATAAGTAATATAATACTATACTATCCATCCATCTACATTGTATACCTGTGCTGGCTTTTTTTTTTCTTCATACTAGTTTAGCAGTCTGCTGACAGTGTCCACCAGGTCCGTTATATACAGTATATTATATATATAAGCAGTACGGTAGGCCACGGCTGTACCTACCTCTGTGTCGTCAGTGCACTCGTCGTCCATAAGTAATATAATACTATACTATCCATCCATCTACATTGTATACCTGTGGTGGTTTTTTTTTCTTCATACTAGTTTAGCAGTCTGCTGACAGTGTCCACCAGGTCCGTTATATACAGTATATTATATATATATAAGCAGTACGGTAGGCCACGGCTGTACCTACCTCTGTGTCGTCAGTGCACTCGTCGTCCATAAGTAATATAATACTATACTATCCATCCATCTACATTGTATACCTGTGCTGGCTTTTTTTTTTCTTCATACTAGTTTAGCAGTCTGCTGACAGTGTCCACCAGGTCCGTTATATACAGTATATTATATATATAAGCAGTACGGTAGGCCACGGCTGTACCTACCTCTGTGTCGTCAGTGCACTCGTCGTCCATAAGTAATATAATACTATACTATCCATCCATCTACATTGTATACCTGTGGTGGGTTTTTTTTCTTCATACTAGTTTAGCAGTCTGCTGACAGTGTCCACCAGGTCCGTTATATACAGTATATTATATATATATAAGCAGTACGGTAGGCCACGGCTGTACCTACCTCTGTGTCGTCAGTGCACTCGTCGTCCATAAGTAATATAATACTATACTATCCATCCATCTACATTGTATACCTGTGGTGGCTTTTTTTTTTCTTCATACTAGTTTAGCAGTCTGCTGACAGTGTCCACCAGGTCCGTTATATACAGTATATTATATATATAAGCAGTACGGTAGGCCACGGCTGTACCTACCTCTGTGTCGTCACTGCACTCGTCGTCCATAAGTAATATAATACTATACTATCCATCCATCTACATTGTATACCTGTGGTGGGTTTTTTTTTCTTCATACTAGTTTAGCAGTCTGCTGACAGTGTCCACCAGGTCCGTTATATACAGTATATTATATATATAAGCAGTACGGTAGGCCACGGCTGTACCTACCTCTGTGTCGTCAGTGCACTCGTCATCCATAAGTAATATAATAATATACTATCCATCCATCTACATTGTATACCTGTGGTGGGTTTTTTTTTCTTCATACTAGTTTAGCAGTCTGCTGACAGTGTCCACCAGGTCCGTTATATACAGTATATTATATATATATATATATATATATATATATATATATATATATATAAGCAGTACGGTAGGCCACGGCTGTACCTACCTCTGTGTCGTCAGTGCACTCGTCGTCCATAAGTAATATACTATACTATCCATCCATCTACATTGTATACCTGTGGTGGGTTTTTTTTTTCTTCATACTAGTTTAGCAGTCTGCTGACAGTGTCCACCAGGTCCGTTATATACAGTATATTATTATATATATAAGCAGTACGGTAGGCCATGGCTCTACCTACCTCTGTGTCGTCAGTGCACTCGTCGTCCATAAGTAATATAATACTATACTATCCATCCATCTACATTGTATACCTGTGGTGGTTTTTTTTTCTTCATACTAGTTAAGCAGTCTGCTGACAGTGTCCACCAGGTCCGTTATATACAGTATATTATATATATAAGCAGTACGGTAGGCCACGGCTGTACCTACCTCTGTGTCGTCAGTGCACTCGTCGTCCATAAGTAATATAATACTATACTATCCATCCATCTACATTGTATACCTGTGGTGGGTTTTTTTTTCTTCATACTAGTTTAGCAGTCTGCTGACAGTGTCCACCAGGTCCGTTATATACAGTATATTATATATATAAGCAGTAAGGTAGGCCACGGCTGTACCTACCTCTGTGTCGTCAGTGCACTCGTCGTCCATAAGTAATATAATACTATACTATCCATCCATCTACATTGTATACCTGTGGTGGGTTTTTTTTTCTTCATACTAGTTTAGCAGTCTGCTGACAGTGTCCACCAGGTCCGTTATATACAGTATATTATATATATAAGCGGTACGGTAGGCCACGGCTGTACCTACCTCTGTGTCTTCAGTGCACTCGTCGTCCATAAGTAATATAATACTATACTATCCATCCATCTACATTGTATACCTGTGGTGGGTTTTTTTTTCTTCATACTAGTTTAGCAGTCTGCTGACAGTGTCCACCAGGTCCGTTATATACAGTATATTATATATATATATATATATATATATATATATATAAGCAGTACGGTAGGCCATGGCTGTACCTACCTCTGTGTCGTCAGTGCACTCGTCGTCCATAAGTAATATAATACTATACTATCCACCCATCTACATTGTATACCTGTGCTGGCTTTTTATTTCTTCATACTAGTTTAGCAGTCTGCTGACAGTGTCCACCAGGTCCGTTATATACAGTATATTATATATATATAAGCAGTACGGTAGGCCACGGCTGTACCTACCTCTGTGTCATCAGTGCACTCGTCGTCCATAAGTAATATAATACTATACTATCCATCCATCTACATTGTATACCTGTGGTGGTTTTTTTTTCTTCATACTAGTTTAGCAGTCTGCTGACAGTGTCCACCAGGTCCGTTATATACAGTATATTATATATATATATAAGCAGTACGGTAGGCCACGGCTGTACCTACCTCTGTGTCGTCAGTGCACTCGTCGTCCATAAGTAATATAATACTATACTATCCATCCATCTACATTGTATACCTGTGGTGGCTTTTTTTTTTTCTTCATACTAGTTTAGCAGTCTGCTGACAGTGTCCACCAGGTCCGTTATATACAGTATATTATATATATAAGCAGTACGGTAGGCCACGGCTGTACCTACTTCTGTGTCGTCAGTGCACTCGTCGTCCATAAGTAATATAATACTATACTATCCATCCATCTACATTGTATACCTGTGGTGGGTTTTTTTTTTCTTCACACTAGTTTAGCAGTCTGCTGACAGTGTCCACCAGGTCCGTTATATACAGTATATTATATATAAGCAGTACGGTAGGCCACGGCTGTACCTACCTCTGTGTCGTCAGTGCACTCGTCGTCCATAAGTAATATAATACTATACTATCCATCCATCTACATTGTATACCTGTGGTGGGTTTTTTTTTCTTCATACTAGTTTAGCAGTCTGCTGACAGTGTCCACCAGGTCCGTTATATACAGTATATTATATATATATATATATAAGCAGTACGGTAGGCCACGGCTGTACCTACCTCTGTGTCGTCAGTGCACTCGTCGTCCATAAGTAATATAATACTATACTATCCATCCATCTACATTGTATACCTGTGGTGGTTTTTTTTTTCTTCATACTAGTTTAGCAGTCTGCTGACAGTGTCCACCAGGTCCGTTATATACAGTATATTATATATATATATATATATATATATATATAAGCAGTACGGTAGGCCACGGCTGTACCTACCTCTGTGTCGTCAGTGCACTCGTCGTCCATAAGTAATATAATACTATACTATCCATCCATCTACATTGTATACCTGTGGTGGGTTTTTTTTTCTTCATACTAGTTTAGCAGTCTGCTGACAGTGTCCACCAGGTCCGTTATATACAGTATATTATATATATAAGCAGTACGGTAGGCCACGGCTGTACCTACCTCTGTGTCGTCAGTGCACTCGTCGTCCATAAGTAATATAATACTATACTATCCATCCATCTACATTGTATACCTGTGGTGGCTTTTTTTTTTCTTCATACTAGTTTAGCAGTCTGCTGACAGTGTCCACCAGGTCCGTTATATACAGTATATTATATATAAGCAGTACGGTAGGCCACGGCTGTACCTACCTCTGTGTTGTCAGTGCACTCGTCGTCCATAAGTAATATAATACTATACTATCCATCCATCTACATTGTATACCTGTGGTGGCTTTTAGTTGTGCGCAAAATATGGAGAACAAAAATGTGGAGGTTAAAAAAATAGGGAAAGATCAAGATCCACTTCCACCTCGTGCTGAAGCTGCTGCCACTAGTCATGGCCGAGACGATGAAATGCCATCAACGTCGTCTGCCAAGGCCGATGCCCAATGTCATAGTACAGAGCATGTAAAATCCAAAACACAAAAGATCAGTAAAAAAATGACCCAAAAATCAAAATTAAAAGCGTCTGAGGAGAAGCGTAAACTTGCCAATATGCCATTTACGACACGGAGTGGCAAGGAACGGCTGAGGCCCTGGCCTATGTTCATGGCTAGTGGTTCAGCTTCACATGAGGATGGAAGCACTCATCCTCTCGCTAGAAAAAAGAAAAGACTTGCGGCAAAAGCACAGCAAAGAACTGTGCGTTCTTCGAAATCCCAAATCCCAAAGGAGAGTCCAATTGTGTCGGTTGCGATGCCTGACCTTCCCAACACTGGACAGGAAGAGCTTGCGCCTTCCACCATTTGCACGCCCCCTGCAAGTGCTGGAAGGAGCACCCGCAGTCCAGTTCCTGATAGTGAAATTGAAGATGTCAGTGTTGAAGTACACCAGGATGAGGATATGGGTGTTGCTGGCGCTGGGGAGGAAATTGACAAGTAGGATTCTGATGGTGAGGTGGTTTGTTTAAGTCAGGCACCCGGGGAGACACCTGTTGTCCGTGGGAGGAATATGGCCATTGACATGCCTGGTCAAAATACAAAAAAAATCAGCTCTTCAGTGTGGAATTATTTCAACAGAAATGCGGACAACTGGTGTCAAGCCGTGTGTTGCCTTTGTCAAGCTGTAATAAGTAGGGGTAAGGACGTTAACCACCTCAGAACATCCTCCCTTATACGTCACCTGCAGCGCATTCATAATAAGTCAGTGACAAGTTCAAAAACTTTGGGCGACAGCGGAAGCAGTCCACTGACCAGTAAATCCCTTCCTCTTGTAACCAAGCTCGCGCAAACCACACCACCAACTCCCTCAGTGTCAATTTCCTCCTTACCCAGGAAAGCCAATAGTCCTGCAGGCCATGTCACTGGCAAGTCTGACGAGTCCTCTCCTGCCTGGGATTCCTCCGATGCATCCTTGAGTGTAACGCCTACTGCTGCTGGCGCTGCTGTTGTTGCTGCTGGGAGTCGATCGGCATCCCAGAGGGGAAGTCGGAAGACCACTTGTACTACTTCCAGTAAGCAATTGACTGTCCAACAGTCCTTTGCTAGGAAGATGAAATATCACAGCAGTCATCCTGTTGCAAAGCGGATAACTGAGGCCTTGACAACTATGTTGGTATTAGACGTGCGTCCAGTATCCGCCGTTAGTTCACAGGGAACTAGACAATTGCTTGAGGTAGTGTGCCCCCGTTACCAAATACCATCTAGGTTCCACTTCTCTAGGCAGGCGATACCGAGAATGTACACGGACGTCAGTAAAAGACTCACCAGTGTCCTAAAAAATGCAGTTGTACCCAATGTCCACTTAACCACGGACATGTGGACAAGTGGAGCAGGGCAGACTCAGGACTACATGACTGTGACAGCCCACTGGGTAGATGTATTGCCTCCCGCTGCAAGAACAGCAGCGGCGCACCAGTAGCAGCATCTCGCAAACGCCAACTCGTTCCTAGGCAGGCTACGCTTTGTATCACCGCTTTCCAGAATACGCACACAGCTGAAAACCTCTTACGGCAACTGAGGAAGATCATCGCAGAATGGCTTACCCCAATTGGACTCTCCTGGGGATTTGTGGCATCGGACAACGCCAGCAATATTGTGCGTGCATTACATCTGGGCAAATTCCAGCACGTCCCATGTTTTGCACATACCTTGAATTTGGTGGTGCAGAATTATTTAAAAAACGACAGGGGCGTGCAAGAGATGCTGTCGGTGGCCAGAAGAATTGCGGGACACTTTCGGCGTACAGGCACCGCGTACAGAAGACTGGAGCACCACCAAAAACACCTGAACCTGCCATCATCTGAAGCAAGAGGTGGTAACGAGGTGGAATTCAACCCTCTATATGCTTCAGAGGATGGAGGAGCAGCAAAAGGCCATTCAAGCCTATACATCTGGCCACGATATAGGCAAAGGAGGTGGAATGCACCTGTCTCAAGCGCAGTGGAGAATGATTTCAACGTTGTGCAAGGTTCTGCGACCTTTTGAACTTGCCACACGTGAAGTCAGTTCAGACACTGCCAGCCTGAGTCAGGTCATTCCCCTCATCAGGCTTTTGCAGAAGAAGCTGGAGGCATTGAAGGAGGAGCTAAAACAGAGCGATTCCGCTAGGCATGTGGGACTTGTGGATGGAGCCCTTCATTCGCTTAACCAGGATTCACGTGTGGTCAATCTGTTGAAATCAGAGCACTACATTTTGGCCACCGTGCTCGATCCTAGATTTAAAACCTACGTTGGATCTCTCTTTCTGGTAGACACAAGTCTGCAGAGGTTCAAAGAACTGCTGGTGAGAAAATTGTCAAGTCAAGCGGAACGCGACCCGTCAACATCTCCTCCTTCACATTCTCCCGCAACTGGGGGTGCGAGGAAAAGGCTACGAATTCCGAGCCCACCCGCTGGCGGTGATGCAGGGCAGTCTGGAGCGACTGCTGATGCTGACATCTGGTCCGGACTGAAGGACCTGCCAACGATTACTGACATGTCGTCTACTGTCACTGCATATGATTCTCTCACCATTGAAAGAATGGTGGAGGATTATATGAGTGACCGCATCCAAGTAGGCACGTCAGACAGTCCGTACGTATACTGGCAGGAAAAAGAGGCAATTTGAGGCCCTTGCACAAACTGGCTTTATTCTACCTAAGTTGCCCTCCCTCCAGTGTGTACTCCGAAAGAGTGTTTAGTGCCGCCGCTCACCTTGTCAGCAATCGGCGTACGAGGTTACTTCCAGAAAATGTGGAGAAGATGATGTTCATTAAAATGAATTATAATCAATTCCTCCATGGAGACATTCACCAGCAGCAATTGCCTCCAGAAAGTACACGGGGACCTGAGATGGTGGATTCCAGTGGGGACGAATTAATAATCTGTGAGGAGGGGGATGTACACAGTGAAAGGGGTGATGAATCGGACGATGATGATGAGGTGGACATCTTGCCTCTGTAGAGCCAGTTTGTGCAAGGAGAGATTGATTGCTTCTTTTTTGGTGGGGGCCCAAACCAACCAGTCATTTCAGTCACAGTCGTGTGGCAGACCCTGTCGCTGAAATGATGGGTTCGTTAAAGTGTGCATGTCCTGTTTTTACAACATAAGGGTTTTTGGGAGGGCCCAAGGACAATTCCATCTTGCACCTCTTTTTTCTTTCATTTTTCTTTGCGTCATGTGCTGTTTGGGGAGTATTTTTTGGAAGGGCCATCCTGCCTGACACTGCAGTGCCACTCCTAGATGGGCCAGGTGTTTGTGTCGGCCACTAGGGTCGCTTAGCTTAGTCGTCACACAGCTACCTCATTGCGCCTCTTTTTTTCTTTGCGTCATGTGCTGTTTGGGGAGTATTTTTTGGAAGGGCCATCCTGCGTGACACTGCAGTGTCACTCCTAGATGGGCCAGGTGTTTGTGTCGGCCACTAGGGTCGCTTAGCTTAGTCGTCACACAGCTACCTCATTGCGCCTCTTTTTTTCTTTGCGTCATTTGCTGTTTGGGGAGTATTTTTTGGAAGGGCCATCCTGCCTGACACTGCAGTGCCACTCCTAGATGGGCCAGGTGTTTGTGTCGGCCACTAGGGTCGCTTAGCTTAGTCGTCACACAGCTACCTCATTGCGCCTCTTTTTTTCTTTGCGTCATGTGCTGTTTGGGGAGTATTTTTTGGAAGGGCCATCCTGCCTGACACTGCAGTGCCACTCCTAGATGGGCCAGGTGTTTGTGTCGGCCACTAGGGTCGCTTAGCTTAGTCGTCACACAGCTACCTCATTGCGCCTCTTTTTTTCTTTGCGTCATGTGCTGTTTGGGGAGTATTTTTTTGAAGGGCCATCCTGCGTGACACTGCAGTGCCACTCCTAGATGGGCCAGGTGTTTGTGTCGGCCACTAGGGTCGCTTAGCTTAGTCGTCACACAGCTACCCCATTGCGCCTCTTTTTTTCTTTGCGTCATGTGCTGTTTGGGGAGTATTTTTTGGAAGGGCCATCCTGCCTGACACTGCAGTGCCACTCCTAGATGGGCCAGGTGTTTGTGTTGGCCACTAGGGTCGCTTAGCTTAGTCGTCACACAGCTACCTCATTGCGCCTCTTTTTTTCTTTGCATCATGTGCTGTTTAGGGAGTATTTTTTTGAAGGGCCATCCTGCGTGACACTGCAGTGCCACTCCTAGATGGGCCAGGTGTTTGTGTCGGCCACTTGTGTCGCTTAGCTTAGCCATCCAGCGACCTCGGTGCAAATTTTAGGACTAAAAATAATATTGTGAGGTGTGAGGTGTTCAGAATAGACTGGAAATGAGTGTAAATTATGGTTATTGAGGTTAATAATACTATGAGATCAAAATGACCCCCATATTCTATGATTTAAGCTGTTTTTTAGGGTTTTTTGAAAAAAACACCCGAATCCAAAACACAACCGAATCCGACAAAAAAAATTCGGTGAGGTTTTGCCAAAACGCGTTCGAACCCAAAACACGGCCGCGGAACCGAACCCAAAACCAAAACACAAAACCCGAAAAATTTCCGGTGCACATCACTAATATCTAGCTATCTCCAGGGGCGGAAGTTCCGGAGTCAATGGAGTCGGTCGCCGCCGGGCTTCAGCTCTGAAGGGGGCACTCGGCCTGACCGTCTCCATTGCCTCCTGTTACTTCCGACTCGAGTACAGCCTCTGTGCGCCAGCGGCCAGCTACTCGGAATGTGCTAACCACATCTTGGTTTCCGAGGAGCAGCAGCTTCACTCCAGAATCTCAGCGGGCAGGAGGCGGGGTTTGCAGTCGGTGGGCCCCGCCTCCTGACAGTCTTGCAGTCCATCTACCGGCAGCTCTCTCCTCGCCAGAGTGGCTCATGCCGGGCGGGAAGTACTAGTAATTTGCAGCCCGCGCTCTTTACCTGCTCCCTGCTGTCCTGGAGTCTGCTGGATGGCTGATTTCAGGTGAGGCGTGGCAGCGGAGGCTGCAATGTTTGGGGATCCAAGTGTGTGTATAAAAATAAACAACAAAGATTTTCCCCCACAAAAATAAATAAATAATTATATATATATATATATATATATATATATATATATATACTGTATTGGGCTGTGTATGTGAACAGTATGTATATGGGGCTATGTGTGTGTATGTGTACACTATGTATATGGAGCTATGTGTGTGTATGTGTACAGTATGTATATGGGGCTATGTGTGTGTATGTGTACAGTATGTATGTATATGGAGCTCTGTGTGTGTGTGTGTGTGTGTGTGTGTGTGTGTGTGTGTGTGTGTGTGTGTGTGTGTGTGTGTGTGTGTGTGTACACAGTCTGTATGTATATGGGGCTGTGTGTGTATGTGTACATTATGTATATGGGGCTGTGTGTATGTGTATAGTGTGTATGTATATGGGGCTGTGTGTGTATGTGTACAGTATGTATATGGGGCTATGTGTGTGTATGTGTACAGTATGTATATGGGCCTTATGGGGCTATGTCTGTGTATGTGTACAGTATGTATGTATATGGGGCTGTGGGTGGGTGTATGTGTACAGTATGTATGTATATGGGGCTGTGTGTGTGTATGTGTACAGTATGTATATGGGGCTGTGTGTACAGTGTGTATGTATATGGGGCTGTGTGTGTATGTGTACAGTATGTATATGGGGCTGTGTGTGTATGTGTACAGTATGTATGTATATGGGGCTGTGTGTGTATGTGTACAGTATGTATGTATGTATGTATATGGGGCTGTGTGTGTATGTGTACAGTATGTATGTATATGGGGCTGTGTGTGTGTACAGTATGTATATGGGTGTGTGTGTGTGTGTGTGTGTGTGTGTGTGTGTGTGTGTGTGTGTGTGTGTGTGTGTGTGTGTGTGTGTGTGTGTATACTGGGCTGTGTGTGTGTATGTTCTGTATATGTGAGCTGTCCATGTGCGGACTGGCATATTTGGGGCTGTTTGTGTGCGCGTATGAGGCTGTGCATGTGTGTGTATGGGACTGTGCATGTATGGGGATGTGTGCGCATATGTGGCTGTGTGCAGCGACGGACGTATCGGAGACAATGGAGTTGGGCGCCAGTTCTGAAAGGGGCACCTCGATCTTCTCCATTGCCTCTGTTGAGCTCCCCCAGTCTCTGTGCACCAGCCACTACAGTATGTGTATGAACGGGTGGTATTCATGTGACCGCCGGTCAGCTGACCGACAGTCACATGACCTCCTCCACCAGCCCGGCGGGTCACTGTCCCGATGGTTGGCATGCCGACCAACAGGGACTATTTCCACTCGTGGGTGTCCACGACACCCATAGAGTGGGAATAGAACCCGTGGCGACTGCAGGTCGCCACCGAGCCCACAGCGTGGCAAGCGCAGCGAGCCCGCAAGGGGCTTGCTGCACTCGCCCCTCCCCGCCGGGATCCCGGCGTCGGTAAGCTGACCGGCGGTCAGGAGACCGCCGGTCAGCCGTACTACACCCGTATGAACAGCACTGCGGTGGCAGTGCACAGCAGCATCATTATAGAATCTCAGTGGCTTGGAGGAGGTGAGGTTTGCTGGTAGTATCAGGCAATACGCCCACCTTCCAACAGCCTTGCTGCTCATTTCCCACAGCCCACCAGCTTGCTTCTGCCGACACCCCCCTCGCACCGGCACATGCTGCTTAGGAAGGTTCTCCTGGACGATGCCTTGCATTTATATCTGCTTTACTGTAGGTGAGGAGGCTGTCTGTATATGTAGCTGTTTGCGTGTCTGTGTATAAGTGGGTGTGTGTGTACACAGTATGCGGCAGTTTGTGTATATGTGACTGTAGATGTGGCTGTCTGCATATGTGGCTATGTTTGTATGTGGCTGTGTATATGTGGCTGTGTGTGTGCGCATATGTGGCTGTGTATATGTGGCTGTGTGTGTGCGCGCATATCTGGCTGTGTATATGTGGCTGTGTGTGCGCATATGTGGCTGTGTATATGTGGCTGTGTGTGTGCGCATATGTGGCTGCAAATGAGGTGGGGGGGGGGGGCACACCATTGTCTAATTTGCCTCCGGGCATCTGGTTTGAACTTACGCCCCTGGCTATCTCTACTGTATACCTATGTCTGTCTATATATCTAGCTATCTCTACTGTATATCTATGTCTGTCTATAATATATCTATCTATCTATCTATCTCTACTGTATATCTATGTCTGTCTATTTATCTATTTATTTCTCTACCTCTACAGTATATCTACTGTATGTCTGGGTGTCGTACGGTATGCCGGCGCTCGGGCTCCCGGCGCCCAGCATACCGGCGCCGGGAGCCCGATTGCCGGCATACCGACAGCGTGGCGAGCGCAAAGGAGCCCCTTGCGGGCTAACTGCGCTCGCCACGCTGCGGGCACAGTGGCGCGCCACACTATTTTATTCTCCCTCCAGGGGGGTCGTGGACCCCCACGAGGGAGAATAGTTGTCGTTATGACGGGTGTCGGGATTCCGGCGCCGGTATACTGTGCGCCGGGATCCCGACATTCGGCATACAGAAGACCACCCGTATGTCTGTTTATCTATGCCAATTCCCACCACCTGCCGAGCGATTTGCATTAGTTGCTATCTGTTCTGACTTGCAAGCACTTTTTTTAAAGGGTTCTTTTATATAACTATTGCTGCTATATTTATTTATTTATTTTGTATTGTATTCATTGTTTATGTCTGCAGATTCCCATGTGTGGTTTCTATTAGAACAGACATTTTGGGAGGAGTAGATATGGAAGCAACTAGGTGGGAGGAAGCGATACACAGGGCCCAGTGTGTATGACACCATGCACCCCAGGCCCCAGTATGTGTCACTATGGGGGTCATTCCGACCCGTTCGCATGCAGCACAGGGGGCGTTGTGTGTGTAAGCGTCATTGGTACAGGGGACATTGTGTGTGTGTGTAAGAGTCACTGGTACAGGGGGCGTTACGTGTGTAAGCGTCACTGCTACATGGGGCGTTACGTGTGTAAGTATCACTACTAAAGGGTGCGTTACGTGTGTAAGCAGCACTGGTACAGGGGGCGTTGCGTGTGTAAGAGTCACTGGTACAGGGGGTGTTGCGTGTGTAAGCGTCACCACTACAGGGGGCGTTACGTGTGTAAGCGTCACTGGTACAGGGAGCATTACATGTGTAAGCGGCACTACTACAGGGAGCATTACGTGTATAAGCGTCACTGCTACAGGGTGGCGTTATATGTGCTGTCCCATTGTAAAGTATAGGAGGGCGCAAATATATAGTTTGCAGGGGGCGCCGAAAACCCTAGCACCGGCCCTGACCAGATGCTTCATGCTGCATTACCATATGAAAGGATTGCTGTTGCTTCCAAGTAAGCAGCACCTGTGCTTTCAACAACCAAAAGTTGGCAGATAATTACTGCAGTACTTACCTACTTTTAAATGTGCCCTCCAGGAGATCCCAAAGGTATCATCATGGTGGGTGGTGCATTGCAAATTGTGTCATAATGGCCAAATGATGCTGCTATGTAAATCAAGCCCTCGGACCACCCACATTATGTAAATCATGTCCTCAAGCCATCGGGCCACCCACAGTGACCCTATTATTCTGTGTTCAACAAATATTTTGTAGATCTGATTAGGCCTAAAGTGACAGCTGTATCTAATGCAGAGGCGTAGCTAGGGTTTTTGTAGCCCAGGGCAAGATGTAAAATGTGCCCCCCCCCCCCCCCCAAAAAAAAGCACACAAAAAGAAGCATGTGCGCGCGCCTAAGGCGCGCGCGTCGAAAAATTGGGCGTGGCCACCCTCCAGAAGGGGTGTGGCCACTGAAAATGGCCCACAGTGCCAGTTACATTCCCCCACAGTGCCAGATACAATGCCCCACAGTGCCGGATACATGCCCCACAGTGCCGGTTACATTGCCCCACAGTGCCAGTTACATTGCCCCACAGTGCCAGTTACATTGCCCCACAGTGCCAATTACATTGCCCCACAGTGCCAGTTACATTGCCCCACAGTGCCAGTTACATTGCCCCACAGTGCCGGATACAATGCCCCACAGTGCCGGATACATGCCCCACAGTGCTGGATACATGCCCCACAGTGCCGGTTACATTGCCCCACAGTGCCAGATACAATGCCCCACAGTGCCAGATACAATGCCCCACAGTGCCAGATACAATGCCCCACAGTGCCAGATACAATGCCCCACAGTGCCGGATACATGCCCCACAGTGCCAGTTACATTGCTCCACAGTGCCAGTTACATTGCCCCACAGTGCCAGTTACATTGCCCCACAGTGCCAATTACATTGCCCCACAGTGCCAATTACATTGCCCCACAGTGCCAGATACAATGCCCCACAGTGCCGGATACATGCCCCACAGTGCCAGTTACATTGCCCCACAGTGCCAGATACAATGCCCCACAGTGCCGGATACATGCCCCACAGTGCCGGATACATGCCCCACAGTGCCAGTTACATTGCCCCACAGTGCCAGTTACATTGCCCCACAGTGCCGGATACAATGCCCCACAGTGCCGGATACATGCCCCACAGTGCCCGTTACATTGCCCCACTGTGCCAGATACATGCCCCACAGTGCCAGTTACATTGCCCCACTGTGCCAGATACATGCCCCACAGTGCCAGTTACATTGCCCCACTGTGCCAGATACATGCCCCACAGTGCCAGTTACATTGCCCCACTGTGCCAGATACATGCCCCACAGTGCCAGTTACATTGCCCCACTGTGTCAGATACATGCCCCACAGTTCCAGTCACATTGCCCCACTGTGCCAGATACATGCCCCACAGTGCCAGTTACATGCCCCACAGTGCCAGATACATGCCCCACAGTGCCAGATACATGCCCCACAGTGCCAGGCCCCACTCAGTGCCAGTTACATGCCCCATTTGGTGCCAGATACATGCCCCACTGTGCCCGTGCCCCCCCCCCCCCGTTCACTCACCGGCCGCTTATGTGAGGGGAGGAGAGCGCAGAGCAGCGCCTCTCCTTCCCCTCACCGCTCCGTCCAGGTCTCCCGTCCCGTCTCCGGCGGCTGTGTCTGGCGCCGGTTCGCTAGCCAATCAGAGCTCGCGGACCGGCAGCCAATCAGGAGCCGGTCCGCAAGCTCTGATTGGCTAATGCCGGAGACCGGACACAGCAGCGCTGCTGGCAGCGCTGCTAGTGTTGGCAGCGGCGGTGAGGGGAAGGAGAGACGCTGCGCCCTCCTCCCCTCACATTTAGGGTTGACGGGGGTGAGTGGGGCATGATGCCCTGGCCGCCGGCGGCGCCCCCCTCTCCTGGGCCTGCCAAGGCGCCCAGGGCACGTGCCCCACTCGCCCTACCCTAGATACGCCTCTGATCTAATGGTATACACAACAATAATGCAACTTTGTATTTTGTTGTCCACTGGGTTCGGATGTCTTCATCTGAATTCAGAGAGTGTACGGTGGTGTCTCTGTATTAGAATAAGCAGCAGTGTCTGTGTATTACAATGGGTATGACAATATCCCGATGTCTTCTTGTTAGATTCCAGATATAGCCTTTTATTCTATAGTGTCTTGTTATATATATGTACAGTATGAAAGCATTGCAGCTTGTGATATTTATAAATTCCATACCTAAATTATATCATTTTACATGTGTTCTTATGTCTGCGTATTGGAGAAAATGTCATGTTACTGTAGGTTTAAGTATAGGGATAGTCAGGGACGTAACCAGTACCTTGTGGGCCCCATAGCAACATTTTGGAGGGGTTCTGTCTCAATACTTCTACAGAGACACCTCTTCACAGAGGTTGTTCATTTTATGCCCCATAGTAGTGTCCAAGTTTATTTTATGCCCCACAGTAGTGCCCTAGTTCACATTATGTCACATTTTATGGCTACCAGTACACAGTATACAACACAGTGCCCCAATTCATATTATGACATACAGTGTCATTCAGTTCATATTATGCCACATTACAGTGCCCCAATACATATTATGCCACATTACAGTGCCCCCAATTCATAATATGAATTTGGTAAAGTGCCCTCGTGTTTATTTTATACCACATTACAATGAGAAGGTCCAGGGGCATAACTAGATATATTGTAGAAAGCCAAGGCAAACGTTTGTAAGTGCCACTATGCACCACCCAATGGGGAAAATGTATTTACCACGTGTCTTTGACAGGGAAGATGGGCCCCTCTCAGCTCTGGGTCCCATAGCAGCTGCACTCCCTGCACCTATGGTAGCTACACCCTTGGGGATGGTGCAGTTATGTGATGTCTGAGTACAATTAAAGCGTAAGACACTTGGAAAAAATTACAAATAGGGACATACAACTACAAACTGACATATTTAACACACACTTGCTTACTTTTGAAAAAGCATTTCAGGCAGATTGTGAAAGCAATACCTGTGCCTAGGAAAGGGAATGACTGTTCTAAGCTGCCATAAAATTACTCCTTTCTGCCTGCAAACACCACCCATCCCATTTCACAGAATACCTATAGACATTATGGTTGCTGGATTAAAGATCTGCATAGATTAGTAACATCCTAGGGAATTCAAACCTTCCCTATCAAAACATGTGCGGTGATTCTGCGACATGACTGCAAAAGAACCATGACTAGCCAGTCAATCTGTTTATCTCCTCCCATATATATATAACATGAGTGGGCATGACAAAACTGGGGTGTGACCAGGTGAAATGTTTAAAAGAGTAGCCAGTACAAATACTGCACAGAAAAATACTGTATTATAAGAATGTGTCCAGCACAGAGCTAGATCAAGGAGGCACACAGCCCTCCCCCATCTCTCACCCCGGCCTCTCTCAATACACTGCGGGGAGGGGAAGGCTACTGGTATGCTTACTTACACCATACCTCCCAACTTTGTGACTCAGCTACACGAGATTCTTCGGGCGCCCGAAAGGGGGAGGAGCTTCATAAAAGGGGGTAAAGCTTAGTAAAAGGGGGCATGGCATCACGGGTTCCCCCGCGTCACTGTGGGGGCGTGCCCAGCACTCTCCGAGATGCTGGGCTGCCCCCATGCTCACCCCATCACTGTGAATAGATGTCGTGCGCATGTGCATAATGTGTAATGGGCATTAGGGTGTGTGGCATATTGTGTAATAAGCATTACAGTGTGGCATAATGTGTAAGGGGCATTACGGTGTGTGGTATATTGTGTATTGGCATTACGGTGTGCAGCATAATGTGTAATGGGCATTACGGTGTGTGGCATAATGTGTAATGGGCATTAAGGTGTGTGTGGCATATTGCATAATAGACATTACAGTGTGTGGTATAATGTGTAATGGCCATTACGGTGTGTGGCATATTGCATAACAGACATTATGGTGTGTGGCATAATGTTTAAGGGGCATTAAGGTGTGTAGCATAATGTGTAATGAGAGTACGGTGTGTCGGATAATGTGTAATGGGCATTACGGTGTGTGGCATATTGCGTAATGAGCATTACAGTGTGTGGCATAATGTGTAACGGGCATTACGGTATGTGGCATAATGCGTAATGGGCAATACAGTGTGGCATAATGTGTAAGGGGTATTATGGTGTGTGGCATTTTGTGAAAGGTGCCTTACTAGACGGAGGAAAAATTACAGGGGCATTAATCAGGATTTTCTTTTTGCCTGTGGTGGGCAATGTCTGGGCGTGCAGGGGACCCAAAGAATGAAACCCCTGGCAATGAGCATGGGACACCTGGCAAATGTGGCATAACGTGTAATGGGCATTACGGTGTGTGGCATATTACATAATGGGCAGTTTGTTACTTACATACATGTCCCCAAGACTTATCCACATGCCATCAAACCTAACCACAGGCCTCTTAAATGGCAAAATAACATCCCAGAAATGCTGGGTGAATGGTACTCAGAGGCATATACACTGAAAACTAAATTTTCAGGAGGGGAGCATAGTTCATCCCAAACACTGTTAGGCAGATCTCTGTGGACCAGTCATCCCTGACCATGTTCCGCTATGGTCTACCACAGCGGTGGGTTTTAGTGCCACAGACCACCCATCATGCCCCTTAAATGTCCTTCAGAGTTCCCACATGCCTTCAGACCACCCCATTTTCCACTGAGACCTCCCACATGCACTCCGACCTACCTATATGCCTCTTAAATGCCCCTCAGAACCACAATATATGCTTGTACCTCTGAGTGGGGATGCAGCAGTATGTTTTTTTTTACCTATTCTCTGCACCATCTAGTTCTGTTGGCACAATGGACATTGGTTGCTTTGCTTTCACAGAGCCATACACGATACCTGGCTTGGTGTACTCCGTATGCTAATTGCCATCCTCTGACTCTTCCTGTTACTCACTACCTTGCACTGTTACCCTCTGTCTTTCCCCATCACTCTCTACCTCGCCCTATCACCCACTGTCCTGTGGCATATTTTTAACTTTGCACCTGGGCCTACCACTCACAAGTTCTGCCACTGAGTAGAGGGGATGGTGAGAGAGCACATTCTATAGAGTCTCCTCCTATTCCTCTGCTATGAACTGGAGTGGAACATTAAATTGATCGTCAGCACAGGAAATGATACTGATTGGCTCCCAGCTGTCATTGTCAAGTACTAAAAAATAATAATAATCTCCTGCCTACAGCTATAACAGGGGAGGCGGGACTCCAAAACTTCCAAGGTCACATAGCAGCAGCATCCCCTGAACCCACTATAGGTACGCCCCTGCATACAATGTATTATATCTAGAGTTATTGAGAGTCTTGAATAAGCTCTGCTCGGCACCTTTCCTGTAATCATCTCATACATAGCTCACTCTCACCTTGATTATATTAAGCAATTCATGACGATCAATGCAGCCATTTCCATCCACATCATAGAGTTTGAAATACCAGCGCAGTTTTTGCTCAATTTTTCCACGGAGAACCAGGCTGAGAGCAGCAACATACTCCATGAAATCAATGTATCCATCCTAGAAAAAAAAAAAAAGTATAACTTCCATTAATAGTGATCTACTAATATGTACTGTATATGTAGAGCTGGGTACACACTAAATGAATTTACCAATAAATACACATCGTTATGAGAAATTTGTTTATCATCCAGTGTGTACGCACTATGGGCCTTATTCAGATTGATCGTAGATGTGCAAGAAAACGCACATCTATGATCAATTTCTTTGACATGTGGGGGGACGCCCAGCACAGAGCAAGTCCACCCTGCAAGCTGGATTCAGCACCCCCCCCTGCCCCCTCCCACACACACAGACATGCGAGAGCATCGCACGGCGACGATGCTTTCACATGTTTACAGTAGCTGTGAAGGCTGACGGCTAACCGCCATGTTAAGGGTCGCAGTGGCTGCGCGTGACGTCACACAGCCGCTGCAGCCCGCCCCACAAACGGTCCAGACATGCCTACATTGTCCGGACCGCGCCCCTAAAACAGAGTATTGACGCCCACAAACGTGGCATCAAACCCCCGTTCCCGCCCCCCTCCAGACTTTAAACTGCGTTCTGAAGAGAGCCCAATTTTGGACCTACCACATGCGCGCACCGGCATACACGGTGTCCGGACTCCAGGTCGACAACAAAAAGGTCGACACACCTTAGGTCACCGCCAATTGGTCGACACACCTTAGGTCGACATGGACAAAAGGTCGACATGGACAAAAGGTCGACAGGGACAAGGTCGACATGGAAAAAGGTCGACATGATTTTTTCACAATTTTTTTCTTTTTTGGAACTTTTTCATACTTAACAATCCACGTGGACTACGATTGGAACGGTAATCTGTGCCGAGCGAAGCAGAGCGCAGCGAAGGCACCATGCCCGAAGCATGGCGAGCGAACGCGGTGCACTAATTGGGGTTCCCGGTCACTCCACCTAGAGCTGTTATGTCCCTGGGGTTTGTTATGTCCCTGGGGTTTGTTATGTCCCTGGGGTTTGGCATCTACTCACTTAGGTCTGAGGAGATACTGCTGTATTGACAATTCCTCAATTATTATTCCTTGGGGAGATTGTGTAGGGGAGGGTAATCTTCTCTGCATATTCTTAGCAAAGTTCACCTTAGGTATCTTTATTAAGGGCACAATCTGCATGTCATGGGGTGTCTGTCTGTCTTAATAGCCCGCAGGGTATGTCTGAATTCTGCTGTACTTAACTAATTAAGAAATATTGGGGGTCATTCCGAGTTGATCGCTCGCTAGCAGTTTTTAGTAGCCGTGCAGACGCATTGTCGCCGCCCACTGGGGAGTGTATTTTCGCTTTGCAGAAGTGCGAACGCCTGTGCAGCAGAGCGCCTGCAAAAACATTTTGTGCAAAACTAGACCAGCCCTGAACTTACTGTTCATGTGCGTTGATTCTAACGTTGGAGGGTTGGCTATTGACGTCACACACCCGCCCAGCGTTTGCCCAGCCACGCCTGTGTTTTCCCTAGCACGCCTGCATTTTTCCAAAAACTCCCTGCAAACGGTCAGTTGACACCCACAAATGCCCCTTTCCTATCAATCTTCTTACGGCGGCCAGTGCGAATGACAACGTTGCTAGAACCTGTGCAAAACCACAAAGGCCTTTGTACCCGTACGTCGCGCGTGCGCATTGCAGTGCATACGCACACGCAGAAATACAGATTTTTAACCTGATCGCTGCGCTGCGGACAACGGCAGCTAGCGATCAACTCGGAATGACCCCCATAGTGTGTAAGCTGCTATGTTAGCTGCTGCTCATTCAGGAGGTAATTCAGAGTTGATTGTAGATGTGCTAGATTTAGCACATCTACGATCAGCTGCTCTGACATGCGGGGGAACGCCCAGCACAGGGCTAGTCCGTCCCACATGTCAGGCCCTACCCCCCCCCCCCCCCATCGCACAGTGGAGATGCTTTTGTACCTGACAAGTAGCTCCCTACCAGCGCAGCTCCTGCACGCAGGCAGGGAGCTACTGGCCACTTCTTGGGTCGCAGCGGCTGCGTGTGACATCACGCAGCCGTCGCAGCCCGCCCCCCAACGGTCCGGACATGCCTCTGTTGTCCAGACCATGCCCCACCAATGGTGTTCTAACGCCGTTGGCACGCCCCCTCTCGCCCTGCAACCACCTCTGCCTGATTGATAGCATCTCACTGGGCTGCTGGGGTGCACACGCGCAGTGCGGCCGTTGTGCGTGCACACTCCACACAGTAATTCAGACTGCGATCGCTGCTGCTGCTGCAGTGATCCAGTCTGAATTACCCCCTCAGACGTATCCATAGTGCTGACTCAGCTTCCACTGTCCAAACACCTCAAGAGGCAGGATTGCAGGCATCTATGACTGGCTGTCACTGATTGGCTCCTCCTCCCAGACCACCTTAGGATGTGGTTCCACTCTCCGGTTCCTCCCCAGCTGTCTGACAGCATCTTTACAGCATTTCCCGCCAGGTTCCAGCTTCACCCTCCATTCCCTAAGGTAATCTCCTCAGTGCCACCGAGAGAGTCCTGCAAGAATTATTGAACAGCTGGCTCCAACTGTCGCTACACAAACTGCCAATGGCACCTCTTCAGTGCCAGGGATACTGCATAAGTCCAGGAACACATCAGAATGATGTGTTCCTAGCTGATCCAATGGATGACAGGATGATATATTGCGTTGTGTGTGTACACACTATACTATGCAGTGGATGATGGTGTGATGTACTTTGCCAGGCTGCCGTCCTGCTACCTTCATGGCAGAACCCATTCACACACGCAAAGCCAGAGAATGATGAGAGCAGTAGTGTGGCACAGAATGATATACCTCCTACTGACTTAGGATATTTTGTTGAACCAGTTGATCATCTGCCTGATCTTGAAGTCAGAAAAGAGATCTTTGCCTTACAGCTGCTATGTAAACCGTCCAGTCCCTCCAGTAAACCCAGTGCCTTTGGTTTCTGACGTAACATTAGCTAAAAACCTCTCAACTGTTTAACAGCAGGAGGCTAAAGAATTTCTCATAAGAAACAGAGTTTGTTTCAGACATACCGGGTAAAACAACAGTAATTAAACATGACATAATCACTGACCAAGGGGTTAAGGTTAACCTGGAGCCATATGGATTACCAGACGCCCAATGGGAATCAGTGTCTAGATACATTTTAAAAATCTTGGAGTTAGGGGTAATTGAAGAGTCACATAGTGAGTGGTCACCTCCCGTTGTGCTTATTCTGAAACCAGATGGGAGTTTGTGTATCTGCAATGATTTACGTAAGTTGAATAATGTGTCGAAGCTCAATGTCTACCCAATGTCTCTGGTGGATAAACGTATAAAAATGTAAGAAACAGCAAGGTACTTGACCACTCTAGACTTAACTAAAGGGTATTGGCAAGTGTTGTTAACCTAGAATCCCAAAGAAAAGTACTTGAAGGGTTGTTCCAATACAAGATGCTGCCAGTTGGATTACATGGGACTCCCTCCACCTTTTAAAGGATGATGGATAGAATTCTAAGGCCCCATAGACAGTATGCTGCTGCTTATATGGATAATGTAATCATCTATAGTTCTGATTGGCAGTCTCACTTACCCAGAGTACAGGCGGTGTTAGACTCCATCCGTAAGGCAGGATTGACAGTCAACCCAAAAAAAGTTGTCTAGCAATTGAAGAAGTATCTTGGATATACCATCGGCAGAGGTTTGATAAAGCCCCAACGTAATAAAATGAAGGCAATACAAAATTGGACACGACCCCCAAATAAGGAGCAGGTGAGAGCGTTCCTGTGAATCACAGGTTATTATAGAAGGTTTATACCCAATTTTGCCACCATTGCAGTCCCACTGACAGACCTTACCAAGGGCAAACAGAAAGTTATGGTAAAATGGAGTCCTGAAGCAGAAAAGGCTTTTCAGGAATTGAAGGTAGCATTGAGTACCCAGCCAGTTCTGATGATGCCTGACTTTCAATTTGTGGTGCAAGCGGATACATTGGATAGGTGCAGTCCTGTCCCAGAACAAAGAGGGTGAAGAACATTAAGCAAAAAGTTTAATGAACATGAAAGAAACTATGCCACTGCAAGAAGGAAGTATTGTCAATAAAGTGAGCATTAGAAGCTCTCAGGAACCACTTGCTGGGAAGAAAATTCAGGTTGATCACTGATCATGCCCCTGTTAAATGGATGTCTAAGAATAAACAGAGCGATGGGAGAATAACAAGGTGGTTCATGACATTGCAAAACTTTACATTTTCAGTAGAGCACAGGCCAGGAATCTAACTGGCCAATGCAGATGCTTTGTCTCATGTGTTTTGTCTGCAGTTGTTCTGCCCCACAGGTTGAAACAAAGGTGGGGGGGAGGAATATGTGATAAAAGCACTGGTATAATGATAAACAGTAGATATGATTGTTGCAGGTTTTTGACATACATCATTTAAACCCCCAGAAAATGTCTGTTTTGCTAAATAGACTTCAGTAGAGTTTGGGGTTTTGGTAAAAGCTGGATAATGAGTGCTGTGGGTATGGGCGTTAGAGGGAAGGGAAGGCTCCACCCATAAAGCCCATTTTTGTTTTTTATGCCTTCATCCTGAGACATACTTGCCTACCTGACCCTCTCCATGAGGGAGAAAATGCTCTGTTCCTGGACTTTCCTGGTAATGTATGATTGCCATCATCTGTGGTGAAACACCTTTCTTATCAATTAACTAGCTCACCACAGGTGATGGCAATCATACATTACCAGGAAAGTCCAGGAACAGAGCATTTTCTCCCTCATGGAGAGGGTCAGGTAGGCAAGTATGTCTGAGAGCAGGCTAATTAGTGCCTGCACTTGTAAGAGGCTAATATAAGCTGTGTCAGTGATTGGCTCGGTGTCAATACCTGGTGAACAGGCAGTAGGCCTGTGATGAGACACTGATTTACTGACTGTAAGTACTGTGCATATGCCTGTGTTTGTGGTAATGGCATTAGGTCCTACCACTCTGACAGAGAGAATCTGTTATGTTTAGTTAGTGCCCAGACGGGCTAGGATTTATTTTTATGTTTTGTTTTTGTACTGGATAATAAAACTAGCCACTGCTAGATTGCATGCGGCCCCCCCAAAGAAATGCCACCCCACACCATTACTGACCCACTGCCAAACCGGTCATGCTGGAGGATGTTGCAGGCAGCAGAATGTTCTCCTTGGCGTCTCCAGACTCTGTCACGTCTGTCACATGTGCTCAGTGAGATCCTGCTTTCATCTGTAGAGCACAGGGCGCCAGTGGCGAATTTGCCAATCTTGGTGTTCTCTGTCAAATGCCAAACGTCCTGCACGGGGTTGGGCTGTAAGCACAACCCCCACCTGTGGACGTCGGGCCCTCATACCACCCTCATGGAGTCTGTTTCTGATCGTTTGAGTAGACACATGCACATTTGTGGCTTGCCGGAGGTCATTTTGCAGGGCTCTGGCAGTGTTCCTCCTGTTCCTCCTTGCACAAAGGCGGAGGTAGCGGTCCTGCTGCTGAGTTGTTGCCCTCCTACGGCCTCCTCCACGTCTCCTGATGTACTGGCCTGTCTCCTGGTAGCGCCTCCATGCTCTGGACACTACGCTGACAGACACAGCAAACCTTCTTGCCACAGCTCGCATTGATGTGCCATCCTGGATGAGCTGCACTACCTGAGCCACTTGTGTGGGTTGTAGGGAGGTCATACAGGCACGTGGAGGCCACACACACTACTGAGCCTCATTTTGACTTGTTTAAATGACATTACATCAAAGTCGGATCAGCCTGTAGTGTGTTTTTCCACTTTAATTTTGAGGGTGACTCCAAATCCAGACCTCCATGGGTTAATAAATTTGATTTCCATTGTTAATTTTTGTTTGATTTTGTTGTCAGCACATTCAACTATGTAAAGAACAAAGTATTTAATAAGAATATTTAATTCATTCAGATCTAGGATGTGTTATTTTAGTGTTCCCTTTATTTTTTTGAGCAGTGTATATTTCAGCATTTTCCCACGTAGTAAACCTGCAAGTAAAGTGTGGTAACCAATAGATTCTGCGTTATATGCCAGAATCTATGAGTTTCCTGGGTGTTAAGTCCCATAGGATGCAGCTCCTGAGGTGATAAGGAAAAATCTGCATTAAATGCACCCTCTGGGGCTTAATACACGGGGTAGCCAGCCTCACTTGAATGGCTCCAGGTTATTAGATGTGGGACTGAATATTCCCCTAAATGAAGCAGAAAGGTAATATTTTGTAGACAGAACATCCTAAAACATTAGATAGACGCTTCAGTAATTACTGCTAATTATCTAGCATCTACAGTATCTTAATCTGCAGCAATTAATCATTATCATTGTCACAGTTCAGTTCAAACCAGAGAACATTGGGGGTAATTCATAACTAATCATAGCAGCAAATTTGTTAGCAGTTCGGCAAAACCATGTGGACTGCAGTTGTTGCAGATATAACATTTGCAGAGAGAGTTGTGTTCAAACTGAAATCTAAATTGCAGTGTATAAATAAAGCAGGCAGTATTTACTCTGCACAGAAACAAAATAACCCACCAAATCTAACTCTCTCTGCACGTTATATCTGCCACACCTGCAGTGCACATAGGGGGTAATTCCAACTTGATCGCAGCAGGATTTCTGTTAGCAATTGGGCAAACCATGTGCACTGCAGGGGAGGCAGATATAACATGTGCAGAGAGAGTTATAGGCCCTACACACTGGCCGATTTTTTGAAAGATATGAACGATCTCGTTCATAAATGAACGAGAACTCGTTAATATCTTTCAGTGTGGAGGCTCCAGCGATGAACGATGCGCGGTCCCGCGATCGTTCATCGCTGGTCCCCCGTCGGCTGTGCATGCAGGCCAATATGGACGATCTCGTCCATATTTGCCTGCAGTTCTATGGAGCCGCGTGACGGGGGGAGTGAAGAAACTTCACTCCCCCCGTCACTGCCCCCCCGCCGCCGGGTCGCTCGTCGGCCGTATCCGCCGTCGGGCAGCTCGGCGGCGGGTCGGCCAGTGAGTAGGGCCCCTTAGATTTGGGTGAGGTGTGTTCAATCTGCAATCTAATTTGCAGTGTAAAAATAAAGCAGCCAGTATTTACCCTGCACAGAAACAATATAACCCACCCAAATCTAACTCTCTCTGCACATGTTATATCTGCCTCCCCTGCAGTGCACATGGGCCCTCATTCCGAGTTGTTCGCTCGCTAGCCGCTTTTCGCAGCAGTGCACACGCTAAGCTGCCGCCCTCTGGGAGTGAATCTTAGCTTAGCTGAATTGCGAACGAAGTATTCGCAATATTGCGAAAATATTTTTCTTTGCCGTTTCTGAGTAGCTCGAGACTTACTCTTCCAGTGCGATCAGTTCAGTGCTTGTTCCTGGTTTGACGTCACAAACACACCCAGCGTTCGCCCAGACACTCCCCCGTTTCTCCAGCCACTCTCGCGTTTTTCCCAGAAACGGCAGCGTTTTTTCACACACGCCCATAAAACGGCCAGTTTCCGCCCAGAAACACCCACTTCCTGTCAATCACACTACGATCACCGATCACCAGAATGAAGAAAAAACCTTGTAATGCCGTGAGTAAAATACCAAACTTCTTAGCAAATTTACTTGGCGCAGCCGCAGTGCGAACATTGCGCATGCGCAGTTAGCGGAAAATCGCACCGATGCGAAGGAAAAGAACGAGCGAACAACTCGTAATGAGGGCCATGGTTTTGCCCAATTGCTATCAAAAATCCTGCTGCGATCAACTTGGAATTACCCCCATGGTTTTGCCCAACTGCTAACAAACTTGTTGCTGCGATCAACTCTGAATTACCCCCATAGGGCCTACAAAATACATATCAAGGCAGACATGTCTTCACTTCAAGAAGAAGCACCTAATTTCAGCAGGCTAAGGTGCCTGTCAGTTACACTGTACATCTGTATATCTAACCAATAGTTTTAGCTATACACATTATTATTATTATTATTATTATTATTATTATTATTATTATTATTTATAAAATACTAGCTGAATACCCGTGCTTCACTACGGAATTTAAAGAATGATGCCAGTCTTTGTCAGGCCACACCTCTGGGCTTCCCAGAATTGTGCCGTCAAAATGCTGGTGCTGAGGAGAATAATCTGCCTCCTTCTCTTCCCCGTCCTGCCTCTGATGCTGCCCTGATCAGTGCTGTAAATGCTGGGATGACAGGCCAAGCTTCGGCTGCTGTATTTTAAATATGTTAGATTTGCAGGCTGACTCTATGTCAAAGGGCCCTAGGTCTCCTTGCTTAGCTTCAAAACTAAAGTATGCCTCTGCCCCCACCCGTGTGTGCCTCTACCCTTACCCGTGTGTGCCTCTACCCTTACCCGTGTGTGCCTCTACCCTCAGTGGCAAACGCAGGATTTGCATGGGGTGGTTTCCAGAACTGGGTGGAGCCAATCACGGGGGTGGGGACTGAGGTGACTCAGTATATGCTGGGTCCGTAAAACTAGTGTGTCTGTGTGTGTGTATATATATATATATTAAAAGATAATAAAATAAGGAGAGCGCACCCGTGAATAATAGTAAAAAGTAACAATTTACTTGTATAAATATCCACGTACATCAAGGTTCACATTCAAGCACTTAGCCACTTCTCCGATAACCTCCTCCGCAAACGATGTAATTCAGTCAGTGGGGTATTTTTCCGGAGATGCCGTCTGCTCTGTATCAGGCGGAAGACAGGATTCGTCTTGCACTTGTAAGCCACGCCCAACGCGTTTCGTCACTAGAGGACTTCGTCAGGAGCTATGTCATTGGATCCTCTAAGTTCACCTTTTAACCATTGCTTTGTGCAGCGATTGGCTGATTGCTTGATCACACATAACATCTTTACTTTTAATACTTCGTTTGTTTAAAAAACATTTTATACCTCATTAGTTTTACCTACACATTGTATATATAATAACAACACTTTTACCATTTATTGACACTTCTAAATAAAAACATAAATATGTAAACAGAAGTAGCGCTACTGCATTCACAGCTGATTAGTCTCTCACTGCTGGTCTCTTACTCATATGTTCTTAATTAATATGTCTCTACTTTCACATATGTTCCTGTTCATTTTGCCATCTGACAGCATTAGTTAGAGTGTAATCAGTAATGTGATTGCAGTGGCCAAAATTTAAAAGTCTTTCATTTATACATCTAATTCATACTTAGTCTATATAGACATGTACATACATTTACATTTAATTTAAAAAGAACGAACCTTTGAAAACCGACTTTTACCAATATCTCATTCTAACCTGTATTATGAAAAGCTCCTCTCCTATGTTAACCCCTTCATGCTCGAACCCAGATTTTCATGAAACTAGGGTGGTCTATCTTTTCTGTTATGGCCGGGACCTACCCTGAGTGTTTGCCACTCCCCATCGGGTTAGAATGAGATATTGGTAAAAGTCGGTTTTCAAAGGTTCGTTCTTTTTAAATTAAATGTAAATGTATGTACATGTCTATATAGACTAAGTATGAATTAGATGTATAAATGAAAGACTTTTAAATTTTGGCCACTGCAATCACATTACTGATTACACTCTAACTAATGCTGTCAGATGGCAAAATGAACAGGAACATATGTGAAAGTAGAGACATATTAATTAAGAAAATATGAGTAAGAGACCAGCAGTGAGAGGCTAATCAGCTGTGAATGCAGTAGCGCTACTTCTGTTTACATATTTATGTTTTTAATTTAGAAGTGTCAATAAATGGTAAAAGTGTTGTTATTATAGATACAATGTGTAGGTAAAACTAATGAGGTATAAAATGTTTTTTAAACAAACGAAGTATTAAAAGTAAAGATGTTATGTGTGATCAAGCAATCAGCCAATCGCTGCACAAAGCAATGGTTAAAAGGTGAACTTAGAGGATCCAATGACATAGCTCCTGACGAAGTCCTCTAGTGACGAAACGCGTTGGGCGTGGCTTACAAGTGCAAGACGAATCCTGTCTTCCGCCTGATACAGAGCAGACGGCATCTCCGGAAAAATACCCCACTGACTGAATTACATCGTTTGCGGAGGAGGTTATCGGAGAAGTGGCTAAGTGCTTGAATGTGAACCTTGATGTACGTGGATATTTATACAAGTAAATTGTTACTTTTTACTATTATTCACGGGTGCGCTCTCCTTATTTTATTATCTAGAAATTTGTGGCTCCTGGCAGGAGTGGATGAGCAGGCACCTCTTGTGTTGACCTAACAAACTCTGGACTAAACAAAGTGTGCGCGGATCTAAATTGTGTATATATATATATATATATATATATATATATATATATATATACATATCTACACATATATAGGGTTCACTATGGTATGCCGGCGGACAGGCTCCCGGCGACCAGCATACCGGCGCCGGGAGCCCGACCGCCGGCTTACGGACAGTGTGGCGAGCGCAAATGAGCACCTTGCGGCCTCGCTGCGCTCGCCACGCTACGGGCACGGTGGCGCGCTATGCACGCCACGCTATTTTATTCTCCCTCCAGGGGGGTCGTGGACCCCCACGAGGGAGAACAATTGTCGGTATGCCGGCTGTCGGGATCCCGGCGCCGGTATACTGTGCGCCGGGATCCCATCAGTCGGCATACTGAAGACCACCCCATATATATACCGTGTGTGTATATGTGTATATATATATATATATATATATATACACACACACACATACATATACACATAGCATATTAAACATGCATATATATATATATATATATATATACACATACAGTACACGTGTATATATACACATGTATATATATCATATGTGTGTGTGTGTGTGTTTATATGTATGTATGTATATACATGTGTATATATGTATGCACATGGATTTATATGTACTATAATTAAAATAAAGTAAACTTTTATTGCACTTACAAGTGCCACCAGGAAGACAGCAGGCTGCAGAGGACGCTAGACAACCATTAATAATACTCATGCAGCTAAATTAAAAAAAAAAAAAAAAATTTTTAGTGGAGGGGGGTTTCTGGGTGCTCGGAAACCCCCCCTGGGTGCGCCACTGACCCTTACCCGTGGGTGCTTCTATCCTTACCCGTGGGTGCCTCTATCCTTACCCGTGGGTGCCTCTGCCCCTACCCGTGGGTGCCTCTATCCTTACCTGTGGGTGCCTCTGCTCCTACCCATGTGTGCCTCTGCCCCTATCCATGGGTGCTTCTGCCCTTACACGTGGATGCCTCTGCCCCTACCCGTGGGTGCCTCTATCCTTACCCGTGTGTGCCTCTGCCCCTACCCGTGGGTGCCTCTATCCTTACCTGTGGATGCCTCTGCCCCTACCCATGTGTACCTCTGCCCCTACCCGTGTGTGCCTCTATCCTTACACGTGGGTGCCTCTGCCCTTACCCTCTGCCCCTACCCGTGTGTGCCTCTGCTCCTACTCATGGGTGCCTCTGCCCCTAACAATGTGTGCCTCTGCCCATGCCTGTGGGTGACTCTGCACTTACATGTGGGTGCCTCTGCCCCTACCCATGTGTGCCTCTGTGTAAATTGCTCCAGGCATTCCAGAGTAATGCCGTAAACTAGGGAGTTTTACATGTCACCCCCTTCCCACCCCCACCCCTAGGGGTGTTATGGTGTCTTACCCCCACAGTATGCCGACGTCAGCAACCCAGCAATATGCCGGGCTGCTGACTGCGGTGTGAAAGGTTCCGGAGGCGGCTCGCACCCTGGGAGCTCCCGTGTCAGGCTCCTGGGTGCGACCCGCCTCAGGTGGTGTGAAAGGGGTATAACTGTTTAAAATGTCTACAAAATTGGACTATGCCTTTGATATTTAAACGACATTGCTGTGTCCTGAGATTCTCTTGCAATGATCTGCACAACTTACTTAGATCTGCAAACAGTAGTTTTTCATGCAAATGAGAAGAATACAGGGTACAGTAGTGGCATCAAAATTACTGATGCAATACTAAAGGTCATCAACATAGTGATGATTGTTTGAAATAGGTGAGAGGTATTTGTGTACAGTCAGCATCCATATCATGTATCCATATCATGTGACACACGCCAGGGGCAGCGGCCGCCGCGCTTACCCCTGCGTGTCCGCTGGTCCTCCTGGCGGTCCCCGCCTCCGGTGGTCGCTGGGTCCCGGCGGTTCCCCGGAGCGTGGGCGACACCATTGCGCCCGGCTGTCACGTGGGTGGTGGGCGGGTGACGTCGCTGTCTCCCCTCCACCAATCGGAGGAAGGCGGGGAATTCAAAGGTGGACACTGGACAGAACCCGGCGCCTGAGTATCGTCTCTCCTTCGTAGTAGACTTCAGTGCTCCTTTGTGCAAGCGTGTTCCCTGTTTCACAGTCTCCAGTGTTTCCAGCATTCAGCGTGTCCTCCGTCTCACAGTCTCCAGTGTTCCCAGCATTCAGCGTGTTCTCCGTCTCACAGTCTTCAGTGTTTCCAGCATTCAGCGTGTCCTCCGTCTCACAGTCTCCAGTGTTCCCAGCATTCAGCGTGTCCTCCGTCTCACAGTCTCCAGTGTTCCCAGCATTCAGCGTGTTCTCCGTCTCACAGTCTTCAGTGTTTCCAGCATTCAGCGTGTTCCTCTGTCACACAGTCGCCAGTGCTTCAGCATCGCTCACAAGTTTCTCACCACTCAGTGTGCTTCGGCATCGCTCACAAGTTTCTCACCATTCAGTGTGTTTCAGCATCGCTCACAAGTTTTTCACCACTCAGTGTGCTTCAGCATCGCTACACTGATTCTTTAACATATCTCACAGTAATCACCAGCACCGTTCTCAAGTCCTGTCTTTCAGGTGGATTCCAGTATCTGTCACGAGCTTTGCCTGCCGCTAAAAGTCCTGCATGAAGAAAACCTATATTCGGCCATCTCTACTTCGGCCCAGCTGTGGTTCCTCTTCCCGGTCACCGGAAGAACCCCCGTGTTCACAAGACTCCCAACCCAGGTCAGTGATAGTATACTCAGGCCACATGGACCCGGGGGATCGGAACACAGAGTCGAGCGCCATCCAAAATTTGGCTTCCCGAGTTCAGAGTCAGGAGGCGACACAGGGCCAGGTGATGCAGTATCTTCAGGAATTGTCCGGTCGATTGGATCAAATTCAAGCATCTTTAGCTTCAGTAATTCCGGTTCCAGTTCCCGTAACCGCTCCAGTTGCCGTTTCCAGTAATGTCCAACCTTCGGCCGGTACCAGGTCACGCCTTCAGCTTCCCACTCCTTCCCGCTATAATGGGAATCCAAAGAATTGCCGCGGTTTTCTAAACCAGTGCGAGGTGCACTTTGAACTTCTTTCACACAATTTCGCCACGGATCGGTCTAAAGTGGCTTATATCATTTCCTTGCTAGAAGGTTCAGCGTTGGATTGGGTGTCTCTGTTATGGGAACGATCTGATCCATTGGTTTCCAATTACACCAATTTCATCACGTCCTTCCGAAGAATCTTCGACGAGCCCAGCAGGGCAACCGCCGCTTCCTCTGATTTGCTTCGTGTTCGTCAAGGCTCCCGTTCTGTGGGGCAGTACGTTGTTAATTTTCAGACCATTGCCTCAGAACTACGCTGGAACAATGACGCTCTCAGGGCCGCCTTTTGGAACGGGCTCTCTGACCGTCTGAAAGACGAGCTGGTCACTAGAGATCTGCCGGATCCACTAGAAGAGTTGATCTCACTCTGCGTCAAGGTGGACCTCCGCATGCAGGAGCGTGGTGGTGAACGTAGTCGGTCGGATCGGTCCAAGTTTCGGCTTCCTCCTCCTAGGCAAGCGGTTGTACCGTGTCCAGATGAGCCCATGCAAATTAACCGATCTCGACTGTCTCCGGAGGAACGACAGCGCCGTCGTGAGGGTAAACTGTGCCTTTACTGTGGAGCCGCAGATCACTTTACCAAGTTCTGTAAATCCTGTCCGGGAAACGGGCAGGCCTAGCTTGTTCTGGAGGAGTCAAGTTGGGGGTCACGACCAAATCTTCTCCGACGGTGGATTGTCTACTCTCCGTGTCTCTGTTTTCTGAGTCAGTTGCCAAACCTCTTAATGCCCTACTGGACTCTGGGGCTGCAGGGGATTTTGTTTCTCTTTCTTGTGTTCAGAGGCTGGGTTTAAAGCTGCAGTCTATCAAAAGACCTATTACGCTGACTGCTATCAACGGTACCAAAATAACCAATGGTCTTATTACAAGCCGTACAAAGCCCATCAAGCTACAGGTCGGTGCTCTACATCAAGAACGTTTAGAGTTCCTAGTGATTCCAGAGATGCCCCACGATCTTGTCCTGGGGTTGCCTTGGCTCAAAATTCATAACCCTCACGTCGACTGGAAGTTGTCGCAAATATTGTCCTGGAGCTCGTTTTGTCACTCTAGTTGCATCACAACCGTTTATCCGCTCCGTGCATCTTCCAGGTCGGATGAAGAACTCATTCCGAAGATCTATCGGGAGTTCGCAGATGTCTTCTCTGAACAGGTGGCGGATCAGTTACCACCCCATAGACGCTGGGACTGTCCCATTGAGCTTATCCCAGGGAAGATGCCACCCCGGGGGCGCACGTATCCCTTGTCACTGCTTGAGACCCAGGCTATGTCGGAATATATTAAGTCCAATCTGCTTAAAGGATTCATCCGTCCCTCTACCTCCCCGGCTGGAGCGGGTTTCTTCTTCGTGAAGAAGAAGGACGGGGGGTTAAGACCATGTATCAATTATCGTGGTTTAAACTATATCACCATTAAGAATAAATATCCTTTGCCACTAATCACGGAGCTATTTGATAGGGTTCGTGGAGCCCATGTTTTTACGAAGCTCGACTTGAGAGGAGCCTATAATCTTATACGCATTCGACAGGGGGATGAATGGAAGACTGCCTTCAATACCAGGGACGGGCATTACGAATATCTGGTAATGCCGTTCGGTCTCAGTAATGCTCCTGCCGTTTTCCAGGGATTCGTAAACGAAGTCTTCCGAGATATGTTATATCAAAGTGTAGTGGTGTATTTGGATGACATTCTGATTTTTTTTCCAAGAGTCTTGCGGAGCACCGAGTACAGGTCAAAGAGGTACTTTCCCGCCTACAAAGAAATCGTCTTTACGGCAAAATTTCCAAATGTACCTTTGAGGTCCCTTCAATTCCGTTTTTCGGTTATGTCATCTCAGGCACGGAGCTTCGCATGGATCCGGGAAAAACTCACAGCCATTCGGGATTGGACTCAGCCTCTCTCTCTCAAAGCAGTACAAAGATTCCTGGGCTTTGCGAATTACTACAGAAAATTAATTAAGGGATTCTCCACCATTGTTGCACCCATTACTGCATTGACAAAAACAGGATTCGATCTAAGTCTGTGGTCTTCTGAAGCCATAGTAGCGTTTGCCCGGTTGAAATCAGCTTTTATGTCAGCTCCGGTACTCCAACAGCCAAATTTCACAGAACCATTCTTCTTGGAACTCGATGCTTCCTCAGTCGGCATTGGAGCCGTTCTTTCCCAGTACTCTTCTGACGGAAAGTTGCATCCATGTGCTTTCCATTCTCGGAAGTTCTCCTCTGCGGAACGAAACTACACTATTGGAGATCAGGAACTTTTGGCAATAAAATCTGCCTTGGAGGAATGTAGATATTTATTGGAAGTTGCTAAACATCTAATTACTATTAACACCGATCACAAGAACTTGCTGTATATCAAAACTGCCCAATGTCTAAACCCCCGTCAAGCTAGATGGGCGCTCTTCTTCACTCGGTTCTCGTTTGTTATTAAGTACCGGGCTGGGACTCTCAACGCCAAAGCTGACGCTCTGTTCCGTTCCCTAACGGCCTCAGATGAAGAGAATTCCCTTGAGAAGAGTCTAATTCTCAGTCCAGTTTCCATTTCTGCAGCTCCTACTTCTCTAGGGCCTCCTCCTGGGAGAATGTCTGTACCGGTGGAATTTCGACCAAAGTTACTGCAGTGGGCCCATATATCCAAGTTCTCCCGTCACCCGGGAGCCCAGAAAATGTTCGAGTTTCTACGAAGGACATATTGGTGGAACACAATGAGGAGGGATATACAAGACTATGTCAACTCTTGTCCACAGTGTGCCCAGCACAAAACTCCTCGTTTGCCCCCTGCTGGTTTGCTTCGTCCACTGTCCATTCCTAGGAAACCATGGACCCATATTTCTATGGACTTCATTACCGAGTTACCTCTCTCCAAGGGTTGCAATACCATCTGGGTGATTATTGACCGCTTCTCAAAAATGGCACACTTTGTTTCGTTGACAGGTCTACCAACGGCTCCCAAGTTGGCTCTACTATTTATCCGAGAACACTTTTGCCTGCATGGGTTACCTCAGGAAATAGTCTCTGATCGAGGGGTACAGTTCACTGCAAGGTTTTGGAGGGCTCTCTGTTCGGCGTTGCAAATAAAACTCAAGTTTTCATCTGCTTATCATCCACAAACCAATGGTCAAACCGAACGAGTCAACCAGGATTTAGAGACATTTCTCCGCATTTATCTCTCTCCGTCACAGGACGACTGGGTGGAGCTGTTACCCTGGGCTGAGTTCGCCCATAACCATCTGTATCACGCTTCCACTGGTGAGTCCCCATTCTTCATCAATTATGGATTCCATCCACGAATTCCAGAATTACCACTCCTTCCTTCAGAGGATGTTCCTGCTGTTACTTCCACTCTTCGGCACTTCAGTCAAATTTGGAGTAAGGTTCATGCTAATCTCAGGAAAATTTCCATTCGATACAAGCTCTTTGCAGACAAAAAACGACGAGCAGCTCCTCAATACAAGGTTGGCGACAGGGTATGGCTCTCCACCCGCAACCTCCGTCTAAAAGTACCTGCTATGAAGTTTGCTACAAGATTCATCGGGCCTTACCCAGTTTTACAAGTCCTGAACCCTGTAGTCTGCAAATTGGGTTTGCCCTCTCACTTTTGTGTACCAAATTCTTTCCATGTTTCTCTCCTCCGGCCTCTCATTTTAAATCGTTTCCAGTCAGTGTCTCCTAGTCCAGTCTCGGTGGAGACCGAAGTTGGAACAGAATTTGAGGTCAAAACGATTCTTGACTCCCGCTACTACCACAAGAATCTTCAGTACCTAGTGGAGTGGAAAGGCTATGGTCCTGAGGAAAGAAGTTGGGTAAAAGCGTCCGAAGTCACTGCTCCTCGACTAGTTCGGATCTTCCATTCCAAATATCCAACAAAACCCGGAAAGTGTCCAGGGGCCACTCCTGGAGGAGGGGGTACTGTTACACGCCAGGGGCAGCGGCCGCCGTGTTTACCCCTGCGTGTCCGCTGGTCCTCCTGGCGGTCCCCGCCTCCGGTGGTCGCTGGGTCCCGGCGTCTGGCGGCGCTGCTCCCGGCGGTTCCCCGGAGTGTGGGCGCCGCCATTGCGCCCGGCTGTCACGTGGGTGGTGGGCGGGTGATGTCGCTGGCTCCCCTCCACCAATCGGAGGAAGGCGGGGAATTCAAAGGTGGACGCTGGACAGAACCCGGCGCCTGAGTATCGTCTCTCCTTCGTAGTAGACTTCAGTGCTCCTTTGTGCAAGCGTGTTCCCTGTTTCACAGTCTCCAGTGTTCCCAGCATTCAGCGTGTCCTCCGTCTCACAGTCTCCAGTGTTCCCAGCATTCAGCATGTCCTCCGTCTCACAGTCTCCAGTGTTCCCAGCATTCAGCGTGTTCCTCTGTCACACAGTCGCCAGTGCTTCAGCGTCGCTCACAAGTTTCTCACCACTCAGTGTGCTTCAGCATCGCTCACAAGTTTCTCACCACTCAGTGTGCTTCAGCATCACTCACAAGTTTCTCACCACTCAGTGTGCTTCAGCATCGCTCACAAGTTTCTCACCATTCAGTGTGCTTCAGCATCGCTACAGTGATTCTTGAACATATCTCACAGTAATCACCAGCACCGTTCTCAAGTCCTGTCTTTCAGGTGGATTCCAGTATCCGTCACGAGCTTTGCCTGCCGCTAAAAGTCTGCATGAAAAAAACTTATATTCGGCCATCTCTACTTCGGCCCAGCTGTGGTTCCTCTTCCCGGTCACCGGAAGAACCCCCGTGTTCACAAGACTCCCAAACCAGGTCAGTGATATTATGTATCCATAGAATAGTACTGCACAGGTCTGTAAAGCTATAGGTTTCATCATAACATGTCAAACTCAAGTTTATACATAAAGAAAACAATCATGAAGTTTTTGCAAAAGTGACAGAATAATTCCATAGGGTTGGTGATTTGTAATATAGTGGTTTGACATTGCACCTGTACACAAACAGGCTTATACTGTACCTCTGAAGTACAAAATAAGATAATCTCCAGTACTGACTTTAGTGTATATAAATGTAACTTTGTGTAAACACCTTAAATGTGGCTATATAGGGGGTAATTCCAAGTTGATCGCAGCAGGATTTTTGATAGCAACTGGGCAAAACCATGTGCACTGCAGGGGAGGCAGATATAACATGTGCAGAAAGAGTTATATTTGGGTGGGTTATTTTGTTTCTGTGCAGGGTAAATACTGGCTGCTTTATTTTTACACTGCAATTTAGATTGCAGATTGAACACACCACACCCAAATCTAATTCTCTCTGCACATGTTAAATCTGCCTCCCCTGCAGTGCACATGGTTTTGCCCAACTGCTAAAAAATTTCCTGCTGCGATCAACTTGGAATTACCCCCATAGTTCCCTGCATGACCAGAGCTTTGTACTGAACAACATCGTTCTTGACTCTATGTGAGCTATGGCCCTCATTCCGAGTTGTTCGCTCGCAAGCTGCTTTTAGCAGCTTTGCACACGCTAAGCCGCCGCCTACTGGGAGTGAATCTTAGCTTATCAAAATTGCGAACGAAAGATTAGCAAAATTGCGAATAGACACTTCTTAGCAGTTTCTGAGTAGCTCCACACTTACTCGGCATCTGCGATCAGTTCAGTCAGTTTCGTTCCTGGTTTGACGTCACAAACACACCCAGCGTTCGCCCAGACACTCCTCCGTTTCTCCAGCCACTCCCGCGTTTTTCCCAGAAACGGTAGCGTTTTTTCGCACACTCCCATAAAACGGCCTGTTTCCGCCCAGAAACACCCACTTCCTGTCAATCACATTACGATCACCAGAACGAAGAAAAAACCTCGTAATGCCGTGAGTAAAATACCTAACTGCATAGCAAATTTACTTGGCGCAGTCGCACTGCAAACATTGCGCATGCGCGACTAATCGCTCCGTTGCGACAAAAAAATAACGAGCGAACAACTCGGAATGACCCCCTATGAACACAAGATAAAGAGAGTTGACCACTACAACAGTTTACTGTAGGTGTGAAAGAAATGTTCATTATTTTTATACACAGTATATAAGATACAAATATGTCTTAGAACTTGTCATTTCTTATTACAGACAATGACTAATTTAATTAAAAATAATGCATTAAACTAGTCTATTGGAACTAAAAGGGTCATAAATACAAACACTTAAAATTGCAAATCAAGTAAAAGAAATAATAAACATAAAAGACTAAAAACAGAATGAGTTTCACTTATTTGGAATGACTCTACTGCTTCCTCGGGCAATGAAACATGTTGCAAAGTTCTAAAGAAGTATCAGTATTGTCTGTTAAAGGAACTGATAAGTTCCAAAGAAGTCATTGTCTGTTAAAGGAACTGATAAGTTCCAAAGAAGTCATTGTCTGTTATAGGAACTGATAAGTTCCAAACAAAGGACCCTATTCAGTAAGGATTGCAAATTCTGCTTTTCAGCAGAATTTGCAATCCATTTGCTCA